>NC_069735.1:2280120-2650120 GCF_027358585.1 Pangasianodon hypophthalmus
TCCCTTTCTGTCATTACAGATTAATATGATGCAGTACAACAGTTTTGTTCAATCTTCAGATCATAATCCAGAACTCAAGGGTTCAGTGTGAGTGGAGATGCAGATGGTGCATCTTTTTCACCCCTCCTAACCTCCATGGGTGGTGACAATCACCTGGATACCTTCATACCTTCACCTGGATACATGCTGAGACCTTTAAGGAATCAATGTACTGAAGTTGTCATACGGCCACGGTTTCCTGTTTTGGAGCCTTTTTGGGCTCATATCCCATCCCATATGCACCTTGGAGATATCTGTACAAGTAATCTCTCCTTCAAAGCTAGCAACAGACCTAGCTATCAGCTCCTTCATGGCTCGGCATCTAGTCAACCAGTTAGTGGCTAAGCACTCCTAGTGTGTTTAGATGATGCTCTTAGCTAATTATTTATGCTAACCAGAGCTTATTTTGGTAAGAATCATTATTAGTAAAGGGTGTAACCATACACTCCGGCCATGATTTGAATGGATTCACGATACTGGATTCATGATTCGATTCAATTCGATTCTCCCAGAATATTTTGAACAAAATAAGGAATAAGGAAAAGTGATGGCTGAAAAGTCTTTTTTAAAATATCTGAATTATAAACGATGCAAAAGCAGTGTGCATTTTTGTCTGTATAAAAGTAAATAAATCAAAAATTGCTAGAATTTGCCTCTGGATCAGTTTCCACTCTTTAGCCAAAACCCAGGGTCAGAATTTAACCCAGATTACTCATGTGCAACTTCAAGGACCACTTAAGAACTGCTTTTGCGTTCTCCTCACTCACAAGTGTTGTGATCTTTACTCCCCTACAATTAATACTCTCTTAAACCTCACAGTCCAACAGCTTGTTCAAATGAACAGCAATTACTCAAGTAATCAAACTAAATTTCAGGTATATCAGTATTTCACTGTGTGATTATAAATGATGCCTCATTCTGAATAACAAACAGCCCAAACAGTCTTTGTTTATATGCTTTTTTTTTTTTTTTAACATAATCATAGTTCAGTGAGTATCCATTCAAGTCTTTTAATCTCTCATTTCCATTTATCTTTCATTTCCACACATAACATAGTAACATATCAGAAAATTATTTCAGGATGGCAGTACACAAATGATCTAGATCCTCATACATGACCCCTAGGACTATTCTCACTGAATATTATGAAATTAAGGGGGGAATTAAGCATCATTTACACCACAGAACTGTTGTATTCTCAATTCGGATTGCTCAGAAGGTGTTGGTTAATTTTATAAAACAGCAGCTCTGACAATAATGCAGCTCCAAATCACAGGATTATATTAAAATTTAATATGTATATTATCGTTTCTGAATTTTTATAGCGGATACTGCACATAAACGTATTAAAAATGAGTGTAATCATTGATGTGGTGGCATTTTCTCTAAGGAAATATTTTATTTAACATTTGTGGAAGGAGTCACCAGTGTCAGTGCTTTGTAGCAGATTTCCAGCATGAGAAAGTTTATGCTTTGTGGTTTCTCAGTAACATGACAAGCTGTGCTTTTTTTTTTTTTTTTTTTTTTTTTTTTTTTTTTTTTTTTATATTAACTTCAAGTGAGATAAAAAGAAAATCCAGTGAGGCAATGATTTTTAGTTATATACTTTGCTATATACATGCGGTATAATGATGTTCCACAACATTTAATGTAAGTATAAATATATAAAAGTATTCGTTGTTCTTTAGTACATTAAACTGGCAAATTGCTGTGGTATCAGATTGGTAACAGTAACTCTGTTTCATTATACAACCCAGTCACTTTTGTTTCCAATAACAGCATGACACAGAGTGTTTTATTCCTTACATTTCATACAAAATATATTGGCAGTGAGATAGCATGTCAGGTTTTTGCCTGACTATACAACAGAGAAAAAGTAAAGTTTTAACCCCTCCTCTTTTACTATTAGTGAATGATGCAGAATGTACCTGATCCTTTAACCTTAATACTTGCTTTATTTCTAATCTGCATAATTGCAGGGCAGTGCCTCAGGGTTCTATATGAGGCCCTGTCGCATTGTATTCTATGTCACAGAAAACACTAAAACCCTGTGACACCTAATCAGGAAGTGCTGTGTCAGGGATGGTAGGGTTAAAGACCTTTCCTCCCTCCGTAACATCTCCTGCCTGCCTTACTGTCGAGCTTCTTCCTGTCCATGCTCTGTAGGTCACTGTGTTTTGATTACAGTCAGGCCCTTGGGGAAGCACTTGGCTATGATTTATAGCTTTATGTTAATAGTGGATTAAAATACAATTAACCTGACCTCTGGAAGGGGAGAAGGTCTTTAAGGTTTGGGATAGAGTGGTTGTGGTAGAATGGTGTAGAAGGGTTTATCATTAGTTTTACAGAATGAATCAGAGGAAATGTGTAAACAAGAACACGGTTATTCTTACATTCACAGTAAACTTCGGAAAGTGGCGTGTGTGTGTGTGTGTGTGTGGATTCAGTTGATGAAAGTGCTGAGTTTAACTAGTTGTGCATGTTAATGCACAATAGTCCATGGAAACTCCTCAAATGATTTAATCCCTTTGTAAAAAGCATAAACGGCAACTTAATACATTTTCTTCAACAGTGTTAATGTCTTAGAGGTTCTCAAAGATAGATAGATAGATAGATAGATAGATAGATAGATAGGAATAAATTATTTATAATGAAAAGCATGAGTGAGCAGTAAGATATGAATTTTGTGAGACAAAGATCATTCATCCTTAGTAACTGCCTGGTCAGGGTTGCAGTGGTTTAAATTAGGCTACTACTTTGTTTATATTTTGGGAAATAGAACCACCTGTTTCATTAGAAAAAATCACTGGCAGGTACAAACAAAAATAATAAAAGCAAGAGCATTTTTTTAAAAATCTGTCCTAGTCATATCTGTAGTTGAGACCTGTTATGAACTGAAGTGAGGTAGCTGAAGTGCAGGAACTGCCAGAATTCACACACCATGTGGTTTTCTTTGTTGTTCTCAAGCCACTATTTTGAACAAAAGAAAATGTTACAGGAATTTGTGAATACAGTAAATCCTATTTGTAATAACTATAATTCCATTTTCCCCCAGAAATGCTACATGGATCTCTGCCAAAAGATTTATAAAAGGGTCTAAAGTGCATTTAAGACCAGTTACTCCTGTACAGCCAGTGGATCAATAGACACAATAGTAGTAGTAGTAGTAGTAATATTACCCTCCATGTTTTCATAAAAAGGATGAAAAATACATTCTGTGCTTATGTGCTTAAATCTTTAACTCAGTTATCCCTCAGCGGCAGGGAAGACTTATAACTATAAAAATTTATACAGACTATATAAATATTGCTTACCATGGAGTCGTCAAATTTCTCTGAATTGCCAGTCACAGCTTGGGGAGGCACAGAAGAAATCTGTAAATAATAAACTTCATTTAGGCCATTTCTTAAAATGAATGTTTAGCGATGAATATAAAATAGACAAAAATTCTAGTGTTTTGTCACAGGCAAAATATAAAAAGTCTAAGATTATATTTGTTTATGATTATGCTGTATGTAGGATAAAAGAGGTCTGAATTGAGGCTGACAGTTTACTGAAGTATTGAAGATGCTGATGGCTCCACCCACTGCTCTGAGAAGGACAGTCACGGCTCCCTGTGAACTATGGATCTGATTTAACAAACTAATTTGGATAATTAAATTTGCAATAAGCTCTATTGCTTAAATGCTTAGAATGTTTAAATTCGATTTGAATTTCTAGAACTTTGGTTGCTTCTCTGACGAATGCCCTTCTTATTGGGTCACTGACTTTTGATAGCTCCATGGTCTTCATGATGATGTTTGTTTAGGTATGTTCTCTAACAAACTCTGGGTTCCTGCAGGAACTGTTGTGTTTCCACTGAGATCATATCACAATTTAACATGCATTCCACAATTTAACATGCATTCCACAATTTAGCCCACATTCACACATCTAATTATATGACTTTTAATGGCACCCGGTTGCAGCAGCATAAATTTAGGGGTTTCATAGCAACAGTGGTGTGTTTATATTATTGTATTGTATTTTTCCCCCCACTTCAATATTATGGGGTATTTTGTGTAGATTCATGGCATACAGTATAATCCCAATAAATTGGGGAGGAGGAATATTTATGAAAGTCACTGTAGCCTTATTCTGGTTATTTTACACTGTAGATTTGATCAGCGCATGTTTTTAGACAGCATGGCCCAGAAGAATCAGTATAAAAAACACTGTCACCTTTCAGAATAATCTTCTTTTCCATGGTGCTGGTGCACAGACATAATAAAAATTCTCAGAGGAAAAGCCGTGTCAACATGCTCATACTGTAAATGAATCACTGGCAGACGCTCGCCAAAGGCCAGGTCTGTGACAAGCTTTTAAAAAAAAATTAAAAATTCACCAAAGAGCTGTCAGTAGTTATGACTTCTTCACAAAGATAGGAGCACTCAGACCCAAAAGTTAGATGAAATGCGACGCTTTAATAGTGAAGATGTAAATGTGCGAAAAATTAAAGCAGCAGTCGTGATTTTATTTCAGACCCAATGTGCTTAAATACAGAACATCATCTAAACCAAATACAAATCAAGTGCAGAAGGTCACATAGTTAATTTCCTGCTGTCTAAAGGATATTACAGGAGCTTAAATGGTTTAAAGAAACTCAAATTAAAATTGATATTGATTCAGTAATTCAATGATTCAAAGTTGATATTGATTCAATGATTCAATTGTATGGTGTAATTAGAGAATCCAAAAATAATAATACGCCTGTTGCATAGCAAAGTATAGAGCATGGTATCCACCTCATACCCAGTGTTCCCAGGATAGACTCCGGATTCACCACGATCCTGATCAGGATAAAGCAACTGCTGAAAATGAGTGAGTGAGTGAGTGGATCCATTTGCAGAGATGGGAAATTTCAGGGTAAAGGGCTTTCTTGATATCTTAAATTGCAGAATGTTACATGGGCAAAGTCTTTAAAACAAAACAAAACTAAACTAAAATACTCATACAATTGACAAGAAAACTGTTCAGATGCTTCATAAAAAAATACACCAAATACAATTATAAAAACTGTAAGAATCTAAGTATATACCAAGAAATGTGCAAAATGTAGACCACTGTAACCATAATACAATCTACGGTGTATTAAATATATCTATGAAAACTTTCTGAAATAATATATAATTTTCCTGAAATGTATAACATCTCAACTGTTTAGTCGAAGCAAAGTGGTTTGAGCCAGAACAAAGCACTGATTTCTCATAAAAAGCCCTAATTGCGTTAATAATAGTGCCCAGCCTGCCCTCTCTTCCTCTATCTGTTACACTCTAGCAAGCGAAGCTAACGAGACAGCGTTATTAGCCTGCCACAGTGATTATCACCTTCTCTCAGCACCCTCTTAAACCTTTGTTCTGTCTCATTACTCACATTGTCTCTCCACAATGTGAATGTTAGCCAGAGAAAGGCTGGTTATTGAGAGGATGAAGAGGAGATGAGAGGAGAGTCAAGTGGTTCCATCTCTGTCCTCTTGGCTAAATTACAGTTCTGTTTATGGGTTTTAGGTTTGGGACAATTTGACTGACCTCATAAGAAGAGAGAAAGAGATAGAGTAAATGCACTGCTTGATAAAAGCAGGAAAATTATTGAAATTCACATATGGGAATGAGCCAAGAAAGAAAATGGCACAGTTGAAATAATAAAAAAAAAGAAAATTACAACCCCCAATAAAATTAATTGCTATAACAGCTCTAGGCTTCTATATTTCTTTCTTTCTGTCCTTCTTTATTTCATTCTTTTCTTTCTTTCTTTTTGGCTATTTAATATACTGCCATGTGTAATGAGAAGACCCTCACCATGAAGCATGGTGGTGGTAGTGTCATGTTGTGCACACGATTATCATCAGCAAGGATTGGGAAACTAGATAGACTGAGCCAGTCCTAGATGAAAACCTGTCCCAGTCTGCAAGAGACTTGAGACTGGGAAGGAGGTTCACCTTCCAACAAGACAGCAAACCTAAGCATCCTGCTAAAGCTACACTAGAGTGGATCAAAACCAAGAAACTGATTGTGTTAAAATAACCCAGGCTCCATTATATAATATGTGGAGGAACTGTGGCTAGAACTTTACAAAGATGATTTAACATAAACCACTTTGGAACAATGAAAGGTATTATGTTTCCAAATGATTGGAATTTTAGACATTAGCCTTCTGTAGACTCATGGTATATCAATTCACACACAGAATGGCTATACAGGCTCACTGAACATTTTGAATGGGTCTTTGCTGGAATTTGGTCTTGGCCAACCAGTTATGGCTCTTCGCCTAGATTCATATGCATGGAAGTGTCCATGTGTACTTCCCAGAGAGCAACAGAGGAGCAGATTAACATGCAGCACCAATGATTTCTAGTCTTTCAGCCAATGAAGGGAAGAAATAGAGGCTGTAAGCATACACTTGGCCCATTTATCACACTTGGCTTCTGCTCAAGCTCTAATAGCTCCATTCTTGGGTCGCTATCTATACAGCTACACAGAGTAAAAAAAAATCATACAAATCTGGAAATATTTCTTGCATATTTACTTGTAAGAATGACAGCAATGTAGCAATGTGGTCTTAGAAGTAGCTACCCTTACATTGACGAGTGTTTATGAGCACATCAGAGGTGTCTCAAACTGGGTGTAGCAAAAGGTCGCAGCACTGAGGCAGATGTGCGCCCATGATCTTCCATACTCAGAAATATGCACTATTGCAATTAATAGATGGTTCAGACCTCATAAAGATGTACCGTGTTAATCACAGGGTTTTCTGTTTTTCATTAAGAGTATTTTTTTTATATTTTTACCCCATTTTCTCCTAGTTTGGTGGTCATTTGCCAATTTCAAACCAGCTAGCTCTGCTCTATCACATGGCAGCTACCGAACATGAAGCATGACGGCTAGCATGTGCTTCCTCCAAGACATGTGAAGCCACCACATATTTTTAGCTGCTCATGTGATGTCACAGACTCAGAGATCAGACCCAGCCATAGACTGCCGTGGCACCATTGAGATTCAATCCCCCAGCAATAGGGTGAACTCTTTTCTGTTGTAATTAGCAATCAATTATGACATAATTCTAGCTTATTGATGCAAAATATCAGATGCCACTGGCTGACCCTGACACCTGATGGGTCTTGGGCCATCTCTGGCCAATCACAAAATGAACAATTTCAGCCAATGAGTCCACCTCCAAATATAACATCCACCAACCAGCATCAATATAAACTGAATGTATGGATTTTAATAAATGAAAATAATATATTATATAATTTTGCTAGCGTGTCTTGCAATGTCCTACACTGCGCAAATCATTTTCTTATTCTGAAAAGACATTAATTTCCCTCTCTTTTGTTATTTTTTTCAGGGGGTGATATGATTTTATCAGAGGTTCATTTACAAGGTGAAAACAATAACCACAACATTTTTAGAATAATGTTGCCGAAAGCTTTATCCTTCCTCACCAGGTGCAAATGGTCCATTACACTGCCTTATCTTTTTCAGCCATGTTTTGTTTGAACCGTCCCTTATTCTCTGGTGGATTTGGTGAAATCTGTTTTGTGTACAATATAATTCAATATGCACTGAGGAGATATGCATGCACATAGCGAAACTAGCTGCTGCTGAATATACTACAAGTTACAATAAAGTTATATTATTATTATTATTATTAATTTATTTTAATTTGCTAAATTCTGATGTCATTTAAAAATCTGAAAAAAAGCTGTCTATGAAACCTTTGGATGATCAGCTGCTCCTTTGTCTTGTTCTCCGCCTACTAAATTAACAGAAATTTATGACGTTTATGAGGTTCCGGTTATATTTAGGTGAAAAAGATGATAAAATATTTGGTGACTGGCAGTAGAAGGCAGCTACAGTGGAGTTAAGATATCTACATGGCAGGTTAAAGAGCATCATTCCAAGGTCCAATTGCGTAATAATGTTGATTTAATTAAGGCAGATGAGACAGGAATTTATCCAGCATAGCCTTTCCCTTTTACCTGCGACCTTTAAGGTGACATTGACAAGATCGTGGGCTGTAGCGAGAGCTCAGGAACAGATACAATACCAAAGACGCTCATTTCACAAGAATAATAAAAGAGCAAAGAGTTTTTGATATCAGCTGACATTTTAATCCCACTGAAGGTCGATGAAGCAGTGTTCACGGTCAGTGAGTCCACCTCGAGATTATGATTTTAGCTGCATTTACGTGCTGTGTGGAGGGAAAATGGGGCCACCTTTCCTCTGTCATTGGTGTATGCTGTAATCACAATCAATATGGATGCCCCAAGAGTAGCTAAAATGTGTGGCTGGGGATAGAGATGTCTGTGCTGACCTTCTCTACCTGCTATCACTGCAACCCCCATAAGAAGAATGAATGAATGAGTATATGTATGTTCCCTGACTCACCAAACTTTCAAGTGAACCAGACAGGAATAAGAAAGCTGTAGCATGAAGAAATGCCTTATATCTGGTTTGTTTTTGAGAATAGGGAGAGAAAATAATGAACTGCAGAAAGTCACAGAAAGAGAGAATACTTGAGTGACTCTCAGAGAAACACCAAGAGTCCAAGCTCCCGGCTTTCCAGGGAACACTGAAGTAAAAATGCTGTTTGTGTGTTTTAGATGGTCCAACATACCTAGAGGGATTATAGTGGTTGATTATTCCAGCTATATTCTGTCTAATCACCATGCTCACAGTAAGTGCTCTCTTGCAATGGATGGTGGTAGATGGAGTGGAGCTTTACAATTTCACCCTAGATCTTTATTTCCTGTTTCTAATTGCTACTAAAAATGAACCTAAAAGAACTCATCGTTATCATTCTATCTGCATCACATGTCTCATACAAAGATTACTTCATTCAAAGCATAAACCAAACCACTAAATACATATGGACCGGAAGCAGAGTGCAGTTCAATCACACACAGCTGGATTCCACTGATTACTCTGACTCGCCACAGCTGGCGAGCTGAGTTCAGATAAAAAGGTCAAGGAAAAGTCAAAGTCTCCTAAATGTTCATATTATGCCAACTAAAGCACCAGATGTGATGTGCACAGCATGGCCTGGGATGACAGAAGTAGTGTTTTTTTTTTTTTTTTTTTTTTTTTTTAAACTAAAAGAACCAAAAGATTTCCTTTTGAATACTGAGGTTAAGGTTAGGTGCAGATTTAGGTGTAGCATAGAATTTTTTTTAAGCCACATTAATAACTGAGGTCTTCAGTGGATGTTCTTTACAGGGAAAGTAAGACAAATGTAAGACACACACACACTCACTCTGATAGATGGCTGATTGAGGAGGTGTGGAGGCTCATTCACACAATCTTATCTCTCCTGAGTGCTTATCACTGCACGCAATATAGCCATGAAAATCCTGAGACATCGGTTCAACAGCATAATGGTTCAAACACCACACACACACTCACACACACACACGCACACACACAGCGCATAGCTGCAAATATGGTGACAGTCCTTGAAAATCCCCTTTCAAATTTATTATTTTATATTTTATATTATTTCTAAAATAAAATAAAGATAATGAAAAATGATGGTGAATTTTTTCCATTTTTTAAATTATTGTTTTTGTGACATATTTTGTTATTGTGAAACTAGTTAGTTGGTGGCGTTAAATATATTTCTAATAAATAATTACTGAATGTTTAAAAAAACATTCAAAAAATTTTCTTTATATTTCTTTTATTTTCAAGTTTGAGTCTATGAATAATTTTATTTTATTTTATTTATTTTTATTAGATATAAAATACCTAGGACACTAAAAACATAGAATGCGTTCTTGCTAACTGAAAGCATTAAAGACAATAACACAGGTCATTTTAGTTTGGTGGAGGCGGCTGTAACGGATCACAGTCTCTCTTCCTTTTGAAAATGACAGAGGAAAAAAAAAACACAAGCTCTAAGAAAGAAGAGGGAAAAAAATCTAACTTTCTGTGGACTCTGCCCAAGTGACTGAACTTTGCTGTCCTTCTCTCTCGTCTGTGCAAAACGTCTCGGAGCAGAAATGCATAACAATGCTATGATTAGAGATGACTTGTAGATGAACTGTGAGGGCTGAATGCAGGAGTGTAAAGAGAGGAGGAGACCTGGAGGCTTTTAGTGGACAAATAACAGCATGGAGACGTCTTCAGAGCCCCATTGGTGGAGAAATAATTGGGACTGTTTGCTAATTCTGAATGGCTCAGAATTAGACATAGAGATGGATGAAGGTGTGGGAGGGGAAAAAAAGAAAGAAAGAAAGAAAAAGAGAGATATTTTGCTTTCAGTCATGAAGCATTTTCAGTTTTTGAAAACAATACCCACATTCTTGTTCAAAACAGGAGCTGAGGGATTCGAAAATGACCCGCTGGTCCTCGGGATCAAAAGGGACAAATACTGAACTTTTGTTGAAGTTCAGAGTTAAGTTCAGAGAAAAAGTTCTAGTAGATGTCAGCTCTGCTTCTGTTCTCTATCTCTTCTACTATTTTATTTTTATGTGAATTGAGGAAAGGTATAAATAATTTGTTACAGTAAAAGCTACATTTACAATTTTCAGCTCAAAGTCACAAAGAAATCATTTATTTCCAAATAGAATAACCTTAACTGACTTTTTTTTTTTTTTTAAATTTAAATCCACGTACTCAGAACAGACTGTATATTTGGTGACACCAAACACACCACTCTATGAAAATGAAGATCTTTCACCTCAATTACTCACAAATCCCTTTATTAATGTAGAAATCAAGTATAACATATCTAACATACTCAGGAAATATGTTCATGCTCTAAGGTTTACACGGCTAAATTACCTGTTTATGAAATTAAAATAGTTTGGAAGTTGAATGGAAAATGTTAAAGTAGCATGCTGAAAAAATATGAAAATGACAATATATGTTATTACTTTCATCGTTGAATTTGCTGAATATAATATTTAAAAAAATTAACATCTGGATAAAGAGGATATGCTATAGTAAAAATGTATAAGGAATATAAAAGAGACAGTACTGTAGATCTGCTGATGCTGGATACAGATAATGGACCACAGCTTGTCTTCAGTCTTCATGTTTAATAAAACATATCTTCATATTTAAAGAGACAAAGAAACAACAATTAATACTTAATTGCAATATAGGAAAAACTGTTGAAAACACATGCATACAAAAGCACTGTGACTAACCGTCATAGGTAGAGCAGATGAAATTGAGTTTGTAGCTCTCAGGCAGGTCGATCCACTGCTGCTCTCCTCCAGACTGCACTGCTCCGCTTCTCTTCACATGGCTACAGTCTTCATTCCAGGTCCCATACCCCAGGGCCCAGTCCTGATAGCAGAGCATTGATCCAAAAACCCAGAACCAGATACGCTGGGCACAGTCGTGACGCAGGCCGAGCCACACGTGTTCAGTGGAGGCGTTTTGAACCACCTCCTTCACCCAGAGCTGCATCTCCTCAGTGCGCACTGAGACCAGGTCGTAATGATGGTTCCTGCAGTATCTCAGAGCTTCTTTCCAGGTCAGATTCTCCTTAATCAGGATCAGCTTATCTGGACATACAAGGGGAAAAAAGTTGTAGTATAATTATGCATTCAAACATCTTCACCATTTATAATGTATACAGTATGAAATTCTGCAATCAGTGTTATATATCAGAGGGACAGTCTTTAAAAAAAAACACAAAACATAACTAAAAAGGTGTCAAATAATCCTGTGCACTAAGAAATAAATAGACATGTTGAATATGTGTAATGTAACTCACTCTCATGGCAGATGAATGGGAGCTTTTCTGTGCAGTTCATATCACTCCAGTAGTGTTGCTCAGACACAGACACTGCAGTACAGTTCAAATGTCCACTGGGTTTGTTAGAGCTCCAGTATCTGAATGAGGAATTACTCTGATCTGACCACTTCCAGGAGTTATTAAACAGACCAATCCAAACATCTTCATTAGTTGAATTTTGACTCACTCTCCAGATCTCCTCATTCTCAGTTTGGTTCCTCACACTGACCAGATCGGTGTATTTCTCTCTGCAGTAGGTCTGAGCATCATACCAGGTCTTTGTCTCATTAATCAATTTGTATCTATTAGTGTTTGTGTCATTTTCTGAAAGACATTTAATTCACATCATAAATAACTCATTCATGGCTAAAGCAAATTTCTGCCTTTTCTGCCATTAAAAGAAAAAAAATTCAAGGAAAGCTAATAACACACATATCATCGAGACATTTTTCATTACTGTAAAGTCATGAAGTGTTTTTGCCTTGTAATACCATCTACATATGTGTAAGTTCTTACCTTCATAACACACAAAAGGTCTTTTCTCATTGCACTGCTCATCATTCCACGAGCCATTGTTTGTAATGAGTTCAACACAGAACTCATTTTTCTTGCAATTGTTTGGTTCTCCACTCCTCCAGTTTCTGTAAGTGTCTCCGTCTCTGTAGAAAGTTTGGTCTGCCAGAGACCACTGCCATTCCCCAGTGCCCTCTCTCTGTAGACCGATCCAAGCTTGCTTTGCAGTTTCCGTCTTCAGTGTGTGATTCAGCTTCTTCATCTCTTCCATGTTGTTGATGGTGGCGAGATCAGTGTATTTCTGTCTGCAATAAGTCTGAGCTTCACTCCAGGTTTTATTCTCATTCACCAAATGATAGCGATGAGGAATATGTGATCCTATACCACATACTACTGTGAAACACATGAGAAAGAGACTTGTTATTATGTGGCGCTATGCTTCTTATGTCTTATCCCTGCTTTTGCGCTAAGAGGGAATTTCAGGAGGTGGAGCAAAATGGAGCAAAATTCTTGGAGTAAAATGGGTTTGAAAACACCACTGCATTAGCAGATTCTGAATTTTACACCCACTTTTAAGCTGCTCAAAACTTCAGCATCTATACAAAAATAGCAAAAGATCGCCAAAATAGCTACATGCTGAAATTAAACAGTAAATTAATGCATTGGTATGAAAATAGAGCCCAAAATCACATATGAACACACATTCACACACCCTCTCTCTCTTTCTCACACACACTCACACACACACACACACACACACACAATTCTTGTGAACACACTGACCTGAGAAGAGTAGGGTCACTGACATGAGACGAACCATATCTGTAGGTAAAAATAGTGGAAAAACATTTCCAACATTATTTTTTATGAATTAACAATATGACTCTCACTATGACTCTCTCCATGTCCTGTTATCACTTACATTATTGCTGTGGCATACAGTCATTCCTTCACTAACCTCACCTTCTCTCTCTCTCTCTCTCTGTCTATCTGTCTCTCAAAAAAATGCAACTTTGTCATTTTACCAAGAAAATGGAAAGAGTAAACGCCACTGTCCGAAGCACCATAACTGAGATATCTTTCATACAAGTCCCTACAGAAACAATAACACATTAAAACGAGCGCATTGATATAAACCTACTGTTCAGATTACAGCCGGAGCTATTATCCAAGCTGTGCTTTTATACAAAAATACAAAAATAATGTACACATTCTGACCAATCATATTCAAGAATTCAACCGTGCTCTGATATAAATATATCCAAATATACATATATACATAAAAAATAGATATCCATACCTCATGTATGTCATGTACTCCACGCAGAGTGTGTGTTGTGAGTTTGTGGTAATGCGTGCTTTTGGTCTTCTTCTCACCTTTTGCACCTGAACATAACACACCTCTTATTATACTGTATCACTGTCCTCTTTCAACCCCTCCCATCTCTTTGCCTTACCAGTAAACAGGAAATTTCAGCTACTTTGCATGAGTTTCCATAGACCAGTCATCAACAACATAAAGAATACTTCACTCCTTTCACTGTTTCACATACTGTAGTGTTACAACCTTGGATTTGAAGTTATCTGTGATTTTAACATTTGATTTCCACAAGGAATGTGGAATGTGTAACTGGAGAACATTGATGAACAGAAATTTTCAAATCTTACCACAAACTTGTTGACTTTCCAGCTTGTTTCTCTGACTAATGTCCTCCTTACCTATTCTTTCCATTTTTCTGTTTAAATAATGGATTTAATGGTGTTTTGTGGGATTTTCATAGTTTGGGATATTTTTAATAAATCAACCCTGGTTAATACTTTTCAAGAACACTGTCACCTACTTGTTCACTTTTGATAGCTTCTTTGTTTTCATGATTCAGTTTGGATGGATACAGATTATATAAACATAGTCTCTGTAGAAATATTATGTGAAATGTGGAAAAATTGAAAGGGGGTAAATACTAATGCCAGACACTGTCTGTAGTATATAATGATGATGTGTATGTCTCATGTACTCTCTTTTATTGTTCCTCTCAGCTCTTTGCATATTGCCATAGAAACAGATATTATCTCAGTATCAGCTGTTTGTCAAAGTTTTGATGTGGCACTGATGCAGTCATTATTTCCAGGAAATAAAAGGTGACCAATTACAAAAGAGGTTTATATATATATATATATTACCTGGAACTTATTTGAATAAAGGACAGCTATGTTTGTGTGAGCTGTTTTATAGACTGGAGGCTTTTTTAAATGAATTTGCATAAACTAAAGACAGGTGAACAGAAAGAGTTGAATTTACAGTGTGGTGTCTTTTTTAAAATCAGAAAAAGCTCAGTGCTCAAAATTTTAATTTCAAGGTCCTTGATTTGATCCTGAGCTCAAGGTTACAGGAAAAGTGACAAACTGATTAGCTGAAATTTTCAGTTGGAATTGATTATAACATATCATTAGAACAGTAGCTCCAAAAACAAGCTGTGCAGCACTCACTAATTGGACATATTTAAACTGATATTTGCAATGAACATGTAAAAGATTTTAAAATAATTATTAGTAATTGATGCTAATAGAAAAATAGTACAAATTTAATCCACTGTTGTACAATATTGTGCACCTTGTCTAGATTATATATTACCTCTTGTGTATCTTTGGACATATTCACACTTATTGAATTTCTTTTGTGTTATACTATTTTATCAAATTTTATTCACCTTTGCATTCTCGTCTTGCTGTTTTCTGGTTGGCGCAATTGTAAATTCATATCATGATGTATGTATGTTTTCCATTTCAATCTTTACTTGATTTCGCTTTCATATGGACTTGATTTTGTCTTGATCTTGGTTAGTCCTGGCTTTGGACTTATTTTGGACGCGACAGCCTTAATGTGGTGCTACTTTCAGCACATCTATCATATTTAACACATCTACTCTCAGTGACAATTTGTTACTGATGGTTAAGATGTGTGTTTGTGAGTATATAATACAGTGCCATACTATGTGTGTTAGCATATTATCATTCATGGTTGTCACTTGGGTCATTGGGTCACTTAAACTATTGTAACTATTTGGAAACTTGGAGAAATTGCATTTCTAAACAGTTAAGAAGTGGTATAGATGTGGGCAATATTTGGCTGAGAGGTGTCACAGTATCACAATACAGTAGCACAGCTGTAAATGGGTGCTACACGCTGAACAGTTTAAAGTTCTGTTCTAACAGGTGGAATATTGTGGGTTTAAATCACCAGTCATAGTTAATGTTGGGCTGTTGTCTGAACCATGCATGGGGTTATTGTTCTTCACAATTTACAGTAGTTTTAGTTGATAAATCAAATTATATCCAAAGCTAAAGCTGAGCCGAACTTTAGTCTTCATATTTGTGTGTATGTTTGTGAAGTGTACCGCAGAACAAATACTGGGATACAATAAAATGCATTCTTGAAATTGATTTTATTTGATGGGAAACTTAACTGGCAACAGTCATTACAGTCTACATTCTTACACATTAAGAAGCAAGGACATCTTAATAACAAACTTATTTATCCACACGTAAAAAGGCATACGTGTGAGAACAGAAAAAAAAACAACAAAACAATAAAAATGTATCACATGACACCTGTATAACTGTTATGAATAATGAACATTTTATCATTGTTTGCAGGGCTATTTGTTTAAACTTCCTGCACTGGTGTAAAGTAGCTCAGTATGATATTTTTCCCTATTCTGAGAAAGCATATGAAAAACAATTCAATGTGCATACCAAACACACTGTAGTATAAAAATCAAGTAAATAGATTTCACCTTAATTGCCCATAAAGCCTCTCTTAATAAGAAAAGCAAGTATAATATATGTAACATACACTGGGAATATGAAAAGGTCATGCTGTATGGAGACAGTGGAATTCACTGAATGCCATATTAAAAATATGATGAGTCATCTGGATAAAGAGGATACGTTATAGCAATAATGTATAGAAGAGTATAAATACGACAGTACTGTAGATCTGCTGATGCTGGATACAGATGGTGGACCACAGCTTGTCTTCAGTCTTCATGTTTAATCAAAAAAATGTCTTTAGCAATCATACAAAGAAAAGACAAAGATTTTAATTGCAATATAGAAAAAGCTTATGAGATGACATGCATACAAAAGCACTGTGACTAACCGTCATAGGTAGAGCAGATGAAGTTGAGTTTGTAGCTCTCAGGCAGGTCGATCCACTGCTGCTCTACTCCAGACTGCACTGCTCCGCTTCTCTTCTCGTGGCTGCAGTCTTCATTCCAGGTCCCATACCCCAGGGCCCAGTCCTGATAGCAGAGCATTGATCCAAAAACCCAGAACCAGATACGCTGGGCACAGTCGTGACGCAGGCCGAGCCACACGTGTTCAGTGGAGGCGTTTTGAACCACCTCCTTCACCCAGAGCTGCATCTCCTCAGTGCGCACTGAGACCAGGTCGTAATGATGGTTCCTGCAGTAATTCAGAGCTTCCCACCAGGTCAGATTCTCCTTAATCAGGATCAGTCTGTCTGAAAAAAGCAAACAGTCCATGGAAGATAAAGTGAACATTTAAAGCCCAATATAAGGTTTCACTGTTTTTTTTTTTTTTTTGCATCTTGTATTTAACAGAGGAACATTAAACCGACAAAGAAATCTGGATATAAGTGCTGAAACTAATGTCTATGTGAATATTTTTTGCATATGTCTGTATCTATACAAAAGTTTTAATTGTTATATTTCTTGCAGATTTTGTCCAGAGTCCATTTGCTATTGCATTCGTAAAACAAAGTGTATTGTATTCAGTTTATGACAATACAATACATTATCAATAATCAGTAACATTTTTTAAAAAGCACTTTGTTGAAAAAAACATCATTTAACTCACTCTCATGACAGATGAATGGGAGTGTTTTTGTGCAGTCCACATCACTCCAGTAGTGTTGCTCAGACACAGACACTGCAGCACAGTTCAAACCTCCACTGGGTTTGTTAGAGCTCCAGTATCTGAATGAGGATTTACTCTGATCTGACCACTTCCAGGCGTCATTAAACAGACCAATCCAAACAGTTTCATTAGGTGAATTTTGAATCACTCTCCTGATCTCCTCATTCTCATTTTGGTTCCTCACACTGACCAGATCAATGTATTTCTCTCTGCAGTAGGTCTGAGCATCATACCAGCTCTTTCCCTCATTAATTAATATGTGTCTATTAGTGTTTGTGTTCTTTTCTGAAAGATATTTAATTTACATCATAAATAACTCATTCATGACTAAATCAAATTTCTGCCTTTTCTGCAATCAGATGAAAAATACAAAGGAAACAAAATAATACACACAGATCATCCAGATATTTTTTCATTAATGTAAAGCCATTAAGTCTTTTTTGCCTTTTATTAACAACTATTAGCAAGTTCTTACCTTCATAACACACAAAAGGTAATGCTCTATTACACGGATCATCAAACCAGAAACCATTGCTTTCTGACATGAAAACACAGAACTCATTTTTCTTGCAATTGTTTGGTTCTCCACTATTCCAGTTTCTGTAAGTGTCTCCGTCTCTGTAGAAAGTTTGGTCTGCCAGAGACCACTGCCATTCCCCAGTGCCCTCTCTCTGTAGACCGATCCACGCTTGCTCTGCAGTTTCCTTCTTCAGTGTGTGATTCAGCTTCTTCATCTCTTCCATGTTGTTGATGGTGGCGAGATCAGTGTATTTCTCTCTGCAGTAAGTCTGAGCTTCACTCCAGGTTTTATTCTCATTCACAAAGTGATATCGATGAGGAATATTTGCCTCTATACCACATACTACAGTGAGACACATGAGAAAGAGACTTGTTATTATGTGGCGCTATGCTTCTGCAGAAATTAAATATTTATTTCTGAACAATACTGTTTATTGCATATTAATTCAAATACCAAATAAATAAGTAAATAAATAAAAATTCTTTAAGCTTTTGGACAAGAATTTAAAATGGTTACTCGTGATTAAGATATGTACAAATAAGACATCATTTTCTTGTAGCTTTCAAAACTTGTGAAATTGTCAATTTTACTTTGTGAAATAATTTCCCAGGCAGCACACATACTTTTTTTCATGAATAAAGAAAAGCTATAAAAATTATTAAACCAATTCAGCTACACGGTTATAATACAGACCTAGAATAACATTCAAAGCTGTTCAGAGTGAGCTCAGAAAGTGAAAATATCAAATTGCTTACTGTATGTTGAGTTATGGGGCGTTTTATGTCATATACACTTTGATATAATTAATAATCTAGAGTATGGATTTGAATAAAAATGGGAAAATGATTAAGTGGAAAAATGGCATTTAGTAGAAAACAGAAAAAAAAAATATTCTAACAAGTCACTATACCTGCAACGTCTTTCATTAATATTAAAGTGATTTTTTACTTTAATGTGAGGAGTGCAGGTGATAGAAAGATGCCAAATTTGCTTCCAAGGTTGGCAGATATGCTAGTTAAAAATTCTACCACAAAACATCACAAACGTAACTGCTTTGTCAAGCTAATTATTTCATTCTTGATTCCTTTGCTATTTAAACAAATTGGCTTTTAAAATCAGGCTTTTTTTTCATCTGCTCATTTTTATATTTTGAGGGCTCAGAAACAGAAACAACAGCATGAGCCGTTAAAAACTATGTACTGTAATACAACATTAGCTAAGCAGCTAGGAACCTTTGATGTCTTGATGAATTAATGTAGTTCAACACCATGCCACCATGCTGATTTAACCCATAAAAACTGGCTAAATGCTAAGATGCATATGTGATTCTTTATTTTGTTGTGGAATTGAATCATTAAATGACCCTTTACACTAGCGTCATATTGCTGCCATATTAAAATACACAACATGTCACTTAACCTGTTTATATTTCATGCAGCTTGGAATAAATCCTAAATGTTGTTGTCATTAGAAAGATTACAGTTTTTTGTAGATTTATGTGAATTATTTATGAGACCAGGTGCATATTAAGTAATATTAAGGATGTAATCGAATATGAATAGATTATAATATATATGGATACCAATAGGAGGCACATTAGATATATTTTTTCAAGTAATTAATTTTTTTAAGAAAGCTTTCCAGACATTTTTTTTTTTTAGAAAGCTTGCTTGAGATTGAGATGGGATCCCATGGAACACAACATGGCTTGTTAAGCTCACAGTTAATGTAGTGTTTCTGTTTGGGCTTTTAAAAAATGAGACAAATAGTGACCATCCACAGAACTGTGTTGTAAAAGTGGGACAGGACCTTTAAGTCTGCTTTAGAAAAATACAGTCTTATCCCTGCGTTTGTGCTAAGAGGGAATTTCAGGAGGTGGAGCAAAATGGAGCAAAATTCTTAGAGTAAAATGGGTTTGAAAACACCACTGCATTAGCAGATTCTGAATTTTACACCCACTTTTAAGCTGCTCAAAACTTCAGCATCTATACAAAAATAGCAAAAGATCGCCAAAATAGCTACATGCTGAAATTAAACAGTAAATTAATGCATTGGTATGAAAATAGAGCCCAAAATCACATATGAACACACACTCACACACCCTCTCTCTCTTTCTCACACACACTCACACACACACACACACAATTCTTGTGAACACACTGACCTGAGAAGAGTAGGGTCACTGACATGAGACGAACCATATCTGTAGGTAAAAATAGTGGAAAAACATTTCCAACATTATTTTTTATGTATTAACAATATGACTCTCACTATGACTCTCTCCATGTCCTGTTACCACTTACATTATTGCTGTGGCATACAGTCATTCCTTCACTAACCTCACCTTCTCTCTCTCTCTCTCTGTCTATCTGTCTCTCAAAAAAATGCAACTTTGTCATTTTACCAAGAAAATGGAAAGAGTAAACGCCACTGTCCGAAGCACCATAACTGAGATATCTTTCATATAAGTCCCTACAGAAACAATAACACATTAAAACGAGCGCATTGATATAAACCTACTGTTCAGATTACAGCCGGAGCTATTATCCAAGCTGTGCTGTTATACAAAAATACAAAAATAATGTACACATTCTGACCAATCATATTCAAGAATTCAACCGTGCTCTGATATAAATATATCCAAATATACATATATACATAAAAAATAGATATCCATACCTCATGTATGTCATGTACTCCACGCAGGGTGTGTGTTGTGAGTTTGTGGTAAAGTGTGCTTTTGGTCTTCTTCTCACCTATTAAACATAACACACCGCTTATTATACTGTATCACTGTCCTCTTTCAACCCCTCCCATCTCTTTGCCTTCAGTGTCAGAACTGCCAGTTCTGATGAACAGGAAATTTCAACTACTTTGCATGAGCTTCCGTACACCAGTCTCCAACAACATAAAAAATATAACTTCACCCCTTCGACTTTTTCACATACTGTAGTGTTACAACCTTGGATTTGAAGTTATTTGTGATTTTAACAATTTGATTTCCACAAGGAATGTGGAATGTGTAACTGGAGAACATTGATGAACAGAAATTTTCAAATCTTGCCACAAACTTGATGACTTTGTGGCTTGTTTCTCTGACTAAAGGCCTCCTTACCTATTCTTTCCATTTTTCTTTTTAAATAATGGATTTAATGGTGTTACCATTAAAGCAAAAGATCATCACACCAAATATTGACTTTGTTTCATTTTTTAATCTTTACTGCTCTTTACTGTATTTTTTTCTGCCAGAGCCCTACAAAATGACCTTCTAGCAGACCACTGGTGGGAATGTCTCTGACCAAAGAATCAGAAACAGACTTCATGAGGGTGGCCTGAGGGCCCGACGTCCTCTAGTGGGCCCTGTGTTTACTGTCCGGCACCGTGGAGCTCGATTGGCATTTGCCATTGAACACCAGAATTGGCAGGTCTGCCACTGGCGTCCTGTGCTTTTCACAGATGAGAACAGGTTCACCCTGAGCACATGTGACAGACGTCAAAGGGTCTGGAGAAGCCGTGGAGAACGTTATGCTGCCTGTAACATGGTTCCACATGACCGGTTTGGTGGTGGGTCAGTGATGGTCTGGGGAGGCATATCCATGGAGGGACGCCCAGACCTCTACAGGCTAGACAATGGCACCCTGACTGCCATTAGGTATTGGGATGAAATCCTTGGACCCATTGTCAGACACTACGCTGGTGCAGTGGGTCCTGGGTTCCTCCTGGTGCACAACAATGCCCGGCCTCATGTGGCGAGAGTATGCAGGCAGTTCCTGGAGGATGAAGGAATTGATACCATTGAATGGCACCCATGCTCGCCTGACCTAAATCCAATAGAACACCTCTGGGACATTATGTTTCGGTCCATCCGACGCCGCCAGGTTGCACCTCAGACTGTCCAGGAGCTCAGTGAAGCCCTGGTCCAGATCTGGGAGGAAATACCCCAGGACACCATCCGTCGTCTCATTAGGAGCATGCCCCGACGTTGTCAGGCAGGCATACAAGCATGTGGGGGTCATACAAACTACTGAGTACCATTTTGAGTTGCTGCAATGAAATTTCAGCAAAATGGACTAGCCTGCTGCATCATTTTTTCACTTTGATTTTCGGGTTGTCTTTGAACGCTGAACATCGGCGGCTCCTCCGTGGAGATCGTCAAGAGCACCAAGTTTCTTGGTGTTTACCTGGCGGAGAACCTCACCTGGTCGCTCAACACCAGTTCCATAACGAAGAAAGCCCAGCAGCGCCTGTACTTTCTGCGAAGGCTGAGGAAAGAACATCTCCCACCCTCCATCCTCACCATGTTCTACAGAGGGACTATCGAGAGCATCCTGAGAAGCTGCATCACTGCCTGGTTTGGGAATTGCACTGTCTCAGATCGCAAGACCCTGCAGCGGATAGTGAGGACAGCTGAGAAGATCATCGGGGTCTCTCTTCCCTCCATCTCGGACATTTACACCTCTCGCTGCATCCGCAAAGCCACCAGCATTGTGGATGACCCCACAAAACCCCTCTCACACACTCTTCATCCTCCTTATGTTTAATTTATGTAGTCCCCGTAGCTCTGTGCTGTTCTGTGTTGTCTTATGTAGCACCTTGGTCCCGGAGAAACGTTGTTTCGTTTCACTATGTACTTGTATATGGCTGAAATGACAATAAACTCCACTTGACTTGACTTGACTTGACTTGACTTGAATTCAGCCCTCTGTAGGTTGATAATTTTCATTTCCATCAAACGATGTGGCATCCTTTCGGTCCTAACACATTACCCAGTCCATATCAGTATAGATATCCAGCATGATATTTTTCCCCATTGAGATCTGATGTGTTTTCAAAGTGTCCTTTAATTTTTTTTGTTTTAAAGTAAATTAAAGTCCTTTAATTTTTTTGAGGAGTGTATATACAGGGTGTCCCAAAAGTCTCCATGCATAGGGGAAATTAACACTTTTTTTTAGCAAAATGTTTTCCAACATTTTTTCATACTTCATCTATATTATTTTTTTTCAGATAGCCTTTAAGAATGCCATTGACAAAAGAAGAATGTATTGAAATCTTTCTCATGGCTGGATCAGGAAGCTGTCACAAGGTTGCGATGGAATTTAACAGGAAATATGGCAAGCAAATCATACACTGTTGCCGAGACTGAAAGTGTTGAGGACCAACCATTAAGTGGACGTCCACAAACATCCACTGACGAAGGCACAACCGACGTGGTGCTGGCACATATAATCCCATTGTCCAGTCTGATTCAAAGGCCACTTAGATTAGTATGAAAGCATGTTGGACATGGGCCGCTGCAGTCTGGTGTAATGGGCTTAAGACAAGCCCCAAATTTAATAAAGGCTGATGAATTTTTTAATTTTTTTTAAATATTCCATAAATCAAGTTTATATGCATAGAACTGCATTATAAATAACGGTTGGCATACTCTTGCAACCCCATTGCGCATCTAAGGTGACCCTACATTAGGTTGTGACCCCAATGTTGAGAACCTTACATTTACATTTACAACTCTTATCCAGAAGTGCTTTGTAATCTCTGTGAAAAAATTGCTATCAAACTCATGCTAGTTTACTTGGTCAGGGCCTAAGAGTACAAAGGTCAAAAAACTCTGTTGAGGAGGTTAGTACAGTATGAAAAGAAAGTACAAGACAAGGACGATTCTTTTAATAGATTCATTCAAGTGCTAGGTGAAGAGGTAGGTCTTTAGTCTTCACTTGAAGACAGCCAGTGAATCAGCTTTTCTGACAGCCGGGGGAATTCATTCCACCACCTGGGTGCCAAGACAGAGAAGAGTCTTGATACATCTTCCTCATACCTTGAGGGATGGTGGATCCAGTCTAGCTGTACTAGAGGCTTAGAGAAAGTGTGGTTCAGAGCGGGGTGTGACAAGTGCCTTAAGGTAGGCAGGTGCTGCTACATTTTTGGCTTTGTAGGCAAGCATCAGTGTATTAAATCTAGAGGAAGCCTTTTGAGGGCGCTTAGCAACGGTGTGGTGTGAGAGAACTTGGGGAGGTTAAAACAAGTTGTGTGAAAACAAGTTGTGAATACAGTAGTCCAATCTCGAAATGACAAGCGACTGAGCAAGCACCCGCGTGACCTCTTTAGATAGAAATGGCCGCATCCTCCTGATATTGATGTTGCATGACTGGGTCAGGTTAGTAGTGTGAGGCGAGAAGGACAGCTGGTTGTCCAGGACTGCCTCAAGGTTGCATGCAGTGACCTATGAACTAAAGGGTCATGAGTCACTTTTAATTATGTCTGATGTCTGATCGCATTGCATTTTATTAAATTTCAGTGGCATGCTGCCTATTTCAGCACAGAGACCTTAATTTATGTCTATGAAAATTCTTTGTGAACAGAAAAAATATTGTCTTTGGTCCAAACAAAATAGCATGATGACCCTAAATCATATATGTAAACCTAAATGACCATAGAACCATAAATCCCTTATGAACCCATAAACACACACTCTCCTGCTCCTTCACTCTCGCATGCTCTCTCCCTCCCCCAGTCACACCCCCCAGTACTTATGCTTTGTATTCTTTTGTGTATGGTATGCATTCTTCTGTATTTCCTCTCAGCTCTTTGCATAGTGCCATAGAATCAGATTTTATTTCTGTGTTAGGTGTTTGTTGGTTGTTATTCCATGGAACATCATGTGACCTATTCAAAATGGATTTGAATATTTTACGTGGACGTTATTTGAATAAAGTACAGCTATGTACCAGTTTGTGTGAGCTGTTCGTGTTTACATACAAGACTGGAGGTTAAATATATGCACTTGAATAAACTTGAGACAGGTCAACAGAGAGAACTTACCTTTGTGCTACACTAAAAATTCTCAATTACACAAATTAAAATAGTTTTTTTTTTTTAGGAATTGTGTCATTTAAGTCACTTAAATTTAAACTACTGATATTTTCATTTTATTGTACAACTGAAGTTGCTGTTCTTTCGGCTGCACCTGTTAGGGGTCACCACAGTGGGTCATTGGTCCGCATGTTTGATTTGGCACACGTTTTATGCCAGATGCCCTTCCTGACACACCCCTCCCATTTTATCAGGGCTTGGGACTGGCACTGAGAGTACACTCCCATTGGCCGGGTTGGTTCCCTGCCCAGGAATTAAACCCAGGCCATCGCAGTGAGAGCATGGGATCCTTAGCCACAATACCACCAGGGACCTACGTTGTATAATAAAGTATTATAATAACATAATATATAAAATAATAAAGTATTGAACAGAAATAAAATGTCCATGTTTTGTTCAGGGTATGCCATAACAGATTTTTCTTTTCAATTTATAATCCACTCTGTGAGAAGTGGTTAACCTTACTTACCTATAAACCAAGAATAAACTAATCATTTCATTCCTCTTTATAGAGTTTGTTTCTGGAAAGATCTAGCATTATTCGGCATTTGGTAATCTGTACAACACTGAATTAAATCGCTATGTTTGGGTGTTTGCTACAATATGAATTATAGTGGTTGTTATGATTGTTTGTTATTTCGTCAGGGCTGATGTCAGGTTTTGGGGTTTGTCGAAACAGGTACCTGTTTCGATAATTCACTGCTTTGATGCATTAATTTAACAGAAAATTCCCAGCTATCACTCCTGAGCACTTACTTAACCAGTAATCAACAACAATAACCAAAAATGATAATAAGCTTCCCACCTTAAATTATGGTTAAAGTCTTGGATGTCAACAATATTTAAGTTTTCAATGTGCAAAGGTCATAAGCAAACATGAATCTTTCACACTAGTAAACATTGATAAACGTGGCCACGGCTATTTGGTAGCTATTTGGTAGCTATCTGCATTCTGCACTAATTAAACATATTGAACACAGTTCTGAGTGGATACATTAGATTGCGTGTTATGACTTCTTTTTTTTTTTAATTAAAAAAATGAACTGGTTATGTGAAAAAGCAAAATGCAGCATAGCATTTTATTGTGCTACATCTCCACCTGGTGAAAAAGTAGCTTGCTACTAGAAAAGCTACATTATTTTGAAAATAGCTCAGCTACTGCTATGCTACTAAAAGCATAGGTATCACTGGTTCTTGTAGCTAGATACTCCTCAATACTGACAATGATACTGATACAGTAACACTCCTAGCTCAAATATGATTGGGAAGATTTTCAGGTCTTCTAAGGTCAGTTTTAGACAGATTATAAAAAATTGTAAAGTAAAACACATTTACAGTTACAATTACTGTACTGTATTTACTACTGTATAGTATTCTATGTTTCTGTTAATATACCATAAAATTTCAAATAATTCACTTACTTGGCTGACTTTTCCATTCTCACCCTTCCTAAAACATTAGATGTTCCTCTATGCATTGCCAACTTATACGGACACACAGACCCATTGTTTATGGCATCCACACACACACACATACACACTTATCAGTCTCACAGCAACAGTGACGCAATTGCCAAGGAATTATGGAAATGAGACAGCTGCTTACTTCGGCACCCAGCGAGATCATTTGCATAAAACAACACAACGTCCCAAAAAATAAATAAATACATAAATATACATGAGTTTGATGGGGAAGTGCAGGAGCATGAGTCCTCAGGCAGCAGCGACCTGTCAGATAATGATTAACTTTTTTCTAAACTGTAGCCAGTGCTGTTGGATCGATGTCGAGACCTCAAACCTAAGTGCTTTTCTCTGAGGACAAGAAAAGAACTACAGACAAGATATTATTTTTATTTTCCTTTTGCACTATTTCCAGGTGCAGAGCAGCTATAAAATGGTAGATGATGAGATAACCTAATGTTTTCACATGATTCACTCATTTTCATGCTAATTTTTCACGATTCATTTACGTTCATATGTGTTTTTTTTTTTTCATTTATTCCCACATAAATCAATTTTTGTATGAGTCATTTATTTTCATGTTACTTTTACGCATGATTCGTTTATTTTCACGTTAATTATGTAGGGCAATTGGTTCCATTTTTCAGATGTGATTGTCTCACATGATTCATTTATTTCAGGGCATAACGTTGAAATGCACTTTCCTAATCCTTTTCATATGTAGTCACATATTATTCACACAATGACATCACAGACATGATTTAAAAAAAAATTGTAAAAAAAAGTATGTCCTATATTCATAGATATTCTCATATATTGCATTAGCCAGTTAGCAAACAGTTAGCTAAAATGCTAACAGGAGCTAATTTGACAGAATTTCTAAACAAAATTCATAAACACACCATTCTGGTGTAAAAGGAGTTGTGGTAGGCCGAAGCCTAATAATATAACCAGAGAACATGTTATGTATGAGAAATCAAGATAAGAGGAAAACTTCCCTTAGTCTCACTAAAGGGGGTGTGGCCTCTGTAATCTTTAGTCTTAGTGGAGAATGTGTGGCCTCTGTAAACTTTAGTCCCAGTGAACGTTTAGTCCCAGTGAAATAGGTGTGACCCCTGTAACCTTAAAGGAGGTGTGGCCTCTGTAAACTTTGGTCCCACTGAAGAAGACGTAGCCTCTGTAACCTTTAGTCTCAGTGAAGGAGGTGTGGCCTCTGTAAACTTTAGTCCCAGTGAAGGAGATGTGGCCTTTGTAACTTTTAGTCTCAATGAAGGAGATGTGACCTCTGTAACCTTTAGTCCCAGTGAAGGAGATGTGACCTCTGTAACCTTTAGTCTCAGTGAAGGAGGTGTGGCCTCTGTAACCTTTAGTCCCAGTGAAGGAGATGTGGCCTTTGTAACTTTTAGTCCCAGGGAAGAAGATGTAGCCTCGGTAATCTTTAGTCCCAGTGAAGGAGGTGTGGCCTCTGTAAACATTAGTCCCAGTTAAAGATTTATGGAATCTGTAACCTTTAGTCCCAGTGAAGAAGGTGTGGCCTCTGTAACCTTTAGTCTCCCTAAAGGAGGTGTGGCCTCTGTAACCTTTAGTCCCAGTGAAGGAGGTGTGGCTTCTGTAACCTTTAGTCTCCCTAAAGGAGGTGTGGCCTCTGTAACCTTTAGTCCCAGTGAAGGAGGTGTGGCTTCTGTAACCTTTATTCTTAGTAAAGGAGTTATGGCCTCTGCAGCCATTAGTCCCAGTGAAGGAGGTGTGGCTTCTGTAACCTTTAGTCCCAGTGAAGGAGGTGTGGCCTCTGTAACCTGACCTGTGCAATGTGTCAAGATTCTCGAATGATCTTTGCTTGCATCTCTGATAGCTAAGTTGTTTGTGTGTTGTTTATCAATTTGATCTCTCATTTCAGGGTGAAGTTACATAACATTCAATGTTTTGTGCTCATGAAAATCTTTCAACTAGTGGAGTAAAATAAAATAATAATATGCATTTAGGTTGGTTAATACAGTAGATATACAAAATGCAGTATGCACCATGTACTCAGACAGACATCTAGTTCACTCTCATTTGGCAGAAGCTTTTAAACATTCACTTGCTCCATAGAAGGTGCAGATGGTAATCACCTATCAGGCCTGGCAGCTTGCCTTGACACCAAACACATACTTGTACATGGAGTGAAATTACTCCCCAGAGCAAAACAGATGTTCTCAAAAAAGCAGTCCAATACCTTGACCCAACTCATCTTTATTTACTGCAAAATGGGGAAAAAGTTTACGGGAGACTCAAAAAAGCCGTCATGTGATGATCTCAGTATTCTGCCTTGGCTAAGACTTGGGGAAACTCATGTGATTCCATTAGCTTGATTTATTGATTCATAACTCAAATTCTCAAAGGACAAAAGCAAGGCTTTTAAATCAGACCATCTAGAAATGCCTTCACTGTCAACTGTCCCAATGATTGAACGCTTGTCCTCGAGAACAGGTCCCATGATGCTGATGTTAGCCTTTCATAAGAACATGGTCCAGGAATGATGAGTAGATGTCAAATCAAAGATATGAGAAAGAAATTTTGTGAGTCCTCGGATAGGAAATGTCATCCTATCTGTGTAGCTGTTTTTACAAAAGCTTTAGTCAGTGATTATTTTTATCCTGCATGAGATGTCATTTTCTTACCTGTTTGTTTGGAAATGGTAGCTGCCACAGGACATACTCTACAGTCCAGACTAGTGACTGGTAGAGGAGGTTTATTACTTCTACTGATACTGGTACAGGTCAGAACCTGCAGGTTGTGGCATATTTTCAGGGGCACTTCGTCCAGTTTCTCTCTTGAGGTTTCACACATATCACACATTTTCACCCAGGAGCTTAAAGGTTGATAGCATAGATGGTTTTAAAAGCACAGCAACCATTTGTCCATGTTTCTCATGTAACTCTAGAGAAGAACTGGCACATCTTTTGCTTGAAGTCTGGCACATAAGCAGTAAAATGTTCATGCAGTTCTATATTATGTCATGATGTGAAACCAGTCAGATCCCTTCTTGATGTCTCTTGACACAAATCCAAGTGTCGCCTTAGCCAAGTTAGCATCTGTTGGGATTGTTCTGGTTGAAGATGTGTTCTCCAAACTGCAAGGCACACTATCTTTCTGGGCAGTGTTTTACACATCATCATAAATCATTTGGGACAGAAAATATTTCAAACTCTTACTGATCTCCCAACCTACCAGTGTAACTTCCTTTCATGAAATCTGAAATTCTCCAGAATCTTTGGTCTTTTGGGCTGTGTTTCATGTGTCTCCATGAGGATTTTTTGGAATTACTGCCTTAGCAATCAATACAATGGATGAAATCTATTGCATCTTTCTTTCTCAAGTTTGATAACATGCAAAAGACTGCCATGTTCCCCTTCAGCATTGAGGGCAACATTTCCCTTGTTTTGTAAAACATTCAATTATTTTTCTTCTTTCTTTTGAGAATTTTAAATGTCATCATTTGCTATTTTGGCTTAAAGCACAATACAAAGTGGTTCCTTTTGTCATCCACCCTGCACGACCCATAATTTGATGGAGGCAACGTGTTTATATTGCTGCTGTTGTGTTTTCAAAGGTGAACACAGTGAACACTTCGGTTCCAAATACTTTTTCGCAGTGGGGTCCAAACTTCTTCCAGCTTCATCAGACAAGCTTCCAGCAGTGTCAACTATGGACTCAACATTGCTGTAATCTGTATAGTCAGATTGCTTAATTGGTCATCCAGGGAACCTGTTAGGGAGTGAATTAATGAATAACCAGCCAGTTGTACCAGGTCCAAATCGGACACATAAAATGTAAAATCATGACAGCTTATGACATTACAGCCATATTATTTCATTTTTTTTATATATAAAAAAATGTAGCAGCATTAGTTTAGAAAATGTCATCATTGTGCCACATGTCTGAATGTTAAGAAGTTTAAAAAATGGATTTGCTTAATATTAGCTATAAAAATATTAACTTTATTATGTCATGTCTGTCATATAGTGTCAAGGACTGATTTAAAGTGGCATGCATATTTTAGCTATAGAAAAAAAAAAGTCATTCTTGTGTCTTTTATCTGATATACAGTGTTAATATATCTGTATACACGGTCTGTATTCTGTTTGTGTCTTACCCAAGTTGATTGTTAGATTCGAGCAAGCTGAATGATGTATCGCCAGTTCTGTACTTCAGCCAGCCACTAAAGCATAAAGCCCTGGACGTGATGGTCCAACAGAATTCCTTCTGTGGTTAGCTAAGGACATGCACCATTACCTGCTCCTTTCTGCAGGATATTTTATGTCCCTTTAAATTGGAGAAAATGGGCAGTATTCCTGCAAGGTAATGGCTTCACATCATTTTCACACACAGCGCAGGGACACTGACAACGCGTGGGACAATTTGCAACATTGCTCAAATCTCAGTATCTATCTCTAGGTTCATATATGCTTACGGTAACTTACCAGTGCAGCTTGTTCTCTATCTCTCTGTCTCGCTCTGTTCTCTTACTCCCACAGCTGACATTTCTGAAGAGCTTCTCATTTATTACAGGTCACAGACACTAAAGCAGCAGTTTAAAAAGACAAAGAGACTCACTGTGGTCCCATCAGCACCCAGCAGCAACTCTTTCCCCTGGTCTTAGTCATACATTTACCCCATATTTTTTAAAACATGACAGCACCTCACACTGGTGGGCCTCCTTTAATTTGTGAGAAGTCAGCTGGATCTCTTTAAAAGTACAGCACTGCTTAAGAGCCTGAAAACAGTCCTGATATGAACATGGCATGGAAAACTGCCAAAATGCTTCCCCATTATGAAATATCAGGTGGCTTTCTAAGCAAACATACACACAGCTGGTCTAATCCAAGAAGCCAGTCGGTCATCATTCAGACTTTTGGGGCAGAGCATGAAGACTAGCGGCTAGTCATTTGGAAGTAAGAACGACAGATATGTGTACCATTAGAAAGTGGCCCAAATTAGCAGAAAATTTTTTTTTTCAAAATTTGAAAGTACAATATTATACTGGTCTTTGTTTTTTAGCAAATGATCATCGCCAATATCTGTCACGTGGTCATGTAACAACTGGACAAACCATGTTTCCTATGTCTTTAATTTACTAGAAGTAAGAAGGAATACAAGTTGAGGAGCATGCTGTCTTTGGAAATATATCAGCGACAAAGTGGAGTGTTTGAAGCCACCCTCAAGTTGATTATTTTCCAAGAACAGCATGTCCCAAAGTGTTTTATTCCTCTTACACCACAGCAGTTTGTCCATGCTAACAATTTTTATTTTCTTAGAGAATGACCTACTTTAATGTCATGTAATGTTTAATTTACTGTATAGCAACTGTAAACAGCCATTCCCTCAGTAGCCTGTCTTCTGTCACTCTTGAAGTTAATAAAACAAAAAAGAAAAACACAACTTGTTGTGTTACCCGAAAACAGCAAAGACGTGTAAACTCGTCTGTCCTGAAGATGTCAGAAAAGTTACAGCTTTGCCCTCTGACTGTTACTAAGCTCTAACACTGGAGACTCCTTCCATACATGTTAAATAAACATCACCTTACAGAAAGCTTCAAACACCATATCAACAGTCACAAAAGTTATTTTATCTGTTTATGTGGTGTGTTCTCCAAACAAATACCAGTCAATTAGCCATTTCTACAGAAACGATAATGTATTCAAATAAGCACATATATACACCGATCAGCCATAACATTATCCCTGACCCGCCGAGGCATGGACTCCACTAGATCCCTGAAGGTGTATGTGGTATCTGGCACAAAGACATTAACAGCAGATCCTTTAAGCCCTGTAAGTTGCGAGGTGGGGCCTCCATGGATCGGACTTGATGGCCAGCACACCCCACAGATGTTTGATTGGATTGAGATTTGGGGAATTTGGAGGCCAAGTCAACACCTTGAACTTTGTCATGTTCCTCGTACCATCCCTGAACAATTTTTACAGTGTGGCAGGGCGCATTATCCTGCCAAAAGAGGTCACTTCCATTAGGGAATACCGGTGCCATGAAGGGGTGTACCTGGTCTGCAACAATGTTTAGGTAGGTTGTATGTGTCAAAATAGCATCCACATGAATGCCAGAACCCAAAGTTTCTCAGCAGAACATTGCCCAGAGCATCAGACTGCCTCCGCCAGCTTGCGTTCTTCCCGTAGTGCATGCTGGTGCCATCTCTTCCCCAGGTAAACGATTCACACGCACCCAGCCATCCACATGGTGTAAAAGAAAATGTGATTTATCGGACCAGGCCACCTTCTTCCATTGCTCCGTGGTCCAGTTCTGATGCTCACCTGTCCATTGTAGGCACTTTTGGCAGTGGACAAAGGTCAGCATGGGCACTCTGACAGGTCTGTGGCTACACAGCCCCATACGCAGCAAGCTGCGATGCACTGTGTGTTCTGACACCTTTCTATCATAGCCAGCTTTAACTTTTCAGCAATTTGTGCTATAGTAGCTCTTCTGTGGGATCAGACCAGATGGACTAGCCTTCACTCCCCATGCACATCAGTGAGCCTTGGGCACCCATGACCCTGTTGCTGGTTCACCAGTTGATTTTCCTTGGACAACTTTTGGTAGCTACTAACCACTGCTTACTGGGAACACCCCACAAGGCCTGCCGTTTTAAAGATGCTCTGACCCAGTCATCTAGCCATCACAATTTGGCCGCTGTCAAAGTCTCTCTAATTCTTACGCTTGCCCTTTTTTCCTGTTTCCAACACATCAACTTGGAGAACCAACTGTTCACTTGCTGCCTAATATATCTCAACCCTTGACAGGTGCTATTGTAACAAGAAAATCAATATTATTCACTTCACCTGTCAGTGGTCATAATGTTATGATCGGTGTACATACATAATATATACTGTATCTGTTATTAGCAGAACCCATGATAACTACTTAACCAGGTCCTGCACACACATACAACATACACATACATTTCATAACACAGTAGCCCTGGGCCTTAAAACCAAAACAAAACAACATTAAATATTGGAATATTGAAAACCACCCTTCCATAACACTCAAAATTAAATCAGTTTAAAATTCCTCAGATCGTATATAAGCCAAGCCCCCACTACAGGAACAATATGCTAAGGTGGATAAAATGGTCACCTTAATGGCAAACAACACTGGGGATGCACAGTCAAAACCTCAAGCAGCGAAGGCTTAATTATTTAATAATTGACTTTAATTAATTGAAATACGCATTTTAAAATTGATTATTATTATTTTCCTGAACCAAAAACATTTAAATTGAATAGACAAGCAACAAAATGTACACTGTAGTAAAGATTAATTATTATTATTATTATTATTATTTATTTTTTTAGGGTAGGTCATTTTAATTTAATGTGCACATTTTTAGTGCTTTGTGTTCCCATGTTGTAAAATAAAAATGCATCTCCAGTGCCAGTTGCCTTTGATTGCGGAGGTGTGAAGCACCTTACTAACTTCCTCATTGTGATTCACATGCAGTCACAGTGTGGCCTTTCAAACAGATACAGAGAAAGTGTGTGAACATGAAGCGTGGCAGCCTGTTTACTGTATATGTGGTTGCATAGGTCATCATGCTGACATAGGTCTACCATCATCATCATCATCATCATCATCAGCATGATCATCATCATCAAGGGAAGTTAAGAAAAAAAAAAAAGAATGGAGTAACGGGTCGATGAGCACCCAAATATCACATTTTTATTGTTAGGATCGTGAAACAACATTTTTCAAGACAATTAGGCCCTGAGGAAATCAATGTCTTATTACTGTGTTCATTATGCAGGCCAGTGAACACAGACCTAAATGAGACAAAGAGAAGTCAGAGTGAATGGGCACCATCGACATCTCATTTCCAAAGAGGAAAAAGAGCAAAAACTGTTGACACTAATGACATAACATGAATTATTCAGCAGACAACTATTTGCATTGCGTCATAAACCGTGCTCTCTAATAGGTACAAATCATCGCTTCCGAGAAGATGTCAAAGTCCATTTTTCACCACAGCGCTGTTGGATTCTTGACTCGGATTGGCCAGATAGAAAATATTGATTCATTTATATAACAGCAGCTCGGCCAGTAAACACAGGTTTATATTAATGTTAATGCGCTTTTTCTAATATTGTGTAATAAACATGCAAGATGATGTTTAATTACCATTTATGGAATGAGTCTCCAGTGTCATCAGTCAAAGGTTTTAAGTTTTCTGACACGAGAAAGTTTTTGGTACAGAGTTTATGCTTTTGCGCATTCTTGGTAACATGACAAACTGCATTTTTTTAACGTGAATAGAAAAAAAGAGAATCTGGTGAGGAACTGTTTACAGCAAGAACTGTTTTGCAAGAACCTGCAAGACGTTAAAAGTAACTACAGATAAACAGATAAATAGTATGACATCATTCATCATTCTGCTGCAGTATAAAAGGAATAAAACACTTCAGGATGTGCTGTTAGTGCAAAATAATCAACTCAAACTCCACTTCATCACACTTCATCCCCCATCTTTTTTTTTTGTTGATTACTTTCCTCTAACAGCACAACACAGTGTGTTTTATTCCTTACTTATTACTTATATACTGTACATTGTCCCAGTGTCCCAGACAAATGTGTGTGTTTTTCTCCCGAATGGATTTAATCCATCATCTCACTGCTCCTGGAGCTGCTGTTCCACATGGACGCCTAGGACACAGATCAGCAGTTTTGGAGGACACTAGTGTCACTTTAGGGATTATTGCATAGTGTTAGACAGGACTGTGGACGGTTCAACGTTTTGGGAAAGGCTTGTACCATTTGACACTACAGGACAGACAAATATGAGCTTCACACTCATACACAATAAATGAATGAAGTAATTATCTAGAAATATATTAGATTAAGGAAGGATTTTCTTACATGATTTTTTTTTACCCCAAATCAATGGCTTTTCTCTACTAAGCCAGTACACTTAAATGGAGAATGGACTTTCAGTGCAAGTGTATTAAAACCAGATTAGTCTCGGGTCTTGGACAGACAATCAATAGACACACTGATTACAATAATCCTGAACAGCATGGTGTTTATTATCTGGATCGTTTGAAGAAAGACTAGAACGCTACAGAGTGTTTTGCTCATTTTATACTCTGGATTCTTTGTGATAATGATTAAGATAACGCAATGGAGTCAGTAAGATCATTCACAGGTATGAACACCATGCACACTATATTATTGACTTGACCTCTTATTGTGGTTGGTTCATCAAATAATCAAACATTTTATTACTGTAGGTTCCATTTGGGTTTACTTGTCTTATACCAGGCATATGTAAAACCCAGTGTATAAAAATATGTTTCATTTTTTTCACATTGCTAAAAGAAAAAGAAGAAATGTTAATGCATGGCTAAATAAGAAATAATGTAGGAAATGAATTTATGTACGAGGATCAAGTATAATAGAAGGTGAGGTTTTCTGGGAAGGAGTTAATGCATATGGGAGAAATTTAAGAAAGGAGTCTCCAGTGTCAGCGCTGAATAACAGTCAGAGAAAAACTTTTGCGTTTTTTTTTTTTTTTTGTCTAATGAACTTCAAGATAGAGAGATGCTGTGCAGCATCAAGATTTATTACTTTACAACAAAAACACTTTGGTATTCATCATTAATTTCACATGTAAAATACACATAAGACAGATGTAAAAGCATGAGCGGTGGATTCCTAATGCATCACACATGATTTGTAAGACAGATCATTTGGCAGTACTTTAGCAGGAAGTACACTGACTTGCATAAGTATTCACCTTCTTTAACTTGTGCACAATGTGCAGTGTTACAAACTGGAAATGAAATGGACTTCGTCAGGATTTCAAGATTTTTATTTGTATATAATTTTGCAAACTATTCATAACACTACAAATTATGGAAAAGCTCAAGGGGGTGAATACTTATGCAAGCCATTCTAGATATTTAGCAAGACGGTCTCATATTCTCCCTCCTTCCAAATGTCACCATTCACCTTATTAAATGCTACTTGCTGTGAAATTTGCATGAGCAAATTTGAATTATCCTGTGTAATCTGGCGACAGATTCATGAACTATCAGAGGAAATAAAGGGAACCACGACATAATAACCGAATGACCTTTTATTATAGAATGTTTTTTTGTATAGCAATTTGTAGCACTGTTAACAGTTTGGAGCTGCTTTCTTTAGCAAGGCATGTGTGTAAATCATCTTAAATCATCATTTTAATTACTGTTTTATTCTTATTTAATTGCTTTCTTGCTTTTTTAAAAAAAATATTACTTAAATATGTATTATTTATTATTACTAATATACAATGGCATGCACTTTTAGACTGAACAAGTGTCATGCCTTCAAGATTAGAAGAAACCAAAAAAAAAAAAAAACAACATCGTCTCACACACACGTTGTTCAATTTTCTAAGTTTACGCAATTCACACGAAACGTTCTGAACATCTTCTTTTCAGATATAACACGTTCTAGACATTTCTCTCTTAAAAGAATACAAACCTTTCTCTTTAATTTTGAACGAATGCAGCTGTTCAACATGTCTTCATGTCAGAAAAGAATTAACTTCGATGTGATAACAGCTTGCTAGCAAATGGATGATCTACTCCGTACTAGCACATCTGAAGAAAAAAAAAAAAAAAATCGTAAGTCAGTATATGGAACTGTATGACTTAAAATGTAGAGCTTGTAATAAGCGGTGCTCGTCCGTACTGGTGGCGTATTACACAATGAGGTGCTATGCTAACACTAAGTACTTTTTATCACTGAACAGTTTAATTAAGGATGACATGGTGAGTTCCTGCCACACAGTAAGGCTCAGTATTCATTAGATTCTTGTGAGAGTGAGGAAACTATAAGCCGAACAGCAGGAAATTCATTTTCTATCTTATTTTCTACTTAGCCCAAGGGAGTCCGTATCTCCGCACTGTCAAATGGAGTTAATCTGCTTTAAATATGTCATCTGCTATTACACTAATCTCATTCGAACAGCTTAGTTTTTACATCCTGCCACCAGGAAAGCACTGAATTTTTTTTTTTTCTTTTTAAATGTATCCTTCCTTGAAATTAACGTCCTCAGTTATGGTCTCTCAGAACGTCCCAGGAACTCAAAGAGAAGGTGCGGAGAACCCTGGAAGAACACAGCGGGATCACCTCATGGACAATTTGAGAATCTGATGTCCAAAAATTTTTTTTTAAAAATCAAATCATGAGCTGCTGAGCTATGCTGGATGTACGAGCACTCACAAATCTTCGGTAAGTTAAACAAAACGCGAAAAAGTTTGTGAGGAAGAATTGAGAACTTTGTACCCCAACTGAGAGAATTAAAAAAAAAAAAATCTAATTAAAATCCTGTGTAGTGTGTTTACTATATTTTCTTCTAATTTATGACATTTATTGTATGCAAATATTAACACTGTTATGAGCACATTTTTATAACGAACAATGTGCTTTTGTATTATCAACACACATTTTGACTGATTAATAAATCATTAGAATTATTTTTTTAAAGATGCAAACGTGTATTAGTTTAATTAATAGGTTTCTCAGCAAAAAGCTGATTTTTTTGGCTTCAAGAGCTGAAAAAGGAGAGGTTGGTGAAAATAATCAACTTCAGGGTGGTAACAGTTACTCCGCTTCATCACTCAAACCCTGTCATTGATTATTTTCTTATAACAGCCATGCGATCAATCTGAATTGCTGGAAAAGGTTGCACATTTACGAGTTAAAAAAAAAAAACCCAAAATGCTTGTTTATATCAACAGCATAAGCAATAATTTCCAATCTATAAGACTGTACAGGCAATACAGATAGTTTCATTTAAACCGTAATCATTTTATTGTGTAATGATCATAATCCAAAAATATACATCATAAAAGACACTGTGCCAGTCCACAACCAGGAATAATACAGCATGTTAAACATAGACTTACAACACTGAGAGGGAAAACATTCAATTATTATCCTTTTAAAAAGCCAAGGGCGAGACGTTCTCAGTATTCACAATTCTGCCTTGGAAATGTCTCAGAGCTCTACATTTTTATTAAATAACATCCACGAGTGAGTCAGGGAGGATTAACCAGCCTCTTGATTAAGGCTTTGCTGCCTCAGAACAGCACACGCGTTCTCACATAGCACGAAAAAATATATTTCCAGGTACTTTTATTACTTTTTATTATATAAGATTGATGTGTAAACAATCCGGTGCCTTCAGTTTTCTAAAAAATATACTATAAAAGTCTCCGATATCTTCCAGAATTTACAAAGTTTTAATGTTACCCACACACAGGATGAAGGAGAGGTACAAAAGTCTGAAAGGTACACTTTGTTCTCTCAGTCGTTTGGATATATATACATATACAGTATACAATATATTATGGGATGATGCTGAGGAATACACTATTTCTTCTCTTAAGAGCATGAAACGTTCTGGCAGGTGAGTTCCAGGAACTGCCGAGGAAGAAAGTAATATCTTTAACGTGCTGGTAGAAGAAGCAGTCTCTGAGGAACATGGATGATTGAGATGCTACACTACAGTGTTTCTGTGCCTGTATGGTGGCGGAGGCAGAAATGTTCTTGGCTTCATGCTGGACTCTGAAGGGTTCTCTGGGTTCTCACGGCCATTCTGCTTGTAGATGAAACTGTTCCTGCAGACCAGCGAAGGATCTGGAGGATGCTGTGGAACACTGGCTGGAAGGCTGTGATGCCACTTCTCTGGATTGTTTGTGTGAAAGGACTTCTTGTTTGTTCCAACTGTTTGTGTTGTGCTGCTTTGATGGATCACATGACCTGGTAGAGCAGTGGTGCTACTTTTAACACCATCGTGTTGGTGTGAGACGTGAGCAGCACCAGGAGAACCAGGCTGGATTTGGTGGCTGATGTGACATATTTGTCCTGTTACTGAAGGAAGGACACACTTACTGGGATGATCAGTACATAGACCGTGACCTGAATGGAGATGGTGGCCATTTTGACTCATTGGTCCACTTTGAGGAGGCTGAACTGGTGGAAGTGTAAAATGAACATGGGGTCTCTCTGTTTGAGTGCTGAGGTTTACATAGCTATTTGTAGTCCTGCTTGTTGTTCTGGACAGCAGAGGAAGAGAAACCCCGCTCTTCTTCAGTGTCTCTTGGATCATCTCATCTGTGTTGTGGTCTAGAGGACTGTTGATGTTCTCATCCTCAATCTTGAGCTGTCCGTCAGGATTGCCATGGTAACCTGGGTTGTCCAGTGCATGAATCTCTCTGTTTTTCTGGTGTGTGATGAAAGGATTCTCCTCAATAGGGTCTGGAGTTTAGAGAAAACAGCATTTTTTAATATGAGATCTCAAAAATCCTGCCAAGAATAAGAGCGGAGAAGTTCACAATTTATTGATCTATCCACTTACATAACTTAACACAAAGTTCTGTTCAGGATCACTCTTATTATTTTTTTCACCAGCATAAAACACTGGACTACTGCAGAAACAGAAGAGGTTACCTGAGGAACTCTTGTCATTCTTGGCGGCAATACAACGATCCTCATCAGCACTTCTCCTCTGGGTTCTTTCTTTCAGGAATGCAGCAGGATCTGTAGTGTAGCGTCGACAGCTGCTGTCCTCCACAAAGGCAGTGCTGAGCTTCTTCTTCAGCCTTCCATGACAGAGCTGCTCCTCCTTCCCAGGCCTCACTGGGAAAAACAGTTCACCAGACGACGTGGCTGCCTCACAACTCTGTGTTCCTATTGTCGCATCGCTCAGTCCCTGTATGTCATTCAATATGCAAAAGAAAACAATCCAAAAAGAAAACTCTTAATTCCGTGCCTGATTATTAGCTTAGGGGAAAATAAAGCAGAGATACAGTAGTGATAGGTACTACAAGTCTCACCTGATTGGAATCCAGATGAGGGCTGGATGGATGGGAGGAAACAGGAGAATTGAGGTTGTGAGGAACCAGGTACTCCTCAGCATCCATCACATCTCCGAGTTCGTCCTCATCCAAAAGACTGTGGAAGAATTTACTGTGGCTGGGACTGGGCAGCTTCATGCTGTCATCCCCCTGAAAAAAAAGCACCCCAGTACTCTCCAGAAGTACGAAGTGTCAGAACTAAGAGAAGAAAATATCTTTTTGATACTCACCTGGATGACTAGGTATCTCTGAGGGTCTCTTGCCATCCTGCAGAACTCTGTAGCGAGCTCTTTAAACCTGGGACGACTGTCAGCATCGATCATCCAACCTTGAGCAGGTTGGATGAAGGATCATTAATGAGGTACAAAATGAAGCAGCCCTTTCAGCAGGAAATGAATCAATGCAACATAAATAAATGGAAAATTCTGCCTGCACCATGTCTTTTCTTTTTGTCCGTAATTCCCCGACTTTGTCTACGCAACTATTCCGCTTGCTGATAGAATCATTTAATCCCTGTCAAGGGATTGCATTTGCATGTTTCCACTTCACACCGAGTTAATTCCCTCTCTAAAGCTCATGCTACAACAGTAATTACTCATCTCTATCCATACACTGCAACGTGGTTATTAACGGTACAGGGATTAGAATCGTAACAGTATGTCGTATAATAGTAATTAAATATAATGCATTTTTATTTGACCACATTGTAAAAGAACAAACTTCTTGTTTTACAATCTGCAGACATGTGGAAGGAAACACAGGTAGAAAATGTAAGCTTTGAGACTTACATTTGACCATGACCATGTAGACATCTATGGTGCATATAAGAGGTTGAGCCAGACGTTCTCCTTTCTCCAGAATATCCGCGATCTCACGATTGGGAATGCCATCATACGGCTTTCCTCCGAAGGTCATCAGCTCCCAGACGGTCACTCCTGATGAAATAAATATTAACGGCTGATTCAAAAATGACTTGTACAGTGATTGAGGCAACCTCAGAGGCATGAATTTGCACAGATAAATTGTATATTATGAGTAGCACATCCAAACAAATTTACTTACGCAGATGCACAACTGGACTCTGAATACGCATAACTTTCCCTCCATAAAATTTGACATAACTTTTTGGACTTACGTTGTGCAAGCATTAACTGGTAAACTACTAATAATGAGCATTTCCCATTTACCATAACTCCAAACGTCACTTTGGTGGGTAAACTTTCTGTAGTGAATACACTCCAATGCCATCCACTTGATGAGCATCTGCACATGAACGGAAGAAGAAAAAAAAAACACATACGGCTATTCTGTATCGTTAATACGTACTGTAGGTTTGACCATATTCACATCTAAGTTTAAAGAATGTCACTGTGGCTTGATGTACACTATCTAACCTTGTCTTCATCATTACTGTACTCCTTCACATCAGCACCCAGAAGCTGAGCAAGCCCAAAGTCGGTGATCTTGATGTGGTTTGGGGATTTCACCATAACATTACAAGCAGACAAGTTTCTATGGACCAGCCTTCTCTCCTCCAAGTACATCATACCCTGAAAATGGATATACGTCATCATAATTAATGTAGGCATGTCTCTTCTCTCACTCTATAAGTACACTTTTGAAGGAGTCCCTCAGGGTTCAGTATTAAGCCCCGTCATATTATATTCTATCGCTGCAAATCTGTGTGATATCGAATCAGGTGTGAACAGGAGACTGAACATAGAGCATAGACACATTCTCAATGTTGTGTTAATGGTGTTAATGCAGGTCCAGTTCTCTGCTTACACACTGCTAGCCTTTAGCCGTCCTCACATGTTCCATTAGAGATGGGCATGATGAAAGGCAGAGCAACCCAATCAAAATCCGTTGAAGCTAATTAGCATTAGCCAGCCCTGTGCATGCCCCATACGTTGGTACATGCTGAGTGAAGTGCATTAGAGCAAAATCACTCACTCTGGCTTTGTATGGTCTTGGTTTTAGTGAGCGCATTAATAGAAATTCACGGGAGTCAAAGAAAAGAGGCTCCCTATGTGCCCTGTTACAGCAATATCATTTTACTTTGAGAGAGGAAACAGAATCTATGTGACAGAGAAAAGAGAAGGAGGTTGGAGGAAGTGGCATAAAGGTCCCTCTCATTAAGAACAAATCAGTCACAATCCACTGTGTCAAAAAAAATCGTGGTCTGTCAGGATTCAAACCTGTTGGTGCATTCGTTCTAGAATGAACAGTTTTCAGTTGCCAATTACTGGCTTTCATTAAAAAAAAAAGATTTAAGTATTGATTTAATGATGATATCTATACGCAGGATGTGAACAATGCAGCCAAAGATGGCTTCTATAGAAAACTTAGTATACTCTTATGAGAGAAATGAGGTTGCATGGAATCACTGAGTGTTGGGATGCCAGGGTTTTCTTGACAGCTTTATTGAGTGTTTTAATTTACTAACTGGGCACAGAGAAATAGGAAAGAAAAAAAAAAAAGATGCACAACATTCCATCCAGCATGCCGTAGTACTGTTATAGCCAATCAAAATGTACTTCCACGGTTAATTACTTCATCAATAATCCATTATGCAATGAGATGGCACCACAGTCAGAGCGAATGAATAGCCAGCGCTCCTGGTTCAGCTGGAGATACTGGAGAATCCTCCTTGCTAATACATCATGCTTCCATTACCGTAAGCTCATTTATTATTCCTCCATGTGCCATGCAACATCTCTAAATGAGGATCTGCTACCAATCAGGCTGCGGTGTGACCGCGACAACCTCCAACAGCAGGGACGTGTCGCAGGTGGCCGCATGATTGATAGAAGTCATTAAGTCAGTGTCCGAACCTCTTTGTGATGAAAAGCCAGTGTGTGTCTCTTCTACTCAAGCCATCAGTTCACAGTGGGCAGGTGACTCGACAGTGTCGCAGGTTAGCGAGCAGGATAAGGGGAAAGTTGTGCCAAAAAAAAAAAAAAAAAAAAAGCATTGAAGCACGACAGCAAGATGCCATTTTAAAACAGTAGCTTGTGTCTCTTACAAGATGTAAGAAAAGTTTACATGCTCAAGTTCTTTCTTCCTATTCTAGTAAAAAAGATGTTATGTACAACAATAAATGAGATAGCAGACTCAGATGAGTGGCAGCTCTTTTTTTCCCCCCTAAGCACTTTGTGGTTACTGTAAAACCCCGTATATTCACGCACTCTAGTTTCTACTGGAGCAGGCTTGACCATGCTGGGACAGGAGAAAACAGAAAACAGAGTTTTCAATCACTTTCTAATTATCATTATTATTAAAAATATTTACAAAGTGTTAGATCTGACACTTCATTGTACACCACGTTAATCTTGTGGCACAATTTTTAAGGAAAAAAGTGCAGTTTTTGACCATTTTCAGTCATTTTTTTTGGTGGCTACTGTTGAATGCAGTAAATATAGCTAACTGATGTGAACTATATACGTGTTTAATGTTAGCTAATTAGTACATTGGTAGATTTAATTTCACATTAATGAACTCAAAACATTCTCCATTTGTCTAGCCAGAAAGCAAGGCCTCATCTTTCAAGAGTGAAAACTGAGAAGAGATGAGAGATGACTATAATGTGAGATGGAGGAAAGGGGCGGTGCTTTTTTTTTTTTTTTGCAACTGTCAATCATTTCAGATTCATAGGTCGAGTGGATCCATCATTTGTTTCGGGGTTCTTTTATTTTGAGTGACTCGTGGCAGTGTACTCCGGCGTTAAAATGCGGACTTTGCGCGCAAAATGTGTGAAGGCTGGCAGATCTGCAATGAAAGTAAATTGGAAAGCCACTGCTGGTGAAGGTGACCTGTGAAGGTGTCCCTCATCATCTGTGCTTGGAACTCATTTACTCTGCACCTTCACACACATGCTCCTGGGGTCTAAGAATGAGAGTGTAGGAGCTTTGTTGGTAGCACGGCAGCCTGAGGATAAAGGCCACAAAAAAACCAAAAAACAAAAACAGAGCAGAGCTAGGCGATGTGGCAGAACATCCCAAGAAGAAAAAAAATGGAGACGGAGGAAAAGTAGGACCATGCTGTGCAGCCCCAGTGTGATTTTATCACTAATAGTTTATAGAGACTGCTGAATGAAGAAATCAAGGACACCACTTTCTTCAGACAGCAATGCTACTTATAGTCATGACAAAAGCAAGTCATAATTTAAAAAAAATAAATAAAATCATGAAAAATAAAAGATATTTTTGCCTGAAAGCCTAAAGCAAGAGTGATTTAAAAACTAGAAAGGCTAGCTGGCGAATGTGAAGGATGTAATCATATTCAGTTACTTCATACTCTATACCCCTAATAATGAGTTTCTCATTGAAGGACATTGAGACTTATACTGTAAATAACTGAGACTTGGAGATTTTTGCGTGTGTACGGAGCACAAAAAGAGAAAAATACAAGGTAAAACAGAAACAGGACCCTCTTACCTTGGCGATCTGCACACACCAGTTGAGCAGCAGTTGAGAGCCGACGTTGTCCTTGTGCTCGTGAACGTAATCCAGCAGGCAGCCGTGGGGCATGAACTGGGTCACCAGCTGCACGTTCGGGCTCACACACACCCCGAGCAGACGCAGCAGGTGTGGGTGATCCATGCTGGACACCATCACAGCCTCCTGAGGGGGTAAAAAAAAAAACGTGACCTTGTAATAGAAAGCTGTGAACCTCAGATGCAGGTTTAGACCCTTTGAAAAACGCGATCGTGCTAACGTTCACCTTGACGGCCATGCAATGCTTTTAATAGATGTTTTTTTTTCTTATTATTTATTTAATCCTGAATTCAGAGAAAAGGCTGTGCATTAACATTGGCCTTGAAGAAAAGTAAGAAAGAGCATAGAATGAAGACTTTTTTCATCACTCTAAGAAAAAAAAAAGAGAGAAAGGTCATCAATATCTGTCCTCTCAAATCCCAGACTAAACATTATCCACGAAGGCTTATAGAGAGAAAGAGAGACAGAAAAAATAATGAGAGAGTGTGTTTAGGGTTCCCTCGCCTCTCAGAAGAGGTGACCGCCATTAGTGAGAGTGACCCTCAGCATGTACTCATCTGTGTGCTTATGTGTGTGTGTGTGTGTGTGTGTGTGTATACTAATGCACTTATTTAGAGTGCATGCACATGAATATAGTTTATAGCTGTTTTTAATTATGACATGACATTTTCTGTTTCGTACATACATTAAACCAAAGATCTTGATGTGTGTACGTGGAGATTTATGCGCACGGAAAAGAGCATCGCTGCTACTCACATCCAGAAACTTTGCGTTGGATTTTGGTTCTGTGGTTTCATTGAGGACTTTTACAGCCACTGGGATTTTCACACTTTCACCTTCAGGTATCCAGATGCCCTGATAGAGAAAAACCACACTCAGATATTTTATAGAATAATAAAATGCACACTTATCTCTCTCTCTCTCTCACACACACACACACACACACAAAAAAAAACACTCTATCTCTCTCTCTTTCTCGATTACCTTGTAAACAGTACTGAAGATTCCAGATCCCAGGATTTTAACCTTCTTGAGTTCAGTTTCCTTCAGTAAGCGCAGCTGAGCCTGATTCAGTGCTGTTCCACTGGCTTTAAGAGGCTCCAGGAGCTGATCCACACACAGATCCCAGATCAGTTATTACAATAACACACTAACATACACTATACACCTATATATACACACAGCAGATCCCAGATCAGTTATTACAATAACCCATTCACGTACACTATACACCTATATATACACACACAGATCCCAGATCAGTTATTACAATAACACACTCACATACACTATACACCTATATATACACACAGCAGATCCCAGATCAGTTATTACAATAACACACTCACATACACTATACACCTATATATACACACAGCAGATCCCAGATCAGTTATTACAATAACACACTCACGTACACTATACACCTATATATACACACAGCAGATCCCAGATCAGTTATTACAATAACACACTCACGTACACTATACACCTATATATACACACACAGATCCCAGATCAGTAATTTGTACCTCTGATTCCAGAAAGCGCCGTAACACTCTCTTCTTCTTGATGCTCTTGCGTCTGAAATAAACAGCAAAACCGAGCGCCACAATCACGAGCACAAACATCATCCCGATCACTCCGGCTGCAATCAGAGGAGTCCTGTAATGAAAAACGGCTAACGTTTAGGCAGCCAAAAATGTCAAAATTCCAAAACGAAAGAAGAAGAAGAAAGAAAATCACTTCCTGGAGGTGTTATATCTAAAACATATATTCACTGGAGTTTCATTCCAGCAGGGGTGGATATGAGTAAAATAATAATAATAATAATAATAAGTTAGCACTATTATTACCTGTCCATCATTCCAATGCAGTCTTGAATCCGAGGTCCAGTGCATCTGAAAGACACACAGCGATGTGTAAAAAATTAGTTTATATTAGTGTAGTGTAATTAGTGTAAAAAATAGTTTATGTAATATAAAAAAAGGTTTTACTTGAACACTAATCTATCACATAAACACATCTATACAGTTTGTAATATCCCTCATTTTAACAGGCTGAGGCCATGTACCCAGAATGCACTTGGAGCAGGGAGTTCAATCTCTCAGCTGGACTCCTCACAGTGACACTGAGCTCTAATGAACAATTTACTCCCAATTAAAATCTTTTCTATTAAAGCTTTGCTCTAAAATCTCTGCTGGGTGCCAGGAATAATGACCACAATCTACAGCAGTTGTAAGTTTAATAAAGTGTGATTTAGAGATTTAATTCTGTGTTAGATTCAGTGCAGTATACAAGTTAATCGAGAAAAACACACACACACACACACACACACACATACAGCATGCAGACTTATTGCTATTACACTCAGGCTGCTGCTGCATTACGAGGAAATGATATCATCATGAGTAAGTGATCTAATTCCTTATGGTTCATTACAGTGCGCTTCACATTTGCAGGTTTTTTCAGCTGTCACGTGTTGGAGCACTTAGTTTATCAGCATTAATCAAAAATGAACACACACACACACACACACACAGATACACACACGTACCCCCGGGTGCAGTGGGTGTGGCAGGGTCTGCACTCGTTGTTGCTGTGTGCGTATTTGAAGATGAAGCTGTCGGCACCCTGCAGCCCATCAGGACATTTCTCCACGCAGCTGGGCCCGTCTTTCACATGAACACACTTCATACACTGATCTGCACCCTGAAGAGGAGAGAGAGAGAGAGAGAGAGAGAGGGATAGACAGCGAGAGAAACAGAGAGACAGAGAAAGACAGTCAGACAGACAGAGAGAGAAAGAAGACAGGCAGACAGACAGACAGACAGACAGACAGACAAATAGATAGACAGTGAAAGAGAGAGAGACAGAGCAACAGCAAGACAGAGACAGAGACATAGACAGACAGAGGCAGACAGAGAGATAACAGAGACACAGAAAGAGAGATAAATGGAGAAAGAGAAAGATAGATAGATAGATAGATAGATAGATAGATAGATAGATAGAGTGACAGAGCAAGTCAGAGACAGAGACATAGACAGACAGAGGCAGACAGAGAGACAACAGACAGAGAAAGAGAGATAAATGGAGAAAGAGATAGATAGATAGAGCGACAGCAAGACAGAGACAGAGACATAGCCAGACAGAGGCAGACAGAGAGATAACAGAGACACAGAAAGAGAGATAAATGGAGAAAGAGATAGATAGATAGATAGATAGATAGATAGATAGATAGATAGATAGATAGATAGATAGATAGATAGATAGATAGATAGAGCGACAGAGCAAGACAGAGACAGAGACATAGACAGACAGAGGCAGACAGAGGGACAACAGAGACAGAGAAAGAGAGATAGACAGATAGATAGATAGATAGATAGAGAGAGAGGGAGAGAGAGAGAGCGACAGAGCAAAACAGAGACAGAGACATAGACAGACAGAGGCAGACAGAGAGACAACAGAGACACAGAAAGAGAGATAAATGGAGAAAGAGATAGATAGATAGATAGATAGATAGATAGATAGATAGATAGATAGATAGATAGAGAGAGAGAGAGCGACAGAGCAAAACAGAGACAGAGACATAGACAGACAGAGGCAGACAGAGGGACAACAGAGACAGAGAAAGAGAGATAAATGGAGAAAGAGATAGATAGAGAGAGAGCGACAGAGCAAGACAGAGACAGAGACATAGACAGACAGAGGCAGACAGAGAGACAACAGAGACAGAGAAAGAGAGATAAATGGAGAAAGAGATAGATAGATAAAGAGAGAGAGAGAGAGAGAGAGAGCGAAAGAGCAAGACAGAGAAAGAGACATAGATAGAGAGAGAAATGGAGAAAGAGATCGATAGATAAAGAGAGAGAAAGAGAGAGAGGGGCAGAGACAGAGATAAAGAGAAAAAGATAGACAGAGAGACAAACAGAGGCAGTAAGACAGAGTAAGAGTGAGAGACAAACAGACATACAGAGATAGACAGATATATAGAGACATAGAGACAGATACAGAAAGACGGAGAAAGAGGGGAAGAGATACAGAGAAAGAGAGAGAGACAGACAGACAAACAGACAGAGAGAGAGAGCGAGCGAGTGAGCGACAGAATAAAACAATAGTATGTTCACTGCATTAATGATGAAGGTAAATCGTGTAGCAAAAGTTAATAAACACACTTCTACAGAAAGCAGAAATCAGAGTAAAAATACTGAACCAATGAGTCCAATACAACACACACACCCAAACACACACACACACACCCACACACACACACCCACACACACACACACACACACACACACACACACACACACACACACACACAGAGTCAGATTCTAAACATGCAACAGATACATAGTCAAGGCACAAACCTTGAAAAAGGCGACAAGCAAAGGTACTTTTATTAGGTACTAAATGCAAAAGTACTAAATTAAAGCTACATGAATTTAAGAACAACAACTTTTAATCTAATTGGAGTTACATTTAATGTTGTGGAACATCTGTGAAACAAGCTAGTACCCGTTATCACGTACGTTACAGCAGAAACAAACAAACGCTTAATGTCTTACTGGTCCGTGACAGGTCAGTGTTTTATCTCCGGATTTCTCACACTGGCTGTCGCACGCCACACACGCTGATCCGTTGATGAACTCCCGGAATTCTCTGTAACACACACACACCCACACACACACACCCACACACCCACACACAAACAGCATTAGCAAAACCACCGTAATCTCTGTTAGGAAAAAAATACCTTTGTGTCGTATTCAGTACTGGAATAAATAGCAATTCAAATTTCCACAAACATCAGCAGGTTCTTCTTACTGTTTCAGCTCCTCTAAACCCCGAGCTCAGAGTGTCCAGAGCTCCAGGGATGTGAGACGAACCATGAATAATTCACTTTCCTTCCACTGGGAGGGGAAAAAACAGGACAAACAGCCGTCCCTCCATTGTATCCCGATCGATTTTCTTAGCAAAGACACTAGGAAACTTGGCTAAACAAACCGGCCATAACAATGGTATGAAATGTAGAAAGAAAGAAATGATACTCTGTACACATTTAACCAGAAATTACACACAGTGATGTTTAGGTATAGTGTGTAATTGTGTATAGTGTATAGTTGTTGTATTGTGTGTGTGTGTGGGTGCAGAAAAATGAAAAATACATTAAAGAATTAATTAACAGGGTGATTCCAGGATTGTGGTGGCCTTTAGCGCTTGTTACTCTTAAACTTTATTTTCTAAGCATTTTTAAACACTGAATCTAAGAATACATTTATTTAATCATTCTGTTAACCCATCTCAGCGAACATTATGTCATTTTATTTACGAGATTTCTTTCCGGAAAGGCTGCGTTTTGCTCTTAAATGAGTAACACGGTTGAGGTGTTTAGCATAGAATTAGCAAATGCACAAAACGTTGTTAACTAGCGTCCATGACGACGTTAAGGACATTCTAATCATATACGTTTTTTTTTTTTTTTTACTTTCGAAGTGAGCTCATGAGCGAGTATCGAAAATATCGCTGAAAGTAAACAACAACAACAACAACAACAACAAAAAAGAGACTGACAGAACATATTTTTCTTCTTCTCATGATCTTCTAGAAATTAGGATGATGCGACTTTTTGACTTGTGGAATGTTCCAATGCATTCATAGGGGTGAATGGGTGGAAAAAACATGTTTCAAGCATGAGATGTTAAACTGATTCATAAACGTATAGGGAAATAAGGAAATATTTGATATTTGACACTTGACCTGTGTTTAAAATGTCGTTGATCTTTAGTTTACAATTGTGGCATCACTCAACAAGACTGAAAAAAAAATATTAATAAGATTCCTAAACTCTGGAGGTGAAAAGAAAAGTGTAAAATAAGTGAGTTAGAAAGTGACGAACCAAACTTATCAAAGTCATGTCTATTCATCAGACGCTCACAGGCAGTCACAGTTGACACAGAGAGGGAATATCTTTTGCTTTAATGAATAAACCAGGAACAACCGACCCGCCGACCCGCCATTCTTTCAATAATCCTGCTGGAACGAAATGTTAATTTTCTTCTTTTGTTCTTCTTCTCTTCTTTTTGTCAGGCTACAATTTCATGCTCAGTTCTGTGACGGATTACGTGTTTCACGTATTAGCGTATTAGCATTGCGGTTAAGTCCGTATGCGTTGCTTATAAATAATTTCATATTTTATTATTAAATTCAGTTCTGATTTGGAAGAAAATCACAGGTTTATATTAATCCACTCCTTCTAATACGTTATCGTTTCTATAGCAACAAGTTCCACAGGACTTCACGTAAACGGTTTAAAAGAAAAGTGTTTTTTTTTTTGTCATACTAACTTAAAGGCTGTTGAGGGAATGACTGTGTGTAGCTGCTACAACGCAAGTCAACAGAAACTCAACTGTTTCGTGAACATTAAACGTTTCTACGAACAAAGTGAAAAGTGCGAGGTCTTTAATTAGTGCGAGGTCTTTAATTAGTAAAAAACTGTAATCGTTGGCCAGTTGTTGTGGTAACAAAGGAATAAAACACATGCTGTTAGGTGGAATCAGACAAACACAGTAGTTCCTGTAGTTATATACGTTTAGTCTAGTGTAACGTGAACACACTGACCCGTGGTACAGGTTGCACGACTTCACACACGTCCTCCCGCGACTGTAGTGCCTACAGGACACACACTGGTCAAGACCGGGACCCCAACATCCTGCTTCTGAACACAGCTTATCACACACATGCTGCTCTGTAACTGTAAAACACACACACACACACACTAATTGTTTATGACAAGTATTTAAGTGACAATTTTGCAGCTTCTAACAACATGTAAATGAAGTTACCGCATCACTGCTCTGCCTATTAAAGCAGCCTTAATGATATTGTTGTTGTTGTTAACGTTGTACTCAGTTTGTTCACCAGGAACTCGTGATCAGTCGTGGAAAGGGATTTGTTATGGTATGATGATGTGATTGCAAAGCTGGGGATCATGGGAGCTGTGGAGGTTGTAGGCGCAGACGTGACATTTTGCAACAGAGGCAGGACTCTCTGGAGCTCATCTTGAGACATCACTTTTTTTTACCAAGTTTACTCTTCAGATTTCTGTGCTGCCGCAGCTGCTTTGCTGGCGGTACGTGACATTATGAAATTGTAATATTTTAGAGAGCTGGGCTGTGCAATCTCACATGATGTGGGAGAACCATGGGAAATTTGTCTACCCTGAGTAGAAACAAATTCAGGGAGTCATGTCAGCACAAAAACTTTTCTTTGGGAGGTGAATAAGACGGGTTTCCATGACGACACTCAGAGATAAATGTCACGGAAAATGAGAGAAAGCTATAAAGGATTCTAGAGGAAAGGATGCGCATTCTCTGCAGTGATGAATCACGCTTAGTGCAAGTGTCACCGTCTGATGTGCCAGAGTTTGACTTAATAAAGCACAACAGTGGTGATGTTATAGGAAAATAATCGACGACAGGTTGGCGTGACGAAGCGGAGTTACTCTTACCTGAAGCACTTTATTCCTCCACTTTATACCAAAGAAACAATTCGTATCTTTTACACTTTTAATGATGTGTAATGAATGATTATTGACATCAAACCCGACACACCCAGTTTTACCGTCCTGTAGGATGTGTGTAAAGTGTTATCCTTGTGTATTTTTACTGTATTCTCTGCAGTAAATCACCCATTTAAACTTCAAGGGTATGTCGATAAGTCTGGTGTCGGCTGCTATCCACTCACTGCACTGTTGCGTGTCCTTGTTGTTGTTCAGCAGAGCTCTCTGACTGCTGGAGCGGAAAAACCTCGTCCAGTTCAGCGTGTGATAGAAACACAGCTGGCTGTTGTTGCTGATGTAAACGTTCCCGGCGCTGATCTCCTGCAGAGACTGGAAGCTCAGGGATGTGATCCAGCGCTGCTTCAGGATCAGCAGAGAGACGCCACTGAGGGAGAAAACCAACATCGACGCTAACAATAATAATCCTAACAACAATAATAATCCTAACAACTTTATTCCAGCGTTAATAAGTAAATCAGTCCTAATGAGCACAAGGCACATAAAATCAATTCTGTGCTCGTATTCTTTCGCTCTCACCTGTAAAGAGTTCGTCCTCCAATGATGCTGAGGTTGGAGAACACGCTGAAGTCTGTCATGTTCTCTGGCCATGACTGGATGTTCAAGAAACCTAAAAATTCATCATCGTTTTCTCTCTGAACCGAATTTCACACTAAACAACGCTGTTGACATTTAACAATGACATTTCCTCCTCATACACAGGCTCTTTTTTGCTTGCTTTTTCTTTAACGGCACATAAAAGACATACTGATAAGGGAACAGAATGAGAAATGTTGATAAATAATACAAAAAAAATTACAAAACAGGGTTTTATTATTGACTAGAAGGCGTGCAATAATCATCACATGTTTAAATAATGAGTGTTCAGTGTGAGAGGCGCCATTACTTTTTACTTTATACTGCGGTTTTCATTACAAGAAAGTTTCACCCCATTAGCTCCACGACACAGTCAGAGGCATGAGTTTAATAGGAAAGATGGAGCAGGAGATATAATAGTTCAATTGAATTCTAAGAAATTGATAAATACACTGTTTCACCTACATCACCATTTCCGATAAATTCAGATTAATAAAAAGATTGTAAAGATACCACTTCAAAAAGTTGAATAAAATTACATACAAAAATAGATTATAATTTTTAAACTTTAGGAACAGTGACTGGTTGTATTTACTATTTTTTATATAATTTTATATATATAAAATTTTATATATATATAAAATTTCCCTTATTATTGACAATATTATCTAAACATATTCATATATTCAGTTTATCTGTTTTATTTTTGTGTTATTATGGTGTATTATATCATTGTTAGTTTTCCATTATATTTTATATCATTTTTTTTTACATTTTATAATATATTTTACTTTGTTTTTGTATTGTCTATTAAATTAGATTTGACATTTTCCTTTATTGTATATTATTACACTTTGTATATTATTTTGTAATGTCTTTTATTAACAAATTTATTGTATATTTTGTTGCGAATTATATTTTATATTTCATTTTAGTTTACATTATTGCGTTGTATAATATTTCCTAATTTATATATTGTGTTAATCTTTTATTTTACATTTTCATTTTATTTATTATTACGTTCTTTATTTCTGCTAATATGAGTTCAAGTATTCATATATTCATTTTATCTCTATTTTTCTTTGCTGATGTTTTTAAAAGGTCATTCGCTCAGAACATCCTGAACATGTTGGTTATCATCACTAACCAGTAAACTAGTAATCAGGAAACATTAACAGTTAGAGTTGAAAAACCATTCTGATGGCATTCCTTAGAAGTACACTACATAGTGTGGAAAGTGGTGTATAACTGAGCCCTCCTCCTCACCTGTGATCTCTTTAACTGTGAGGAACACACTGAGTCTCTCAGGGTCCAAAGCTCTGATGCCGTGGTACATGTCTCTGTTAGGGAGTGAAGAGAAACATCATAGGCGGGAAGCAAATAGTTGAGCACTTCAGAGCGAGGTTTAAAATGGAGTTCGAAAGCATAAGTGAGCTCCTGAGACACTGAGGGGGAAAAAAAAAGCTCATGGAGTGAAGGACGGACTAATGACGTCTCAGAGCAACAAGGCAGCTTGATGAAAACATTAAATGAGTTCTGACAATCTTACTGAATGATGGCCTGTAAGAAAACTGTCAAATAAGCGAAAAAAAAAAAAAAAAACTGTAATACAGGTGCATAGACTCAAGGTTCTGAAAAATTAGTATGTGAACAGCAAAGCTCTAAAGTTCAAGTAAAAATTGAAATTCTGTTGCAGAAAATTGAACATACTCCGGGGAAATCAAGCTCGGAGATGGATTACTTTACACAAAAAATAAAAAGATAGACTGTGTTGCGAGTCTTGTAAGTTTCAGACAGAGAGAGAGAGAGAGAGAGAGAGAGAGAGAGAGAGAGAGAGAAATTTCTCACCCTTTGATTCCAGTGATGAGGAAAATCAGGTTGCCGTTGATTTTGGTGCAGTTGATGAACTTGTCGATGTTGCTGGAGTCCACGGTCTGGGCCGTGTGTAAACTGCCCGTCCCTATTCCATCACACACTCAAACACCAACGCACACCAACAAACACTCAAACTCTGATAAATATCCAACTGCAAACAGCTCTAGGCTCATTGCTAACTACTCATCTCATTTATCTGCTGCTTTGCGGGAAGCTCCGATCTGCAAGTTGTGGATAAAAGAAGATGAAGTGCTATGTTGTTATTTTGACCTACACTAAAAAAAAGGGGGCGGTCACGCTGAAGAGAACATATTGCATATAGTTTACGTACAGTAAAAATATTACGTTTTTTTTTTAATCACAACACAATTTCATTGCTTATATTAAATTTAAACAAGTTTCTAATTACTGTGAAATATGTAGAGTGAGTGTGATCAATATGTGTAGTATTAACGTAATTCAATTACACTGTACGAAATAAATGTGTTAATGTAACTCGATTCATTCACATGAACCCAATGTTTGCAAGTAAATTCAGTGACCATTTTGTCTCAGTGTAATATTGTCTTATTTTGGCTTAATATCTTGTTATTTTGTTAATATCTCATTATTTCAAGTCACTCTCGTTATTATGACCTAATATCATTATTTCAACTTAATATCTCATTATTTCTACTTACTATCTCACTTTTAAAGTTATTATCTTATTATTTCAATGTAATATCTCATAATTTCAGTATCTCACATCTTGTTATTTTGAGTTAATATTTTGTTATTCTATATATTATTTGGACTCCGAACACTTAAACTGATTGACAAACTGATAAACACGTTGCAGTGAATTACGAATCATTAGACATATCTGAATAGGAAATTACACTGGATTCCAATAAAGCAACATTTGGATTAATTAAACAATTGCTTATGTTGAAATAAAGACAAAATAGCAAGATACTCTATGTATTAATGCAAAATAATGACACAGTATTTATGTACATTCAGGACGTCCATGCTTAGTAGAGTTAACCTTTTTTTTCTGCTACAGTAACACGGATTAGAGAACGAATGTAGCCATTAAGTCATTGTTCAGTATAATCTAAAGTTATTGTGATGGTCTGTGAAAAATAACGCAATAGTTGTAGACCTTTGGTACCTACTTCTACGTAAATAAGCCTAGTTAATGGCTTTAGATGTTTACATGAGTTCAGAATTTTTAATGGAATCAGCAATCAGATTTACTAGAATTGGCGCATCTTTCCAGTTCAAACAGATGTACTGACTGGTGGATGTTCACCTTTAGGACAGATATCAGTACAGGGGACACACATCCTGACGTGGTTCTCCTCCACCTCCATCTTGTTACTTGGGCAGGCTCGAACACAGGAGCTGTGATCCACCACAAAGTTATCTGGACGACACCACAATGGAGCTTTTTAATATTTGAAATATTAAAAACAACAACCATGACAAGTCATGACATTTTCTATCTATATTTAACCAAAATTGACAATATCTCTTGGATACAATTTACATTTTATTCAATAACGCCTCTTTTCCGCCTCACTCACGTGGACATTTCTTGACGCAGAACGCTCCGTACGTGTATCTGACTTTGGGATTGTGCTCCAGCTGGAAGGTTGTTGGGTTGTAGATGAAAGGTTGAGGACACTGAGTCACACAAGCGCCGCTGTCATTAAAGTTAGTGCAAGCCTACATCAAATACACAATAACACATTAATCAAGAGGTTAAAGGTCACTGATTTTGGATGAACCATGCATATTTGTCTCACTTTAGCTCATAAATCATTCTCCTGGTATACAATTAAGATTTGTTTTGGCATAAACCACTATGTTTTATTAATTTAACACCGTTCACATGTGGAAAGTGCAAAAAAAAAACAAAAAACATAATGAACAATTGATCCAAGGCAGAATGTAAAAGAGTGAAATGCTATTCTAATTAAAATCTAGGCATGTATACAATCCCTGTGTGCGTGCAGCAATAACCTGAAGTAATTGAAACTCATAAAGCTATAAACAACAATGGCATTATTGCAAGAGTGCCATTACTTTTCTGAGATTAAATCTGACCCATTCAGAAAGCACGATTTTGTAATATTGTCAAACTGATTTGTATAAATATTTGCATAAATACTGGCCTTAAAATGAACTTTATAACAACACTGTGAATGGTTGAGTAAATCTCTACTGTACACCAGACTATAAAAATAATATATAATAGTGATATTGTACGACAAGGTATTATATTATTAATATAAAAGAAAGAGGACATACGAAGCAGTCGGTGTGTTTGGGTCCTGAACAGCCTCCAGCACACTCGCGGTGACAGCAGTCACTGACGAATGGACTGAAACAGCGACTGTCACACTGATCAGCGCACACCGTCTTCGTTACTGACACACACACAACATTTAAACTTACACCAGATTTTTTTTTTCTTTTCAGTTATATACAGTTGGGTCCAAAAACCTGTGTGCACTAGAGAAAAAAAAAAAAAACCTTTCATAATTTTTTGCTAAATATTCTAAAAAAATCAACAATTCTAAAAGATAAAAGCTAAACTTTGTTTATGGAAAAGATTCTCAATGCAAGAAACATTGCAACATATAACAGGTAAAGACACAACAAACACAGTTGTTTGTCGTAATGTTTCGTCTGGTACTGATTGGATGATGTGTCTGTAATACAAACTGTCTTTTATCCTAGATTGTTTCTTTTAGCATTCATGTGAAAACATGGTGCATTAGCATAAAAGTAAGACAGACAAGACGCTTGGTAAAGGGTGTGTTTATATTTAGGTCACTCAGAGATAGTGTATATTTAAGACACTCACAGATTTGGCACTGATTCTCTTGGTGTCCCCAACAGCGTCCATTACAGGATCGATGGCATCGTCTGCCTATAAAGAAAGGGACTTTAGTAAGTAAGTACTAAGTAAGGAATTAAACACTTTGTGTCATACTGTTATAGGAAAATAATCAACAGTGAAGTAGTGCAATAAAATGGAGTTACTGTTACTAAAGTTACTAAAGTGTAGTTCACTGTCTACCTATAACAGCGGAACAAGTTACTTCCTGTTATCACTTATGTTATAGCAGCTATAAACAGTCATTCCCTTACCAGCTTTCTTCTTGTCTCTTGAAGTTAAAAAGATGTAGCTTGTCATGTTATAAGAAATCGCAAACTGTAAACTCCTACCTTGAAGACTTTTCCCATGGCGTGTCCACCATACTATCACTAAAACGATAATCTACGCAAGCTCTTATTATCATATTTCATTATAATGAATCGGGTACAACTGGCCATTTTCTGTATAGAGCAGGAAGAGTAGCAATGAATCAGTTATAGTTATATATCTATAAAGATTTACTCACATGAATAGCCGCTGTTGTTGGACGGCACCACCAGCAGCTCGGCGTGAGGGTTCCTCATGATGTCCCGCCAGTGGATGGTGTCCGCATGGCACAGGAACTTGTTCTGATCCACATACACACCGCCGTTCAGGATCTCTGATGGAAAAGGTTGAAAATCAGAGCTGCTAAATATTTAATCCAGAGAGTATCAAAAAGCTGGTGTAGTATGCATATGTGTAGTTTAAATTAGCTTACACAAATTAGTGTTTATTTAAAGTGTGAAGCTTAACTAGAGTAACTTCATGGTCACTGCATGTTTATTTGTATACACTGCATTACGAAATGTCATTAAAACTATAGACAAGGCTAGACTGTGTAAATCTGCAAATATATCTACTGATTCTCAAAGAACACACCTTACGTGTGCTTAGTTTTCTGAATCCACGTCCTCTACAACATGGTGAGACAAACAGTAGCTGTATGAATGTTTATGATAAACATAGCTTAAAGCATAAAGCTTTGAAATGTGGTCCCTTGAGAATTAGACTTCTTACAATATAGTATAAACTGATTATTTTAGAAAATTCCAGAACAGGCACTTTGGGCCATATAAGTCCAAAAGTTACTCCTTAATAACTCCTTAATATTTACTTGGGGAAAGTTCCTTGTATTCAGAATCTGGTTAAGCACATAGTTAAGTCGATATTCTGTGCGCAATTCCAGAATTTACTCCTTACTATGCTCTCGTAACTCAACTCTGCAGAGCAACCCTGCAGTCTCCCTCAATAAGTTTCCTGAGCTAAAACAGACGTGATTGTTGAGAATGACGAATGAATGAGCTAATGTAACTGCTGCGTGTATGGAGGAGCCGCTCGTCTTCCCACAGCCTCCTAAGCTGTAATCATGTTTCAGACCTCTGATTTCATTTCAGCTGCCTCAAATCCTACTGTTTCATAACCAGTCAAGATGAAATATGTCAGGTTTTAAAAGAATAAAAGATGAATGAGATGAATGAGGCGTTCCTCTTTATGTTCATGCTGCTTTGTAGAAACATTTTAGTGAGATGAAAGCTGAGACGTTCCAGCAGAAACCTTAAAGGACTTCAGAATTAGTTTTGTCACATGTTCAGAGTCTATTACTCATGTTTTAGATAAGATTAAATCCTCATGTTGTAAACATTATATGTGTGGCAGCCTGGGAAAACCCCTTGACATGGTCAAATTGTGTAGAAATTTTCTACAATATAGTTTTGAAAACTACTGACCTTCCTGAACTGTTCTTTTGTTATAGAATTCAGTCAAGATTTTATGATCTTAAGAGACAGCTGAAATGGCACAGCGTAAAACTGGCTTTAGCTAGCAAGTTTAAGACGTCTTTAGGCAGAATGGCGGCGTGGAGCTGTTTAACGCTGTGTTTGTTAAACTGGCTTCTTACACAACATGAACTTTGAAGGCAGGATAAAGTAAATAAATTTAAGTATATTACAGGCAGAAAAAAACAAACAATTCAGATTTTTTTTTTCAGTTTTCCAGAGTTCAGCCACAGCTATTTTCAGTGGGTTTTCCCTGACTGACACACATTTATGCATAACACCTTGCATTAGATTTAAGCATACTCTAAGAACAGCCAGCTGTAATTTGTGAGATTGAAAGCTTGAAAATTCCACACAGGATGCCACACATTAGAGAATTAAATTTGGACCCTCTTAAACCTTTTCATAAAGCATCCAGGTTACAGAATAGCTGCAGACTGCAGAACAGACACACTGTCTCTAACACACTGGCAGGGCAAATGGGAACCTGCTTTGAATATGAAAAGAGGGCCTTCATAAAAGATTCAGCTTTCTGAGATATATTATAACCTGCTTGGCACATCTCCAAAACAATTTGTCTCCATATATGGAGTAGTTCCCTATAAAAAAAAGGTGAGATGAAATGTAGTCATGATGTAAGGACACTACTCCAGTTCTTTTTATTTCATCCAAAAAGGCATCGATCAATAATGCAAACTACCTGGCAAGACAAACTGGAACGTGCTTTGAATTTGCAAAAACATTCTGCCCAACTGTCTGTATACATAAAAGCTTGGCATAAAACCTCTCCAAAACTATTTGTTTCCATATTTGGAGTTGTGAGTGCCAAGACGACATGAAAGAATGACTCCTAAGTTCATTCAACAGACCGCTTTCCAATGTCACGTGACATGCACGCCAAGCCAACCAGTCTAATTTCTTTATACCCCTGCATTGATGTCGTCCTGTTCAGCTGTGCTATAAAATCTAAAAAAAATCATTGCATATCATCACAAAAACAAGCCAGCTTTGGCTGGAGGCCATTAAATGCACCGGCTGGATGAATGAAATCGAAAAAATCTGGTTTATCCCGTGATACTTCATATCAGCATTACTCTATATTATGAATTTAGAGTGAGCTGTAATTAATTTGACAACTTGAAAAAATGTTTAATGTTTCGAGGTTTCATTAAGGTGTGCACATAATAAACTCTTAGCACACAGTATAAAAAATAATAGTGTGCAAAATAATAGGCTGTGCTGGATCAAGTGCTATTCTATGCACTGATGAATAATGAGTGTGGAAGCCATTTTGTTAAATTACACCAGTGATTAATGTGATAATTTCAACTAGGACTATTCGTGCAGAAATATAAAATAGGTGATTATTTCAATTTTAGCCATCTTCTCATTCATATCATGGTTGTGTAAATCGTCTCTAGCTTTTATGTTGCATTACATAATGACTCGGATTTTCAAATCTGTTAACTAAGTACTCAACACAATCCTTCACTGCAACTGAGACAGTATCGTCTGACAGTCGAAGGTCTGACATCTTTGAACTTTGGTGCACTGCATTTAGAACAGAAACTGAGAACACCTTGAGATTTTCTAGGAATTTTTAGAAAATTCTTTCCATCTATCTTTCACAGACGGTTCAATAAAATATGCGGGAAAGTAAAAGCATTTAAAGCTATGCTTTCATGTGTAGATTGGTGATGGGTGGATGAAAGGAAGTCAGGACAGAAGGACACTACTCCACTGGATTTGGGATGCAGCCTTCATTCATTCGCTCAGTGATGGTGGCCTTGTTTAGAAACACGTACTTTACATCTGAGCTGCATGGAGCTGTGATCTCCAGAGCCTCAGATGTTCCTGTTTGTTTGCCGCATCTATTAAAGCACCAAAGGCCAAAGGAAAAATGAGATCAACCCGGTTGCATGATATCAAAGCCGGATTGGTTTAATATGATTTATATGTATGAGATTCTGACCAACACGCCCGCTGCTCCTGAGCTAATCAGACTCTGTCATGTTTTTGTCCATTCATCAGGCTGGTTTAGAATTATAGCAGGAGAAACTGTCAAGAAGTATCAGCATGAATAGTTGGCAACAAATTTCATTATTGATTTAAACGAAAAACACATTTGCTGGAAATGGCTGGGCTTGTTATTACAGAAAGTATGGAGAAAGTATCACTTTACATTGTACTACGCTGTTGGATTTTTCATGATTTCAGGATAGAGGAGTTTACGCTTTGCAATTTCTCTGCAACATAACAAGATGTGTGTTTTTTGCTTTATTAATTTCATAAAAAGGAAAAAAAAACAAATTTGTTAAGGGAATGAATGTTTACGTAAGTAAACCTGTATCTCGGATGTTCCACAATATTAAACGTAGTGATAGCGATAAAAAGTGTGTTGTGTTCTTTAAATGTTTTCAAGCATTGGCAAATTTCGGTGGTGTAAGAGTCAACTATGGAATACACGAGATTCAAATTAAAGATTTATACATGCAGCATGTAAAAATCATTACATACTGATGAATGTAATACCTGTAAAGTTCAGTTGTAAATTACTGCATACAACATGGCAGACTTGTTGAGCTTGTAACTGGCTTTACTAAAGTATTCTCAAAACTCAGATTTTTTTTTCAGAAATTGGGATGTATAATTAGAGTCGAAAAATATTTAATGATGAACCATGCCGTGCGCGTTCGTCTTGCCTCGTCAGCTCCATTAATGGATGAGTGTTCAGGGGAAATGGATTTGAAGTACCTTCCTGATTCTGGCTACTGAAACAAACATATAGAAAACACTAAACACAGGGTACTTTTACTTCAAAGAGGGACAAATGAAAGCAGAAGTTTACCAGTAAATGATTCAGCCTGCGCTTGATGAGGTTCAGTTGGCTTCCTAAAATGAATCTGGAAAAAATTCTGAAATGGACAAAAGCCTACATATGTACTGTACAGAAGACTAAAAAAAAAGTCTAATGATAAGATAAAAGCACAAACAAGACACTTGATGCATAGTTTTATCTCTCATAAGAAAGTCAATTTAGTCTTTTTTTTATTTATTATTTGATTTTAACAAAAACCCTGAATTATTGGATCATTCTCTAGTTCTCTACCTTGTCTTGTTTTCTTCCTGCCTCTGTTCAGAAGCATAAATGTTGTTTTATGGGACACACACTAAAATGGTTAGAATGAGGATTATGTTTGCTTAGTTATTGCATTACCATTGCATCATCAGTTTCCTGAATGCTGAAATTTACATCTTAATCCATTTAATAATTACTTCCAGACATTTTTTAACGTCATGTTTTATTCCTCGTATACTACACTTATACCAATTTGCCAACAACTTTTAATTCAGTAAGGAACAAGCCATACTTTTTACCCATTTATAGTTACGTTGTGGATTGTCCATGAAACAAGTTACCTGCAGCTATCACTTACTTTATAGCAGCTACAAACAGTCGTTCCTTTACTTTCTCTTAAAATTAATGCTGCATATTACAGAGAAACTAAGTGCCATTTTTTGAGAAATTTCTTGCCTAATACATACTAATACACTGATTTTTTCTTCATTCTTCAGAAAGAAATAGTGCCTCGTGAGTCGTCTAAGCAAGTACATCTGAAATGGGGGGGAGGGGCGGGGCTTTCAGGGGAATGTTAATAATCAGAGAGTTCGAAAAAACAACACAAATCGATCCAGATTGAAATGCTGATTGGCACATCTCCAGTTTCTATGCCAAAAAAAAGCTCTTTTGGTGTATTTTTGTGTAATAGCTTGTTCTAGCCTACTCCGTTGTTAAAACTGCGGAGCTCCTAAGCACAAGCCATTGTCAGAGCTGCTGTTATAAAAAACGAATCAACACCTTTTCACATTCAAAATTCAACAACGTTGTGGTAAAAAAAAGTGTTTAATCTGGAGATAAGATGTAGAACCCTAGCATAACGAGTAAAGGTAAAGCCAGTAAAATGATTTTTTAAAAATTTAATTAGCCTATTTACATTATTTCCAACTGAAATGAAAATAAACAAGAGTCCCTTCAGACCCAGAGTCTCATACTTCCTGAGTCCACTGCAGTGAGCACTAGAGGAAGTGAACTGAATACAGATGGGAGTGTTGATGCCACTTGGACCCCTGTGTAATATATATTTCACGATCTTGGGGAATTTATTGAGTCGTGAATGAACTGCAGTCTTGCGCATGGGTATAAAGGAAGCAGAAGCATTCCTTCACCTCCTCACCCTCATATACATGCCACTGCCCCAGTTCTCACACCATCTCACACAGTGTCTATTTCTTTGTGTGTGTGTGTGAGTGTGTGTGTGTGTGTGGTTCTTTTTACTAAATAATGAAAGCACATTAGTCCTTAGATCTTAGACTACCCAGCAGTCATAATCTTTATTCACAGGACATTAGACTTGCACTTCGTTAATGGGTATAATATCCCATAATCCTTTGCAACAGATTAAAAATGAAGTTTTAGAGGAGTCGCTTAAAATAAACCCGTGAATCTAAATGTTATTCATGTGTAGTTATATATAAAAATAAATTGTATTTTTACACACTGGTCACCTTCACTGACATAAAAAAAAGGATTTTTATTTTTTATCTGAACTCCAGGAAAGACACTCGCTATTGAGTTTTGTTTTTTTTTTTTACACAGCAATATTGTGTGGCTCTCACAGGAGTTAAAGGATTTTTTTTTCTCCTTTGTAAAATGGAGTTTAAAAATGACAGAAGTGTGACAGAGTTTTGGGGGTTACTATAACTTTTTTTTTTTTTTTTAACTTGGAAGCCTTAAAAGAAAAAATGATGCTGAATTCCTTTTTCATTTTCATTTTGAAAGGGGAAAAGATGCAAAGTTGGATTCCATGTTTCTATTTGAGTAGTTAATTTGAAGAGGAAAGTGTGTAAGGCTGATTTGGTACATTGGTAATATTGGTACATTTTTTTTATTAATGACAGTATAGAATTAAAAACTCATTAGCAAGCCCATGGTGTGCTCTGCTGCCCAATCCCATGTTTCGATTGCCTGGAAACCTACTTCACGAGGCTAAAAAGATGGTAGCTAAAGTAATAAAAGTATGTAATAACATAATGCAGTAGTGGAATTCAAGACCAGAGATTAATTGGGACAGAAATGTGATGCTAAAGCAACAAATGTCTGATATACTCTTCAGAGAGGTGTAATTATTGCTGTAGGTAACAAATTAGCAAACCTTGTTAATCATAATTGTGTTGCCGTGCTGATTGAGCCATGTCAGGGGAATTAATTCCAGAGAGAGAGAGACAGGAAAAGAGAATATGCACATAGAGAAACCATAGAAAAAGAAACCTCCATAGAGATAGAGAGAATTAAAGGAACGAGTACCGGTTAGGTTGTTGAATCCGAGTTGGCGCAGACCGAAGTATTCGTCTCTCCTGTAGTTGAGGAAGATGGCCAGAGCGTAACGGCCTTCGTACAGTTTGGCACCGCGGATGATACGCAGGTTCTCCAGAGGCAGATAGTCGAACTGGTTCAGAGCCACCAGGACGTAACCGGTCACCTCTCGGATCGACTAGAATAAGGGAAAACAATCCATTTTTTCAAACATAAAACTATTCATTTCTTCATTTCGTACTTCTATTGCTGTGGCTTGTCTCGCCATCCGGACCTGCATGATTCATCCTGATACTCCTGCTGCTTGAACTTCTACACTTTTTGCTCATGTGGATGGTCCTACATAGATACCCTAAAGATCAAAAACAGTTTACACCCAAGACTCCTCCTTGTGTCAGTGGACAATCTCAAGTGTACAATCTCTAGATGTGTACTTAACTGCTGCTGCAATCATAAAGACTATCCTGTGCTCATCCCAGGACTCTTATTCACAATCTGCTCACACTGAACATCCTTTCTTCTACACCTGTACACTGTAATGATTTATAATCCCACTATCTGGCACCACCAGAAGAGGATGCATTCCTTTTTGACCCAAGTCTTTTTCCTCATGATGTCACAGGGAGTTTTTCCTTACCATGGCCGCCTCTGGATCTGAAGCCACCACCAGTCTATAAATAAAGTATTGAAGTTATAAGCGCTAACTTAGTGTCATATCCTAACATTAAGAACTGATTTCTTTTCATATATGTTGGCTCAACTGAAAGATATCAGGGATCAAGACCAAGTTGCTGTACAAGTATAATGGCTGTCATTTTTGACAGCCTTAAGTGATTTACTAAAGCTTACCTTGGATTTACACCTGCTAATTAGCACACATTTCCAAAAGGAAACTTCACCTATTTTATCAATGTAAAAAAATATATTTTTTAAAACTTTTACAGCATATATTCCATAATTCATGGATTCTGCTGTATTATAAATCTCATGCTAGTTTATCTTCCAATCTACAGTCTGCAAGGCACCAAAAGGATTTCTTCTTAAACTAAGCATAGATCAACTCAATCTCATGCAAAATTCATAAGTGAAAGCAATTTTGCATTTTGTTGAAATGTACAAAATAAATAAGCAAGCCTTTGAGCACTTATCCTACTCCTCACCCTATCCTTAAATGTTATCCTTTAAAACTTTAGATATTTATCTTCACATGAGTTCTTGCTAGTCATGAGAGCATCTTGCAGGTGGTAAAAGCGAGGTGGGAGGGACAAATGCAATAAAACCTCAGCCAGTAAAAGCTTCATCGTTGTTAATGTCAGAGTTGATCAAATGCAATCACAAAAACCTATTCTGCATTCTAACTGAAGGACGAACTATCCAAATTGGATTATTTTAACACAATTAATTTGTTCTGCTTCTGAAAAGCTGGACAGAAGTAAGACAGGCCAATTTATCCCAACCCAGCTGACACCCACGTAAAAAAAAAAAAAACCCTTTAAAGGAACGGATGTGAAGCCTCATTCTCATATCATCCAGCTCACTGTGCAAATCTCTCAGCATGGGACGTGAGACTGCCAGTGTGATGAGCATTCAAAGAGCTACTTGAGGACTCTGCCATTGCATATTGCATCAAGTTGGAGAAAGAAATAAAACACCACCTAATGAGTAGTTCTTAACTGATAGTGACAGGTTAATTGTTCTAAACGTCACATGGTTTTTAGAATAACGCTGCCCCAACGTATTGTGAAAACTTCACAGTATCAACAATTATGCATGTTTTTTTTAATGGCTCGTCCCTGTGCAAGTTGTTACTATAGAAACGACAACATCAATAGACGATAGAACGAGCATAAAAATATAAACCTGTGATCTGCTGCTGCACTACTGTCAGAGCTGCCGTTATGGAAAACGAATCACCACCAATCAGAATCAAGCAATCAACAGCATTGTGGTATAATGATAAGTAAGGATGTGTGCAGTTGTATATCATAAACTGAAATTATAGACTTGAGATTTGTCACCTGAAAAGCTCCTGATAAACGCACTAGCTGCTCTCATTCACATAGACCAAATGGCACTGCTACAACACCTTTAAACTTTCACACGGCAAGAAACGAAAACGCAAACCCTCACCTGCGATGTGAAGTTAACAGTGGTGAGTGGTGGAGGGAATCAAGGTAATAACAATCCCCTCATTTCCCCATAATGAGTGCTAATTACACTAATCCTGGCTCCATAGCACCCATGCTGCTTCCAGCTTTTATCCATTACAGTGATGGAGCTGTGGGATAATGTGGCGGCATCATTACGGTGCTCTCTTCCACAGCTCTACTTGCTGTCACTTGTAGCACAGCGCTACACTCACTTGTCACTTGAAGGTGTTGATTAATATAATATAGCTGCTGTTAACTTGTTTCGTGGATAACAAGTATAACAAGATAACAGATAACAAGTATGACATGTCATTCTTTAATAAATTAAAAAAAAATTGTAATTGTTGCCAAATTGCTGCGGTCTAAGAGAAATAAGATATTTCTCTGACATGCTGTTATAGGAAAATAATCAACAATGGGCTGGTGTGATGAAGCGGAGTTACTGTCACCACTCTGAAGTTGAATATTTTCCTATAACAGCATGCCACCAAGGGTTGTATTTCTTACATACTTAAAAAGTTTGAATATGCAAACTTACGAAGACTTTAAATCTGAGATGTACAAACTATTGAAGCCTTTACACTTGAAAAATGGCTGATGCGGACACTAATTATGTATTGCAATGGCTTGTTTGCACTTGATTGATGGTGTATTTGTTTGTAATAGCTGGTAATTTAACTTGATTGTTGGCCATCCTACTTTATAACTGTTTGCCTCTCTTTGAATCATGAGAGTGTTGAGTTTGTAAGTTGTCAGAGGCTTGAGAAAGACTGAACAAAGACAGGAGGTTTGAGCTCTCTCTCTCTCTCTTTCTCTCTCCCTCTGCTGTTTCAAGCTTGTGCTTCCCTGTGATAAGCACTCTCACTAACCCGTCCTTCTCTTTGAACCAAGACGGCTGTCAGTCATCTGTGTGTGAGAGGCAGAGAGCTTTGTGTGTGTGTGTGTGTGTGTGTGTGTGAGGTTATCAGTTTATTTTCCCCAGCTCTCTCCATACAGCTTCTGAACTCACAGCACTTTGCTCAGGAGGTCCCTGCGTGGCCTGTGTATAAGAGTTGTTTAGATACAGTGGCTTCCATTGACACAAGTGCCTTTCAGAGGCTCTTCCTCCCAAACACAACAGGAACCAGTAAATAAGATTGAGGTTGATTAGGTTTAAGATTTAAGGATTTGGGGTTAAGGTTAAAGGTTATTGCTGGTGTGACTCACCTTAAGAAAGTTGAGGTTGCGGTTCCGCTCGATGCTGGTGATCTCCAGGTTTCCCATCACCACCTCACAGTTCTCGTAGAAATTGCGCAGAGTGTGGTAGTGCTGGTCCAAATCTGACAGGGTGCTGAGCTTGTTATCGGTGCCCTCACACACTGCAAAACACAGAAAATTAGCTGTAAATGTGTGAAACTACTGTACATCCAGACTGCAAAACAGTCCTAATTAAGTTTTGGTGAAAATGTTCAGCAATTAAGGTTCATTTATAGAGAACTTGCTAAATATATTTTAGAAGTAGACATTCACTGGCCTAACAGGATCTTTACTGCTAATTTGTCAGCTAACAGTGGTGGAGATATTTAAAAGTACACCAAACCAGACCAACGAGACAACAGCTAAAGATTTTGTTATATTTAGCAAAAGCTTGCATGTTGTCAAATCTTATCAGAGCTACTTGTACAAAACCTGGCAATCTCTCTACAGCATATGGAAGCACTTTACTCCCTTTTTACTTCACATGTAACAAACTCCATAAAGGTATGTATGATGGCCATATATCCTTACAATGTGACAACTGACGGCATGTCTGTATTACCTTGTAATTAAACCGTGCAATTAAGCACACATCTTTATGCCCATAAAACACTTTCTTCTGTCTGGACATAGCCATCTGCTCCATCAGCTGGACTCAAACAACCTTATGTGTCATACATGTGTGATGTTGCCCATATACTGGCCCACTGGGGATCACCACAGCCTACAAGTGGGCTAGAAGCCCTGTCCTACCATGACATGCCACTCTCCTCCTTATGGACAGTTAGTGCCGTTTCCAGGAAATCAACGTTGCAGCTACCTGGGCATCACCATGAATTTTCTTTACATTCTACAAGGGTAACATCACCCCTTCCAGTGGGACAAATATGGAGATTGTATCTGAGCAGCCTTCGGAATTATGAGCTGGTTCCACGTGACATTGTAGTCTAGGTGGTCAACGTGTTAGACACTGCCCTTGGTGGTTAGGAGGGGAGAAATGGAATGCTAGTTATGTATGTAACTATGGGTGAACAAACACTGGACATCTGCCAAAGTCCCTGTCACTTCGAACATGGAACGCCAAACCAGCAGGAACTCAGTGAAAAAAGTTCCGGGGACAGATAGCCGTTGCCGATGGTACTCTATAGTAATGTACTACGTCATATGGTCACCATGTGACCTTAAGGTAAGGTCTTGGTATGCATGCGCACATGCACAAAAAGGTATTCAGGTGGTAAAACACTGCTCCAGTTATGAGGAATGGACTACAATTAACGTTTTGTAATGTGAGATTTAGAATGGGAGTTTTGGAATGGGAGTTTGAAATGCAAGTTTTGAAATGCAATATTTAAATTCGAGGTTTGGAATGAGACTTTCATAGCTTGAGTTATGGAAGGTGAGATTTGGAATAGAACTTTTAGTTTTGGGCTGCAAGTTTTGAATGGGAGTTTTGGTCATTAACCACAGGGTCAGTTTATAAGACACTGAGATCTAAGAATTAGGGTAAGGATAAGAATTATAACCCTGCTGGTGTAACAACACTAAAAGGTAATAAATCCACATCTTTAGTATCCAAAATGTGATGCAGTTTCAGTGTAGGTGTAGTTCTAAAAGAAGAAGAAATCAATGGAGCTTGCACTGATTTACCTGCAAAAAAAAAAAAAAAAACATTCAGTTTTTACTTTTAGAATTCAGTGAAGCATTTCACAGACCTTCAATTTGCATTTTTGGTCTATTCAGGCATCAAGTGAGTATGGGCTCATGCCATATCCATCCTGGATAAACATTGGCTGTCGACACCCTCGGCTCATTTATCAGCTTACTGTTTGGACTCTTAATAGCTCCACTCTCAGGGGGCCTAAATGCCAGTGGACAAAATTTAATGCCACAGTGCCTCAGAACATGACTGATTACAATGAGTGTAAATGGCTGTTATTTTTATTCTCTCTAGGTATTTCTGGGCAAAATGCTTTTATGTAAGGTCAATTTATGGGGTAAAAAAACAAACACACCAGTTTTAGATTAATGTAGAAGCTTTTCATTTATCAGCCATAAATATGAGCCATTACACCTCCACATTTGTCTCAAACACACATTGCATTTTTATGCCAAAAATACTATATTTTATATATATAGCAAACATCTGCATAACAGATGCTTGCAGTTTACAGTTGAGCCACAGTTTTGTTTTTGTTTTGACATCTCTACACATTTCATGTTACCATAGATTTCTTTGGCAAGTCAATCAGGGCATCTACTTAGCTCATATTTGAGGTCAATTTTAAAACAATCGATTAGAGACAGACTTATTTCAGCTTTAATTCAACATGTACCAGAATGCCAGTGCGTCAAGTTTACATACACCAAGTTGACTGTCTTTTTAAACAGTCTCGAAGATTCCAGAAATATCACAAGAAGCTTGTGGAAGGCTACCCCAAGCGTTTTAAGTTCAAGCAATTAAAAGGCAATTCAACCAAATACTAATTAAAGTGAATGTAAACATTTGACCCTCTTTTTACATCTGTTATGGTAAATAAAAGCTGTAATAAGTCTATCTCTCTGCTATTATTTTGAAATCGTGTAGAAAAGCTAGTTGACTTAACACAGGAAACGTATGGTAACAAAATATGTGGAGCTGTGAAAAAAGTTGAGATTGAATGTCTTTAGCCTAGGTGTATGTAAACTTTTGGCCTCAACTGTACTTTTTTTTGATGAATGCTGATGGCATTTAAAAATCAGATGCTCCTCTGTCCTGTTCCCTGCCTACTGAATTTATATAAATGCCAGATATTTTATTGGTTCATTTATTTGAAAGTGGTGATAAAACGAAAATGTCACCTCGTCTATTGAAAACGGAGGCTATAATAATGCAGAATCAAAACTCCACCAAGAACCCACTCACATCGTGGATGGTTTTCCTTGAAAAAGTCCACTACAGCAGAAAGGGTGTTGTAAGACTTTAATATATTTAAACTGCAGGGTAAAGAGCAGTATTCCTTGCAATAATGATGAGTTAATGAAGGTAGATCAGGCAAGTGTATCCAGTGCTGCTTTTCTTTCACCAAAGAACATCAAACATTTATGGTGACATTGGCAAGATCTTGTGCTGTAGAGAGAGTTGGGGACCAGATAACATGTCTAAAAAACTCAAGGATATTCAACATAACATCAGTGTATTAGTAGTATTTTTCAAGCATTGTCGGCAGACTGTCATGATAGAGGTTGAGATAGATGTGACATATAAAGAGAAAAGAAAGACTTCTGATTTAAGCACAAATAACAGAACTGAGGTTCACGGTTAGTGAGGCGACCTTGAGAGAAGGGCTATAGCTGCACTTCTGTGCTTCATAGTGGGAAAACAGAACAGCCATTCCTCAGTCAGTGATATACGCATTGATCAAGATCTATATGGAACTCACATTTTTTTCCATGGTGAATTCTTCACTTGATTAATTTTTCAAGACCTGTTCCTAAATTCCCAAAAACCCAACCTCATGTGTAAATGAATCCAGTTGTGGCTCAAGTAGCTCCTATTTTATTGCTTTTATTGCTTTCAAGAAAAAGGAAAAAACCTGACTGTGACTCCTCCTCTGACTGTGGAAAATCACAGTGGAAAAAAACTGCACTCAATTTTTTTTTCACTCCTGGAGAAGCACCATGACCTCATGATCTCACCATGTCCAAGCTGTCAGATTTGTTGTGAGAAACTGAGCAAAATCCATGTGTTTTTATGATTGTGTTAGATGGTCCAACCTGCCTGAGGGGAATGCAGTGGGTGATGACTCCAGTTCTGTCTAAGCACCATGCTTATTGTGGGAATTTGTGGCTAGCAAACCTGCGATGAAGTGCTCTCTAGTGTAGGATGGTGATAGATGGTTTGGAGCTTTACAAATGGACTCAATGTTACTACATGTTGCTACTGTGTGAGTAGTTGTGTATTTTGACATAAAATAACTTCTTGTTTTCTTTTTGTGTATAGTATTGCGATGTTGGGCATCATGACGCCCAAAGCAGCACGACTTCAGCACCAAGGACAGCTCCGTCAACCAAAACTCTAATAAATGAATGTGGACCCGAGGCAGAGCATGGTTCAATCGCACACAGCTGGAATCCACTGATTACCCTGACTCTCCACAGCTGGATATGGCTCAGAGGGAGATAAAAGTGCTGTTTGCTGAGAGAGAAAAACTTTTGTTGCCTTACAAACCCTTACTAACTTCCTCCCACTCCAGTACACCGCAGACTCCCTCGAGAAACGGTGGACTCTGGCGCAGCAGTGAGATCCTGACTCCATGGGAGCATCGCACTGCCATGCCCAGGCGCAAACATGCCCACGATTTCATTCACCAACACTTCTCCACATTCCAGATTCAATAAAAACCACACTGTGCTTTAAACTGCTGCTCAAACAGAAGTGGAGGAGAAATCTTACATTAGGGTTGGGTCGGGTTGGATCAGATCAGATCAGACCTGCGATTTTAGTTAATAGGTCACACCTAAGGATGGCATACTATCTCTCAACACTAGCCAATCATAGGCATCTGTGAGATCATGTATGTGGAAGTGGGTAAATAGTGCTTTCCTCTGAGAGTGTTACGCTGCCTTGTGACACAAGATGCACATGTAAAAAAAAAAAAAAAAAAAAAAACAACATGGAAAAACTTAAACAAAGCTTTACCAAATGCACTTAGAAGTCACAAAAAATAATCCTGAGTTCATATGTGAAAGCCCACTTACTGTCTGTAAAAAAGGAACATAATTACAGCTAAAACATTATGCTTTGTCTATCTGAGATGCAAATGAACTGCATCCCCATCATGATTTTAGTTCTCAGAAAGGTCAAAATGAACACAGCTTGTCCCTGCAAAAGACTGTGTGTAAGTGTTAAAATCTGTTCCCATAAATCGACTCCTCGCTCGTCTGCTCCCTGATGAGGACAAGAAGACTATTTTTGTGCCTACTGCTTATTCAAACAGCACAAGTCTTTGTGTGTGGACAAGACTCGAGAACAAAACGCAAACATCAAAGTGTAAATCCACTGTGAAAGACTTGGATATGAATATTCAGAATCCATATGTGAGCTTCAACTGTGCAAAAAATATTTACTTTGAATTCTGAGTTGACTTTCATTGACATGTTGGTGCATTTTAACTTAACGGTTTCCTACATTATCCACAATTACCCCTTTGAATCCAGCATTTGCACCAATGTCTCCACAACTTCTACACTGTGATTTCCCATTAATATGATGTTTTTAGGAGCTAAGGGCAAAACCTGAGCATTATCCCTATATGTTCGAGATTGTTTAGACCTATATTTTACTTCTAATGAAGGCTATAAGTGTCTTCACTGTGCTTTGGTGTACTCCAATATAAACATATTTAATCTGTTTCAGGGTTTCTTAGGAAACAAACGAAATTTAGCACCAGAGGTATGATGTTGACTTTGCATTGCTCATGTCTTCCTCAATATTTGAGGAACTGTGGTAATACATAAGACATCAGATATGAAGAGCGGGGGAAGTTGCTAGCATATGCAAACTGAATCAAGTAGCCGGGCCAAATTGATTGGAAACACCATGAGAGTAAAAGTGAAGAAAGCTGTGTATAAGAACCCAAAGCGAGGCACCATCTGGATTGATCCTGCAAAACTTATTTCTCGTAGTCTCTATTAACTATCTAACTACCCTGACATACTGTATTGCATATTACATTAGCTACCACACTTTTTTCTGGGCCAAAACATGGGACTGGGCAGCACACTGGAGCTTTTACTTTCCCGTTAGCCTAGCTAATGAATTCATCATTATCCACCCCTGAAACAGATCAACATCTCTGGCTGGAAATGTGGAACAGAATCCCAAGGAAACACTGGGTAGTGTCCGTGTACTCACATTCATTCTCTCTCTCAATCTCTCTGTAGATCTGCCGGTTTGACCTTCCAGCTAGAATGAATGCTAAACCCTGTGGGTCTGACGCTACACCCTGTACTGTGACTCCGCATAGAGACGACTGCTTTAGACAAATAAAATCCCCTCCGGTAATTTTCCCTGAACAGAGACAAACTGCTGCAATTAAGGCAGAGTATGTACAATGGAGGAGGGCAGAAGGACGTCCTGAGAGTCCCAAACCACTAGCATGAAGCAAATAATGCCTGTGTCTGTCTCAGAGAAACTCAAATTACCCCCAGTCTTTACACATCTGTATGATTCCAAGTTTAATAGCCTATTTTTTTTATCACAGTCCACGATCTTTCATTTATTAAACTCGCTTTCTTGTTTAATGGCTCCGTGTTAGCATTTTCAAACACAAATATATGCGCACTCTGTGAGAAACCCACAAGTTTAACAACCAACATTAAATTTGATTAAGGACACAAGCTGATAAAGTAGAACAAATCATGGTGGCTCCTGAATAATCGATGTCTTTTCCTCCATGTGCTCAGCAGGAGCAGCTTTGGTCAACAGCAGAAAGCTCGTGTTTGTTCCTGCGTTAACTACACACCTGCTGGCATGAAATGTGTTCAATTGCTAATCATTCCTCCTGTATGAGGAAAGATGAAGACTGACACACAAGTGTAACAACACACTGTTGTACATCCGCTAATGCACACTCTAATTCTATTTATTCTTAATAATATTTGCAATAAACGAATCTTCCAACGCAATGTCATCTGTAATCATAACAAAGAGGAAAGTACAGCTGTTGATGGTGACATTTTCTGTGAGAAGATGTTTAATTGACATTTTAGAAAGAGTCTCCAGTGTCGGTGCTTTGTAACAGTCAGACGTAAAGCTATAACTAATTTTTTAAATAAATCTTCAACATATGAATAGAATCTGAAAACTACCACAATTTCTATCTCACTTGTCTCAGTTGTCAATATTAAGAAAAATTATATTGTTGAGGAAGCATGGACAAATCAGTAGTGCAAGTGACAAGCAGACTTCGTACCGAGGCTATAAAGTTTTTTTTTTTTTATATATAGTTGCCAAGCGGACCATTAGGTCCAACAAGACAAAATACTGAAGAAAAACAAGAAATACTGACAAAAACAGAGCAAAATAAAGTGCAGCTTAAAGCTGAGTCACCTCATGATTGAACATTTCAAAAAAGAGAAAGATGCTAAATCAAATAGTATCTTCTACATGCAATGTGAGGATAGAAAAGCTGGCCAACGTGTTGCTGACTTTCTGTCGAGGACTCCAACACAATGAGCTACAAGACCATATACATGTACCTTTCCTGTAGTCTACATTATTAGACCTAACTAGCTAGCTACTAGCTAAGCACTCGTTACTAACTAGTTTTTTAGCCTCATCAATGAGGTTTCCAGGCAACCGAATCATGGGACTGGGAAGCACACTGGAGCTTTTTACTTGCCCACTGGACTAAATGTATGATTTTTCTTCCTCTGTTGAGTCTGATACATTGCCATGAATGTTTGATTTGCATGTTTTGTAGTTTTCTAGGCATTTGATATATATTATAAAAACTAATCTGTAAACGATAGGGCCTGGGACCAATCAATGAAACTGTGAATCGTCTTAAGTTCTTCTTAAAGTCGTGACTACAGAAACACAAAGCTAATTATTCTTAACAAGACCTAAAGAGCTCCTATCCATTACGCCTGGTGCACTGAAAATCCTGAATTATTAAGTAAGGTGGCTGGAGCTCGGTGTTATTTTAATACGCACCCAGCTGTTTTATTCTGGTTTGTTTATAATGACTTACTAATGAGGATTTATACACCCGCCGAATGCCTCTAAAACCTTTAAAACAACACCAAGATCAGGTTTAAACCCGAAAAAGACAGTAGTTGAATAGCAGTTCAGTATTGGAGCGACACAAAAGCCTCATCGCTGGATCTTGGCTGCTGAAGTGAGAGTAATGATTCATTCACCACTGCCAAATACAGGCAGATAAATCAGTGTCTGTTTCCTACACAACCTTACACACACATACACACACACACATTGCACACACACATTGCACACACAGAATAATCTTCTCTTCTTCCCCACAGCAATCCCTCAACCTAGCAGTGAGTGAGAGATGATCCTAAACACTCCGTGTGAAATCTACACACGTCTATGTCCAAAGGCATTGTGTAGTTTCTGAATAATGTATCACTGAATCCTGCACTGCAGTAAAAGAACATTTTATTTGAAATATAGGGTGCAAAAAAAGGAAATGCAACCATGAAATGGAGGTTTAGTGATTCTGAATGACAAAGTTCAGCCAAGATTGCGCCGATTAGCCGTAGCATTAGAAAATTAGCTCATTCTTTTTTTATGGTTCATCAAATACAAGCTTCCTTTCCCACTTATCTCGCTTTTCCCAGCTGTATTCTATCAGCAAATAACAGGAGGCAAGAACACAGTTACTAACCACAGAGTTACTCTACATTCTATCATTTTTTTTCTTGCCACAGTGCAGATCTGTAGCTCTGTTTGTTCCTGGACTCAACCACTGACTAATCGGAGTAAACTGTTCAGGTACAAGGCAATCGTCCACCACTTTCAGTCTGTGTGGCAAAAGACCGAAACCTTGCACCAAAACCAGAACATCTTGACAAAGATTAAAACATATACATATATATATATATATATATATATATATATATATATATATATATATATATGTTTATGTATATACATATATATATATATATATATATATATATATATATATATATATACATAAACATATATATAAAATGTATATATGTGTGTGTGTGTGTGGACAATATAGACAGCCTATGTAAATGTTACGGTCATGTGAGTGACCTACTAATGATCAAGCTCAACTTGTGTGGCCACACCCTCGACTATAACATAGGTCAGAGCAACCACTTTGTATTAAGATGCGGTGTATGAAAGATGCATGGAATTTTTTATGTGACGACCAGGCAGACATCGTGAAGACACACCTATCTCTCATGCTCTCTCGCAATCAGCTCAGTGAACTGTGGACTCTCTCATCCACTTCTATACAACAGCTTCACCACTTCACCCTTTACCTGCCTGAAAAAATCACTGCTGATTATCCTGCTTAGGTGGCATGAGTGTTAACAGGGAGTGTGGATTATCCTGTGCTCGAAGGCTGACGCTGGACGAGTTCCAACACTCAGCGAGTAAATTACAGCTCTGCTTTTCACTAGTGGCTAATGGAGGAGCACTGAGAGGTGAGAGGATCCTCTACAGCACATAGAGCTAAACTCCAACCTCTCGTTCCCTCCGCATCACAAATTAAATAGCGTATGAAATGTAATGCCCTCATTCTTGCTTACTCTTGTCCTGCCTCGTGTCCTTTCCCTCCTGCTCTTGAATTCTCTCATTCTCTCTCTCTTCAGGTTAATCTGCAAAATATTTACATTGCGCTTCCTGTTTTTAACCAGACAAAAATCACCCATGGTGTAAGAACTCCTCAAATCTGTTCTCACGACTTTGTTTCTAATGAAATTCAATAAAATGATGGTCATGAATGCAAGTATGAGAATCTTAATGCAGAACTCTAAACATGCTCTTAGTATTTGATTTGAAAGCTTGAGTTCAGACGTTTAGCCAGGAACAAAAATATCACTTTCTCACAGTAAAATATTCCACAGCTTTGGGTCAGTTTGATTTGACCTACACTGTGGAGGCAGAGTAACCCAAAAGTCAATAGACTGACTCACAGTAGAGGCAGTGAATTTCTCAGATTTTCGCTGTGTTCTTGGATGAAGCAAGTTTCTCAGCTGAAGGTGAAGATCTCAGTCGTCCATCCTCAGAGCTTGAGCTCCATTCAGCAGCATAGACAACAGCAATTTAAAGATAACATCTTCAGCCTTAAATTAGCCCTGTGCACCACTAACACCACACTGATGAGAAGTCAGGGGGAGCTTCTATTAGATTTAGATTATGTGCCGCGTTCTTCCATACAAGTCCCTGTGAATGAGTCATTTCAGACGCCACTGACAACACGGCTGCCACCGGTATTGTCTATCTCTCGTTTATCTTCATAGCTGATGTCAAAACACCCCCCCCCCCCCCCCAACTCCTTTAAAACACTGGTTCGACCAAAAACAACATCTACATATTTGAGCAGCTGCTGAGTTTGAAGCTCTCTTGTTGTCCCAAACTCTTTTGATCATGAAGAAAAACACTGCATTTATCACTGGTTTGACAGCCACTGATTTTGACAAAGTAGAGAAACAGCAGAGGGGGGAAAAACAAAGTGAGTTAAGGAGAGGTAAGAAATTAAAAAAAAAAAAGAAAAGAAAAAGAAAAAGAGGGAGACATGTAAAGAGTAGAGGCAAAAGGAAAACAGGAAATAGAGAGATGGCGAGAAAAGGCAAAGTGAAAAGATCAGGGTAAACAGTCCTCTGCTCAAACAGTTCAAACAGCCTAAAGGTGTTGCTTTTCAGTAAAGGGAAAGAAATGTGATAAAAGTGCACAAGTGTACGGCTCAAAGGGTTTAGTCGGGGCAGGGATCAGACACCATCACGGCTGTTGCAGCTTGGTCATGGTGGAAAATCAGGAATCAAAAAGAGCTGCAGGGGAGAATTCAATGAGAGCGAAATCAAACACACACACACTAAGTAAGTAAGTGTGCATTACAAGGGCCAATTTCCCAGCGTATTCAAGGGCGTAAATAAAATCTGTAAACAATAAAAAGCAAATAATAGATATATTTTTCTCTCTAAAATATATATTGAGGTTTCTTTATTCGAAATAATATATATATATATATATATATATATATATATATATATATCTTTAACTCAGTGACTACAATCTAAATGATTTGTGCTTTTCACAGCATTTCTGGCTGCCAGCGTTCACCTGCTAGTGTTCCAAGAGAGATGGAGAGATGATCGAGGAAATAATGAGACTGCCTGCGTTCATGTCTATTACACTGTAACCCCTCTAACAGAGCTGGCGCTCACTCAGGGACTCTTTGAAATTTTGGCGCCAGCACTGACTTTCTTCTCCACTTGGTACGCCACACAGTGATGGTCATTAGGAAAGAGAGGATCAGTGCCAGAGAGTTAGTAGAAATGCTGTGTGGATCCTGTGAGTACTTTATGAGCCTGCTGTCCAGACTCAATCACGTAAATTAGCATTACGGGCTAATGGTTAAAACCTGGTGCCATCTCTTTATGACCTGATTGTGATTCAGAATGGTGCTGTGCTGCATTTGGGGGAAGGAGGGTGTTGGGGTAAAGAAATGATGACAAATTAGCAGTGGGTAGATGAAATAGTTTTGCTCTACAGGTGCCTGTGATTTGCAGCTGTGCTACTGTCAGAGCTGCTGTTATAGAAAATTTATGTTATTACATGTTATATGAGTTAATAGTGAGACGCTGTCAAACACATTAGAGTAAATGAGAATGTGAAGAAATGTTGTTTGCTGCAAGTACATTGTTTTCATTGCAGTCTGGGTAACAATAAACAATTTAAATTGAAATGCTAAGAATAAGAATATAAGAGCTTTGGTGATTTCCTTATTATATCTCAGTGAAGTGTACAAAGGTGACACCAAGCACTTTGACCCAACATCTTAAATTATTACGTTACATTACATATCAGGAAAGGATCCATGCTCAAACGCTGATCGTTGGAGGACACTAACTGTGTAGCTTTAAGACTCCTGAATCATGTAAACAGATTTGTGCACAAGTTTGTGTTTACTCATTCTCCAAAATCTTATCTAAAAATAATTAGGACGCTTGTGCTGGCCTAATAACATTTACCCTGAGCCAGACATCTGGGGTTTAATATTTCTGTCCAGACAAATAAGTTCTGCTGATCCTTTAATTAAGAAAAAAAATTGCTCACAACTCCACAGATGAGTTTCACGAAAGGAAAAGAGATTAGAACATTCTGGTTCGGTATTTGGAGCACTCTGGAGGGAAAGAAATTCGGGTACAGCTCACACAGTTAAACAGAACAGACCTCATAAGGAGACCCGCAGCGCTTTCTAATTAAAATAATCCCCTTTAATTAAAGTGCGTGGTCGGTGTGGCCAAAACTCCCAAAAGCTTTAAAAGCGGTGATGGAAAACTCACATTGTTCAGTCTGAATAATGAGCTTAAAGTGTAACGTTACTCTCGGCCAGAATGCCAGAACATGTCGGCTCATTCCTCTCTTAAGCCCACTTTAAATTAGTTCTGCATTAGTGTAGATTCCTTAACATTCCTATTCCTTAACAAAAACGCTTGACCTTACATAGTTCAAATGGCATCAATACTTTGCATATCTAGAGTGAAATAAATTTCCTGCTCCTCAGCTTTACCGTTCTGTTATGTTTACTACGTCTCTAACATCTAATAAATGGCAGCTGAACCAATTTGCACCAAGGTGGCGCATACTATCAAGAGGAAAAGTGAGGATAAGTTAATAATGGTGCATTAAAAAACGCTGGAATACAGGAATGCACAGAAGGCAAAGCTAAACACCTTGGCAGCTCTTTAAACTGTTTGCTAATAGTACACAATGGCAGGAGCTGGTAATTGTGTCTCACTTTCAAGATCCTGCTCCTTTGCCCAATCAATACCAGGTCATCCAATTAAATACAGAACCTCTTTCCTCACCTTGATCCCCTGGTGCCGCTGTTTCATACCACAAAGCATACTGTGTCACTCAGTCCAAATATAATCCGACCCGTTTAAGATTGTTGTGGATGCAAATGTAGTCCTGCAAGACTACATGTACAACTCAGGTGCAAGGTGAACACATAAATCAGGGTCTGGGCTTATTCCATCTTTAAAATATAAATATATGAAGGTTCTGCAGCCACTAAACTAATAAATTCATAGCAGTACCATGATTCATGGTCAGAGGTCCATGAAAGCTACACCAAACTCCACCACAATAACTGGGTGGAAAAGAAGAGAAACAATTATTTTCAATGTAATGCTCACAGAAATTCTTACCACCCCAAAGCTGATTATTTCCTACAACCCCATGAGTTTTATTCCACTTATACCACAGTAAAGTCATAAGCTTTATCTGTTTATAATTACATTTAAGCTTGTAAATGAAGCCTTATAACTGTGCAATTAGCACTCTCCTTCAAAAGCACTGAACTATCCTATAATACTACACATGTGGCAGGTTTAAATGTTGTGACAGTCTACAAGAGACCAATGAAGGTACTGAGAGCTGTTCTCTCTGAAGGCAGACATGGAAATAAATATCTAATAACAATGATTAACACTGGGGGAAACTAGACAAAAATAATCCCTCCTATTTCACATAGATGATCAACAGTAAAGTAGAAGCCTAAGAAAAAAAACCCCAAAACAATGGAGAAACAAGTGCATACAAGTTGAGCAAGTCCCCACGGTTGATACATTCGGCCATTTTGTATGTTTTAAACCAATAGTTTTTCTTCATGATGGTGGGAAAAGCAAAGTTCTATAACTCTCCCTCTCTCTGTATGTATATATATATATATATATATACACACACACACTATCTCCATTTGTGTGAGTGAAAGATCGTTTCTCACAAGTAACTGGCGTTTGTTGGTGTTGTTTAAAAGATGGAGTTGCTAAAAGGATCCAAGTGCAACTTTTGAACTTGGACTATTTTCTACTATCCTGAAAGCACCATACCTCATTTAAGCTGGACCAAAGAGAGTTTCTCACTTAAACAACCTGAGAAAGTGTTGCGTTAATAGAAGAGAGACATTTCAACCTGTCTGTGTGTGTGAGACAGACAAGGACAATGAGAAAGAGAGGACAGGCCGGAGTCTGGGTCATTTATCACACCTGTCTGCTCTTGAGCTGATGAATGAAACCTCACAGATGGCTGTCCAGTTTGATTAGATGTAGAGGATTTCTGCTGTAATGGACAGCACAGAGTGAGACACACTGACACTGCACAACATGAAACACACTCACACACACACACACACACACACACACACCAACAGGTATAAGGACATCGCACACTGATTCAATGTTAAAGCAGACTGGAGTTAATTGACTGGGGAGTCAATCTGCTAACACACCTTAATAATCTGTGTAGGAAATTATACTGGTCAACAGTAGTATGACTAAAACAATACCAAAATCAGCTCCATTCAGGCTGTTACAATGAACTGAAGTGACTCATGCAGCAAAACATCAACATAATCAATAATTGTGGCCCGATACAAATCAAACTTCCCATAATCTCTCTACTAATAGCTGCACTATTCTCTCGAGTAGAACTTCCGGCACTGCCTCTTCCACTGCTCTCTTCACTCCTCGATATTCCTGGATGAAACTGTGCAAATCTCAGTCCAGCCTGAGGACTTGTTGTCCTAATTATCTAAAAGAGACAGACACAGCAGCAGATGGTTGATGAAAGATGGTAATTATGTTTCCTGAACGTCTCCATCGGAATCAGCCTTGGAGGTTGACGGAAGCGTGATGCGTTCTGATCCAGCTATAATATGCAAGAGAACAGTGAGTAAACTTACTGATTTCAAAATTCAATCATGTAGCACCTATTCTCATCAGACATCCTGCATCATTCTCTTACAGTCCTTAACACTAGCTACGTTTACATGGACACTAATAATCCGATCGTAATTGGACTAGAAGCACAATCAGTCTAAAATGTCACATGTAAACACGTCAATCAGAATGAATTGGCCAAAACCGATTAAAATTTCATTCGGATCGTAAGGGGTGATTTAAACCTTTTCTAATCCGATGGAGAGGACATATAAACACTTCATCGGATTGAAAATGAAACCAGATAGTTCTGCGCATGTGCAATGACGTACAAATCACGTAATGACGTATGACGCACGGCTGTCAGCGGTATTGGGGCTCTGACCGTAGCCTCACCAGGTACCATGTTCCCCTCCACCATTGAGCATAGTGTCATAAATGACTGTCGTGTCATCCTAAAATTCTCCTTCCACTCCTCGTCTGTGAAGTGGTGCAAGACGACGTTGTCCCATCGGTCCTTGCTTCGGACCCTCATCCACAGACGCCTTGTTCTGGGCTCGGGAAGGGGCATTTTAATTGCTTGATAAATACACGCAGTACCGCACAAAACATCACGCGCTCGCGTCTTCTAATTAGCAGCTGAAATAGGCGAATGTTAAGTCTGCTTTTTAAAACGAAAAAAAGAAGCAATGGCGAGAGAGTGGCTGCTAGTATCTGCGTGTTGGAACGGCGGGAAACGTGTAATCGTGCACTGTGCGCATGTCAGAAGATTCTGTCATGTAAATGCGCGTATCAACCCGATTACTTTATTCAGCGTTCTTGTAAACACTGTGATCGGATTAAACAATCTGATTGATTTCATTCCGATTGAAACAAAAAGTGTCCATGTAAACGTGACTACTGTGGCACCTGAAGATCTCTCTCTCTCTCTCTCTCTCTCTCTCTCTCAGTGTGTGTGTGTGTGTGTGTGTGTGTGTGTGTGTGTGTGAGAGATTCTCCATTACTATTTACAGCCTCATCCAAGGATCATGATCTCAGAGCAGGACAAGGAGAAACATACAGGAGTAGACCCTGGTTCCTACGAGAGATTTACAAACAGCAAAACGACAGAACAAGAGATGAAAAAACGCCAAAGAAAGATTAAAACGTATGTATTTCCTAAAGCAGGTTTATGAAAAAAATGGCATATGGAAAAATATATTAACTAAAAAAATGTAAATAAGAAAAAAGAGAGGAGAGAACAATGGGAAGTGAAAAGGGAAATGAAAGGGAACGGAAAGGAATGAAAAATGATTGAAATGAGATATCATTTGGCAGGATTTTTTTTTTTTTTTTTTTGACAACCAGCCAGGCCGAGGTCACATACCATCACCTCCACCTTTTCCCCCGGAGCTTCATGTTCCTTCAAATTTAAGGAAACAACAGCAATGAGGTTTCTGTTACTCCTTCAAGGCACTGAAACACATACACACACACACACACACACACACACAGATGATGATGAGATGATGGCATGATCACATAGGTGGATGATTAAACATGTATTTGCTCAAAAACGAGGAAAAACGTGCCTTACGCAGCCATTCAGCATCCCACATGCGCAAAGAGCTGTGCTACACAGGGAATTAAGCAGATTTAACATAAAACCTCAGAGTTGGTGTTTAACCTTTTAACATAACATGCTGCTATTATGCATTACAATAATGTTTTGTAAAAACAGTTTACAGGGCCATTTTCAACTCTGCACTACATACCGCATGTGTTAATGACTTCTGCACCCTATCTAGTGCACTACAGTATCCGAGTGGCATTCAGCTCCCTCTAGAGGTGTGCACTGGGACTGGGATTTAAAAAAAAAAAAATGTCGCTGGAGTGAGTGTTTAGATATGAAGCGCAGACAAAGGAAGCAGAGATTCAAGTTCAAAGGCCATGTTTATTAATGTAGGATCATAGGAGACACGGCATGGCTGCGTTTGCTGTAAATTGGGCCTAACTCATTTTTGTTTGTTTGTTTGTTCATTCATTTTTGTTTTCTTTGTTTAAATTTTGGGAAATAAAACCTACAAAGTTAATTAGTTCTTAACCCTCATGAGGGCCGGAGCAGGAGGTCAGATACGAAGCTCTCTGGACAAAGAAAGACCACATTCATTAAAGCAGGATTGTTTTGAACATGGTGTGGTGCTTTTAACCTACTGAGATTGGTGTAAATTGGGCTTTAGTCATTTGTTTGCTCTCCTTACATTCATTTGTGGCTTGTTATTTTTCATCTTCATCATGGTCAAGCTCACTGTGGTTAAATTGATTTATTTCTTTCTTTTTTGGGAACTAGGACCTCTGAATGTCATTAGAAAGCAAGAGTGGTCAGAATATCTGCGAGACTGTATGGCAGTGGGGTTAAAAATACAATCCCTTATCAACACTGATGCATTTCTGCATCATACTGTGTCTTTCTTTTACAACTCATCAATATTTGGAGTGTTGTCATTTGAGAACTGTGTAAAGACAAACATCTTCATTTGAATCCTTTGAATCCCCTCGATAGTGGAATAAAGTGACAGTACAAGTGAGCATTCAGTGGCTAAAAATACAACGTCATACTTCATTACTTCCTCATAATCATTCGCGCCATCTAACAGTGAGAGAAAGAGAGAGAGAAAGAGAGAGAGATAGAGAGAGTGAAAGAGAGAGATAAAGGAAAAGAAGGAGAAAGACAGAAAGAGAGAGAGATACTGAGGTGGACAGTGAGACAGAGAGAGAGCAAGGCAGAAGGAGTGAGATAAAAAAGAAAGAGCAATACAGAGAGAGAGAGAGACAAACAAGAAAGAGAGAGAGACTCCATTTCAAAACAACCAGCAGCCTCCGTCTCAGTCTACACGATTCCCCATCATTCATCTGGCCCTGAACTTCAGCACACAATCGCACACATAGACACCGCACTAACACACCACACACCGCACTAACACACCCGCACACCGCGCTGACACACCCGCACACCGCGCTGACACACCCGCACACCGCGCTGACACACCCACACACCGCGCTGACACACCCGCACACCGCACTGACACACCCACACACCCGCACACCGCGCTAACACACCCGCACACCGCGCTAACACACCCGCACACCGCAATAACACACCCGCACACCGCGCTAACACACCCGCACACCGCGCTAACACACCCGCACACCGCAATAACACACCCGCACACCGCAATAACACACCCGCACACCGCACTAACACACCCGCACACCGCACTAACACTCCCCCACACCGCGCTAACACACCCGCACACCGCACTAACATACCACACACCGCGCTGACACACCCGCACACCGCACTGACACACCCACACACCCGCACACCGCGCTAACACACCCGCACACCGCAATAACACACCCGCACACCGCAATAACACACCCGCACACCGCACTAACACACCCGCACACCGCACTAACACTCCCCCACACCGCGCTAACACACCCGCACACCGCACTAACATACCACACACCGCGCTAACACACCCGCACACCGCGCTAACACACCACACACACACACACTGCACTAACATACCACACACTGCACTAACACACCCGCACACCCACATACTGCACTAACACACCCGCACACTGCACTAACACACCCGCACACCCACATACTGCAATAACATACCCACACACTGCACTGCACTGATCAAGTAGAATCAAGCAAATGACCATCTTCAGCATCAGTCACGGTGGCGGTGGATCAGGAGACTATACAGGGAACACTGGCCGAGAGGTGGGACGACACCCTAACATCCAATTCATAGCACTACGCACACACACACAGACACACGCACACACACACACACACACACACACACACCTGTTAGGTAAAACATACTGGGAGGTAGCCAACCCACCTACCAGCATGTTTTTGGGAGGTGGGAGGAAACTGGAGAACCCAGACACAGAAATCCCTCATGCATCGAACCCTGGAGCTGTGAGGCGGAAATACTCCGCGCTGCACCATCGTGCCCCCTCAACTAAATTATGACATGCCAAAAGCAGGTCACTGGAGAAGTGAAACAAGAACACACAGTAACAATGCAATGCTGTCTAGACCTAAAGTGATAGTCGGCTACACTGTAGTACCCAAAGTACACACTCAGCGCACAGGCTGGCCTTCGAAACAGAAACAGAATGATTTCTATGAGCAGAGAGTGTGCGTGCACTTACACTTACACACACACACACACACACACACACACACACACAGGGTAACAGCAATGTGTCTGTGGAGACAGTGCTGCACTTCTGAACTGACAAAAATACAGAATTTTATGGCAAATCTACTTTCGGAAAGGTTCATCCTCGGTTCTACACTCATCCTGTTACGAGATCAGAAGGAGAATTGATTTGACAGAGAGAGAGGAACAGAGAAAGAGAGACAGACAGAGAGAGAGAGAGAGAGAGAGAGAGAGAGCTCTAAAATCAGAGCTGTTTAATATTTTGATTTCTCTTTCGCCTCAGCTGCTGGTGATTTTCCTCCCAACTTAAACGTCACGGCACGACTGCATGCTTAAGAAGAGTCGAAGAAAAATAAAATTACACAAAAAACTGTTTTCTTAACCCCTTGATCACGTGACAGAAGTGCACTTACGTAGTTGACTAAACCACCACCATCCAGATCCTATAGTAAAATAGTCTTCCTTCTCTGTAGTGCACTGCATGCAACAATATCTTTACACCCAATGCAGGGTCATAAATCCACTTCAGTGTCTTTTGTGTCATCAAGCGTCTACTGCTACATTATTACTCACCTTTACATGCACAATATTACTCATATTTACATGCACACATTAATACATATCAATGAACACACTGTGTGGCTTGTTTCTCTTTACTACAGCAGAGTTCCAAGACCAAAGCAAATGAACCAGAAATCACTACAAAGTACTTATTACATTCAGTGACAGATTTGCCTTTTATTAGCTGGTGTGTGTGTGTGTGTGTGTGTGTGTGTGAAGGAGAATTAGACCAAGTGTGCAAGTGTGTGTGTGTGTGTGTGTGTGTGTGTGTGTGCGCGCGCGCAACTGATTGAGGATAACGGATAACCAAAAATGTCCATTACGCACGAGCTAAACGTCCCTCATCCACACACACACAGGACTGAAGGATGTCTATAAGTGAATATTTAGAGGTTTAATATAAATATGGTGTAAATATGAAGGTGAATTTTTTTTTTTTTTTAGAGTTGGAGTTGCAGTCTGAAGCTTTTTTACCTGCCTGCGCGCGACTCGTCCGGATGACAGCAACCGCCAGAACAAAACACTGAACAAGACGAGGCGCCTTCATTTTTTCCCTCCTTATCTCCATAAATTCACATGTTGAGAATGAATCCTCGGTGTAAATCTGTCCTGGGAGTGAATATGAGTTTATTTCTCTTCGTCATGTCCTCATGTCCTAACTCTGCGTCCGCGTTTTTTTGGCTGTTAGCCGCGCTGCTAAAACTGCACTCACACAACTTTACCTCAGAAAAGGAACCGCCTCCTAATCTACATAAACACGCCCACTCTCCTCTCTGATTGGCTGGCAAGATAGAGGTTAGCCTCGAGAGGAGTGTTATTGAAATAAGCGCACCTGCTGCAGAGAGAGAGAGAGAGAGAGAGAGAGATGAATAAATGTCACTTATGTTTATTTTAATGCTAACACACTGTCATAATGTATAGTGTGTAATAAGGTAATTATAATTACAACATTATATATATATATATATATATATATATATATGATTTTGTTACAAAGCAATCATTAATGCACAATTCCTCACCTGGTCATAATGATGGAGGAAGGTGAACATTGTCTTTTATTAATTTTATTCCTTCAGGTGCTTCACAATAAGTTCTTCAAAAAGAACTGTTTTGCTTCCAAACTGCTTAAACCTCTTTTTGAGAAAATGTGAATGTGGCATATGATGGGCAAAAGCTGAGTCAGGCAGAATGAGCTTAAGCAGACTTCATCCAAAAGCATTTCATATCTGCAGACCATCAGCGTAAATCAATAAACAGAACAGATGTCTAGTAGGAATTGTGTGTGTGTGTGTGTGTGTGTGTGAGAGAGAGAGAGAGAGAGAGAGAGAGAACACAGCATTGCTGCTCAGTGAAACCGCTTATTATCATCTTAGGAACATAGCTAATATAGGAAATACTGTATGCTAATGTCATGATGCCAATTATTTAACTTTTCTGCTGAAATCCAAGAATATTAACAGAAGTGGTAGCTCAGTGGTCAAGCTGTTGTACTACTGGTCAGAAGGTTGTGAGTTCAAGTCCCAGTACCACCAAGCTACCACTGGTGGGCCCTTGAGCAAGGCCCTTAACCTTCAACTGCTCAGTTGTATAAATGAGACAATTGTAAGTCACCCTGGTTAAGGGCTCTGCCAAACGCCATAAATGTAAATTATGTAAGATGTCCAGATTTTAAATTAATCACCAACATTTTAGAAAAAAAAACAAACAAACCATGTGCTCAAGTAAGAAAATAATCTTAATATAGATTTTTTGTTAGCGAGCCACTAATTTTTTTTAAATAAAGGAGACTGATGAATTTGTGCATCTTCCTCTCTCCTCCTTCCTCCTCCTTATCTTCCCACTTTGCACAGGCTCACATTTGTTTAAGGTGTGGATCAAACTATGGATCAAACCCAATCACTGATCACCAATGTTCCCAACAATCAATCACTGATCATCTGGTAATATCTAGTGACTTTTTGATCATGCCTTAGCTACTTTCCTCTGACAAGATTAAACTCTGTGGACTTCTTCCATCGAAAGTTTGCCTAAATTTCGATCTACTGTATCTACGATTGCATATGGGAGAATATACAGAATACTTTTTTCCCCATGACTCAATCATGGTTTTGATTAGCATGTATCATAAAACAAATCCTGTACATTACAGTGTGAGCTTTGCAGCTATGCATATTGTGTATAATTGTGACACGCCTCTGTTTTTGCCACTCTGCCCAAGCAATGCTTTAGTCTATAGTTACCTCTGAGGTCTAAATACCAATGTGCACGATTTCTGTTCTGTATTATTATTATTATTAGGAGCTCAGAAATCTCATATTAAACTAAAATTCAAATGTAGTCTTTGTATAAGCCATAACATTACAAAAATAACAAACTGAATATTTTCTGTAAACAGATTATAGATAGTGTTTCACCTCTAGTGACCCTTTGCTCGTGTTACTTTTGTGTCCTGTTTCATGCAAATGATTCCAGCTTCCACTGAGGTGAGCAAGCATCTCATTTCCATAATTCCTTGGCATTTGCGTCACGCCGTATAATACTGTGGCACCATTAGAACTGATAAGGATGTGTGTGTGTGTGTGTGTCTAAAGGTAGATAAAGGGAGATAAAGTACTTTATTATTAATCGTGATATAATTTGTAATACATTGTTTGGAGGTTGAGATAAGATTATTGATGATAGAAACAGATTTTTGAATTTATGATTACTAAATAAGCTGTAAGTTTTTAATTGACATAATCTTGTTAGTTACTTAGAAAGTAACAACACCCTTTGGTTTCAGATCATGCTAGTTTCCCTGTAGTTAATTTTTGAAAAAAAAAAAAAAAAAGTCACATTATACCTTTTACCCAGCTGTGGTCCACCTCCCTTGAGTACTGAACTAATTGACATACATTTCCTGTTTACATACTGTATAATACAAACTATACAAACTTCACCTAATGTTCATTGCAAAGTCTTGCCAACTCTTGAGTGTGCATACATTCTGATCCTTGTATCTAGTGATTGCTTTTGCATTATTTTTTGAATACACCTTGGATTTTGCATGTTTCATGCTCTGTATGACCTTGACTTTTCTTTTGGATGATGGATTGTCACCCAATACACCTCCAGCACATGGATCCTCAAACCTCTCCCACATCGTATGTGTTACTACAAGGCAGAGATCAGTTGGGAAACGGGTAGGTAACTCGTGAGATTGATGCTCCTGAGATTGACAATTGCTTTACATTCATGAAAGCAGAATTAACTGTGTGCTTTGGGTGGGAGGGGTGGTAATACTCCCTCCTGCTTTTAAGTGTGTATTATAATTTCTAGCAGGAATGATTTATTCTTACAAATTAATTCAGTTTATGTTGTTCATTCATTCATTTTATGTAGCTGTTTTACCCTAGTCAGGGTCATGGTGGATCTGAAGCCTATCCCAGGAATCCCCTGGATAAGATGCCAGTCCAACACATGACACATTTCAGTTTTCATATTAAAAAAAATGTTTTTTTTTTTTTTAATTAGATATAATTTTATTTGGATGAAAGTATGCAATCACAATTCCTTTTTTTTTTCTCGATTAATCTCTTAACATTTGACTTTATGTAGTTAAAAGTAACTAAGAACAGAAAAGCATTTAAAATAAACTTTACGATGCTGTAGATATAGGCTGTAACGCTTACATATCTTTGTGTTATTAAAAATGTGAGTAAAATATCTTAACAAAACAGTAGACAGAGGTAGATAGAATACTGGCATTGTCCCTATTTGAATAGAAACCCATGCAAATAGTTTACAACTGCTACTGAAACTGTTTACGGTCACCGAAACTGTGGGCTTGTGTTAAATTCAGATGACGTCACTTTGTAATTTTCCATGCATCAGAGACAGGAAGAGTGAAGATGAGAGACATATAATAAGAGGACAATAAGATACAGAATCATTTGTGGAGGAGCATTCGTGAAGAGGAGAGGCAGCAAACACCCAAGTAAGTGCTCAATTCACTAAAGTAAAGAAAATATAGGGAGGAAATGATTCTAATTCTAGTAATTCTTTGATTTTTGCTTTTATTTTCAGTTGTAACCTTTTTAATAATCAGCCCATAGTTATCTCACAAGAGTAAATTAAGAATGGCATGAAAATAGGATTTAAAATGATTTTCCACTTATTTGTTTTCCCACAGAAATGGTTCAGCCATGCATTTGTGTCATCTTCTTTCTCTCAGGTCAGTGTGTGTTCATATTTTTATTAAAAAAAATCCCACTGACAACCCTTGCAAGAATGAGGTCCTGTATTGTCATCTTTAAGCATAACACTTCTGAGGAACTGAGATTCAAACATTTAGCTGTGATATATATATATTTGTAAGCGTTTCTTATTAAACCCGTACAGTGGCCATTTTTGTAGGAATTTTGGGAATTGTAGTGCAATGCTAATTCTGCCATGACATCAATATGAGATGAGATATTTCTGTTTATTATTTTAGTTTTAATTTTAAATAAGTTGTTGCAGTTTTTTCAAGAAAACGTTTAGATATTTTCTTTAAATTCTTTATTCAAGATTTATTATAGCCAATAACATGAGTAAAGGCGATATACAGAATTAATTATTAAGTGTATAGGAGGCTGTATTGATGTAAATACTATCCCTTGTGTCCTAACTGGTTTGTTGGACAGTTAAAGATTTTAGCTTCTAGGTTTCTACTTTGAACCCTCTCTGATTTCTACATAACATGCTTGAGGGTTCGCCAAGAGAGACAAATCAAAGGACGCTTTAGAGTCCTAGATCTGACCTTTTTTCTTCTAAGAGTGCTTGAATCAAGACTGGTGTCTATTAAAAATAGCAGAACTCTTAAAAAATGCATTGCATATTATGTGAAAACTAGGTGTAAATAAAAAATCGATTCAAAAACTGAAAATCGTATTTTGAATTCAGCAAACGCTTAGCAGAAAATCCTGATAAAAGCACTGTTATATGCAAAACATGAATACGCTAACAGCACCACAAACCCTACTACGTACCCAGGAAGGCAGCATGAGGTTATGTTAATCGAATGGGAGACTGCAGTTAACCATTTCACGTATAGTGTAAAGCTCAGGCTTCCACATCATGTGATACGATTTCCATTCTTAAGGCAATGATTCAATATTTGGCAAATATTTGGCGACTCGATTTCTAAGCTTCCAAATGATATATGACCACCTTTGCTCAGAATCAGGGTAGGCATACCATTAATTCTCGACTGATGATTATGTAGAGAAGGACTATTTTAAAAGTACCACCTTTCAAACCACCTTGCTAGCCTATTAAATTATTTCCACATCAGTTTAAAATTATGAATTATTTTTAATACACCAGTTGCCTGTCCTTTTTTTGATAATAACCAATATATAATCAATTACAATTGATAATTATCCATTTCTAATAAATTATAATCAATAATAATTGATTTAAGATTGATGCCTCGATTCATTTCAATTGTAAAACAATTCAATCAATTAACTTAAATCAGTCATTGAAAATGAATCTTCCATCCATATTCAATTTTGAATTATTTTTAGTTTTTTTTTTTTTATTGTTTTTAATTTTCTAACCTCTAGATTCAAGATTTCAAAGGTTTATTTGTCTTATGTGCATTTGTACCAGGTACAAAGCTGCAGTGAGTTGAGATGCAGCAAAATCCAAAGACTATGCATGGCAAAAACAATAGATAGATTATTCTATTTTTTGTCTTTCATTAAACAGACTAGAATATCATAAGACATATCATATCATTCATTTTAATCATAAGAAATCATAGGAAAATAATTTTTAATCCAATGACAGTCACTGTACTGATGCCTTGTTTTGTTTATAATATTTACCAAATCCAGAATACAATTATAAAACATGCTATGGGTGTTTCACAGTCTTTGGTTCAGTTGTGAGCTCAGGTTATGTGTGGAGTTTCTGTGCATGTTCTCCTCGTGCTTACAGTTTGTTCCCAAAAAACTCCCAAAAACATGCCAGTAAATTGCTTCTAGGTGTGAATGTTTTGTATTTGTCATGCTCATGTTTGATCTCCTTCACAATTTTAAAATCATTAATGCACTGAGGGCTACATTTGTTTTGTGAACACATTGTTTTGCTTTCTATAACAAGTCTCCTCCTTGTTTTTCTTACAGTTATATGTGGTATAGAGGCATATATTCCTCATCGATATCACTTTGTGAATGAGAACAAAACATGGAGTGAAGCTCAGATTTACTGCAGACAGAAATACACTGATCTCGCCACCATGAACAACATGCAAGAGATGAAGAAGCTGAATCACACACTGAAGAAGGAAACTGCAGAGCGAGCTTGGATCGGTCTACAGAGAGAGGGCACTGGGGAATGGCAGTGGTCTCTGGCAGACCAAACTTTCTACAGAGACGGAGACACTTACAGAAACTGGAATAAGGGAGAACCAAACAATTGCAAGAAAAATGAGTTCTGTGTTATGATGTCAGAAAGCAATGGTTTCTGGTGTGATGTCACGTGTAATAGAGCATTACCTTTTGTGTGTTATGAAGGTAAGAACTTGCTAATAGTTGTTAAGAAAAATGCAAAAAAGACTTAATGGCTTTACATTAATGAAAAAAATATCTGGATGATTGGTGTGTATTATTTTGTTTCCTTGAATTTTTTTTGATTGATATTTGATTGTTATTTTGATGGCAGAAATAAATCCGAATTACCCAGACAAATTAGTTATTCATGTAAATTAAATGACTTTCAGAAAATGACACAAACACTAACAGATACAAATTGATTAAAGAGGGAAAGACCTGGTATGATGCTCAGACCTACTGCAGAGAGAAACACATTGACCTGGTCAGTGTGAGGAACCAAAATGAGAATGAGGAGATCACAAATATGATTAAAAATGTGAATGAAAAGGTTTGGATCGGTCTGTTTAATGACGCCTGGAAGTGGTCAGATCAGAGTAATTCCTCATTCAGATACTGGAGCTCTAACAAACCCAGTGGACGTTTGAACTGTACTGCAGTGTCTGTGTCTGAGCAACACTACTGGAGTGATGTGAACTGCACAGAAAAGCTCCCATTCATCTGCCATGAGAGTGAGTTACATTACACATATTCAACATGTCTATTTATTTCTTAGTGCACAGGATTAATCGACACCTTTTTAGTTATGTTTTGTGTTTTTTTTTAAAGACTGTCCCTCTGATATACAACACTGATTGCAGAATTTCATACTGTATACATTATAAATGGTGAAGATGTTTGAATGCATAATTATACTACAACTTTTTTCCCCTTGTATGTCCAGATAAGCTAATCCTGATTAAGGTGAATCTGACCTGGAAAGAAGCTCTGAGATACTGCAGGAACCATCATTATGACCTGGTGTCAGTGCGCACTGAGGAGATGCAGCTCTGGGTGAAGGAAGTGGCTCGAAATGCCTCCACTGAACACGTGTGGCTCGGCCTGCGTCACACCTGCGCTCTGGGCTTCTGGTACTGGGTGACTGGAGAGATGATCTGCTACCAGGACTGGGCCCCGGGGAATGGGACAGGGTTCGAAGACTGCAGCAATGAGGAGAGAACCGGAGCAGTGCAGTCTGGAGGAGAGCAGCAGTGGATCAGCCTGCCTCAGAGCTACACACTCAACTTCATCTGCTCTACCTATGAAGGTTAGTCACAGTGTATGCATGTGAATTCATAAGCTTTCTCTCTATAGCAATTAAAATCTTCATCTTTTCTTTATCTCTTTGAACATGGATAATTTTTCATTAAACATAAAGCCTAAAGATATGATGAGGACCATCACCTGTACCCAATATCAGTAGATTTACAGAACTGTTTAGTTTATATTTCTTATATATATCTTTACTGTAGTATATCTTCTTTATCCAATGTTTCATCATATTTTAATATTCAGTAAATTAATCAGTACATTCCACTGTGTAAACCTCACAGGATGAAATGAAGTCATATTACTTTTTTTTTACCTATGATATTTTATCTATGATGCATTTTATGGGTTTTATGGATAATTAAATATGATAATAATATATATTTAATTGATTCTGAGTGTTTGGAATTCACATTTGCAGCGGATATAAAACATTTACACCTCTCTTGAAATTGAAGGCTTCTGTGATGTGAAAAATTAAACCTTATTAAACCTTAAATTAAACTTTAATGAGACATAGCAACCAACAAAATTCATGTGAAAAACAACAGAAATATTTTAAAAAATGAAAAAGAAGAAAACCTGAAGAAAAAAGCTGGTTGCACAAGTGTGCCCACCCTTTAACTAATACTTAGTTATAGCACCTTTTGTTTGTAATACAGCACTCAGTCTTTTTGGGTAAGAATCTACCAACGTAGCACATCTTGATTTGGCAATTTTATTCCAATATTCCATACAAAAATGCTCCAGATCTATCAAATTGCAAGTTGACAGGTTTTCAATAGGATTTAGATCTCGGCTCTGACTTGGCCAGATCTTCTTTTGAAGCCGTTCCTTTGTTGACTTGAATTTGTGCTTTGGGTTGTTACTGTGCTGAAGGGTGACATTTTTCTTTATATTCAGTTCTCTAACAGAAGCCTGCAAGTTTTGTGCCAAAATAGATTGGTGTTTGGAGCGTTTTCAGGATGCTGCCACCACCATGCTTCACAGAGGGCATGGTGTTCTTTGGGTAATAAGCTGTCTTGTTTTTGTGCCAAACATATCTCCTAGAATTATGTCCAAAAAAGTTCTACCTTGATGTCTTCAGACCATAACACATTTGTCACATGATTTGGGGTGATTTAGGTGGCTTGGATGTTTTTCTGTGTGTTTGTTTGTTTGTTTGTTTTTTTCTGAGAAGGGGCTTCCATCTAGTCACCCTACCCCATAGCCCAGACATGTGAAGAATACAAGAGATTGTTGTCATATGCAAGGTGACCAGTACTTGCCAGATATTGATAAATCATATAATAAAGACATCAATTCAGGAAGTTTATAACACCTAGCCCTGCAAACAATGATGTTAAAACGTTCATTATTCAGAATTGTTATGCAGGTGTCAAGTGGTATATTTCTTATTGGTTTTTATTTTGTTGAATTCTCATATGTATGTCTTTATGCCTTTATGCTGTGGATAAATAACTTATTGTTAAGCTGTTTGTATAATCACATGTTGATTTGCTTCTTAAAGCAGGAATATGGACTGTCAACTCAAATAAATTCAGTTTTGAGTACTCATTTTAGTGTATGAATGTTTAATCTGTGTTACATAATATGATTTGTATGGTGTTAAAATCAAATCGCATTCACTCATTAAAATTCCTACTAATTTTGCTTCAAGTGAATATTCACATAATATTGGAAAGGAGTTTGCACTGCCTAGAGAAAGAAAGATGTTTTTACTACAACTTTTCCTCCACAAATGTGTAGATTATGAAGCAGAATAACCCCAAACATAACTCTGCAGTTGAGAATTGAGGGCTTCATTAAACAACCCAAATTGGCATATTGTTATGTACACACCAACACACATCCTAACCCTCAGCAACAACTAGTCAGAGAGTGTAAATGTGTTAAATGTGATAAATAGATGGGCTCTGTGCCAGCAGTAGAGAGAGAAATATGATAACTAGGATAATTATACTGTCTCCTCATGGCGTTAATGCATGCATTCTGCATAGAGAGAAAGACAAAAGGACTTGCACATCGTCTTTATTCTGCTCACTTGCCTAGATTAATTTAATTCTGTTCCTCTCTGATATACAATGATGATAATATTTGTATGCCATGTCATACACCCGAAGCTCATTTTCCTTTCAGCATGTCAAATGAAATTCTTTCACACACCTATTATTGGCCAACCGTGGATGCCTTGATTTCTCACTGGATGGCAAGCATAAAGAGTCTTATGATTAATCCTGAATGCTAAAGAGATTGTTTTGACACCTTACTCTTATCCACTCGTAGAGTGCTAACACGTCTTTATCTTCTGCTAAAATGACATCTCTTAATCTCTGCACAGTTCAGAGAGCTCATTCTAACATTTCCTGTTACACCAACTGTGTAGAAACACAAAAGGACGCAAAAATGACAGCAATGCTTCAACGGCGGATGTAATTAATTTTATTTAATTTAAATCCCCCTAGTATATTACAGCAATGCGTGTATATGTAATATACATAATGTATAATTTATATATAAAATCATTTAAATAATACACTTCTTTACAGGACTGTATACGGCATCGTTACAAGTAGTGCATGTGTTCTTGTTCTCATGTGATTTTTATTTAAACACATGATTAATCTCTATTCATATGTGATTTTGTATACATTGAACAAAAAAACTAAAAAAAAACCACCCTTCGAATCAGAATTCCTACTCAGAAAGTAGGAAGGTCTCCTCAACTCCTTGTTCAGCATGTGACGTCAAATTCAACATGGCTGCTCACAGCATCAACGGTAAACACAGTAGAATTTCTTTACTTTTAAATGAGTTTATATTGTATGTACAAGTATTTCCTTTACAGCAATCAACATACCGACATATCTGCTGACTAAACAGTTTGCTGTTTTGAGGAGGTAAATATACATCACTCATCAAATTTAACTGGCTATATTGTTGCTAACAAAAGACGAACATGGAGGCGTCCAGGTTTTTTTTTTTTTTTTTCTCCTACTTTGTAGCTTGAATGCTTGGAGGTTGAAAATGACATAATTCCATGTTCCCACTTCCCAGTTAATTCAAAAGCAGCATTAATTTCTTATGCGATTGAGTGATCACAGTGTAATTTACTTTCACATACGCATTTGGCACATGATTTATCTGTTTTTTACAGGTCGTTTTTTTTACACATGATTTCACCATACATGTAGGTCATGTGATATTATGTTTCAAATGCCACTTTCGCCCAATAATAATTCTTAATAATTTCAGAGCATAACATGCTGAAATGCACTTTCACACATTTCTTTCACATGCGATCACATATTTTTCATGTAATGACATGGAAAAAATTACAATATTGCAATATTATCTACAGGAAGATCATCAGAAATTAAGTTTCTCATTTATGGTAATCAAACAAAATCGTCCTCACCGTTGTTTCACCGCTGGCTGGTTTATTGCAAAGCTCTATAGAACAGCACCTTTTTACAGTCCCAATGCCTTTTTCTATTCTGTGAATGAAGCTGTGTCCCTCATAGAATGAAACTGTAGAATAGAGCCATTGTGCTCTATAGTCCTGTTTTGCTACACTCCAATAATCATAGGTAAGAGGACAAAGACTGAAAAAGAGGAAATGGACAATAAATATACTTCAGATTTGGTTTTGCTGTTGACCTAATTTGGAGGTGAAAATGCAGTAGACGCACAGTGTATTTTTTTCTTTACATAGCAGCACTTCCTTCTTTTGGAGCTGTCAGTCAGAAAAAGCTTGCCGTTCGATCTCAGTGCTTCATTGAAGGTGCCTCTGAGAATCGTCTAAAATTAACTTCAGTAAACCATAGTCGTTCAGAACAGTAGGATGATTCCAACTGTCCATCAAGCAAGGGGGCGGGTTAGTAACCAAATGGCACAGTTTCACTTTTTATGACGGTTTATGGCTTTTGATTGCTGTTTCATTCTAAAGTGATCCTTAAAAAATCTATATGCAGAGGCACAGTGGTGAAGCAGGGAGCGTTGCCGCCTCACAATTCCAACAAAAATTTTTTTCGCATTAATAAATATCCAAGTTAAAGCTCTAGTGAAAGCTAGAAATCTGGCTTATGAGGCTAGTTAGTCAATGTACTGTTTATTTCATTAGCCCTGAGGAATGCATTATATTTGTAGCTTAAACACTGAGCACAATATGGATTTCTAATCATTTTCTTGGAAGACATGGAGGATAATATTAGCTAAATCAGGTATTATTGTATTCACCATGTCTATTGATCCACTGACTGCACTCCAGGAGTAATCCATTTTAAATTATACTCATAACAAGCCCTGAAATCTTTTGGCAGAGATCCAGAGTAGAGTTAAAGAAAGTACATGGGGAACAGTTATTAGAAGAAGATGCACAAATTCATGAGTCTTCATTTTCAAGTTAGCAGCTCAAGGACAGCAAAAAAAAAAAAAAAAAAAAAATTGACGACTTTAAAAACTTTATTTAAGATTCATTTAAAGATTTATTTTTTTCTGAGAGTTTCATGGTGTTGCTCATGACCTATTGCATTTTGGGTTCCAGTTTGCACAAGTTCATGAATCAGGTTTGAAGCCTTGGTATATCTCAGCTGGTTTTGGAGAACAGATAGGAATCTGTAAATGGCAAAAATCTGTTATAAACATTTAATAAAAGTTAAATAAATGTTCTCCTTCCTTTAATTAACATCGGGTGACTTTGTTGTTCAAACAGCTGAAGTCTGTGATATATGTGCAAACATGTGCGATCACCTTTAGCATCATGAATGTCCTTGAAATCAATCAGTGTCTAATGTCTAATGGCCACTCCAACACACCCTTTATCCCAAATGCTAAAAGATCTTCTCCTCCCCCAAAGGTTGCATTAATTGCATTTTAATCCACTATTAACATAAATGGTGAGAAAATGGCCTGCCACGAATTAAAACACAGTGACCTACAGAGGATGAACAGGAAGAAGAATGACTCTGATGCATAGAGGTGATAGTAAGGAAAGAGAAAAGGTCATTAACACTCCCCTCCCTGACACTTCCTGATTAGGTGTTCTCTGAGAGAAGAATACAATAGAACCGGATCTCATGTAGAACCCTGAGACACTTGTCCAATCACAATCGACTCACAATCAAAGCTGTAAAGATCTATAATTTCCAGAACTCGTAGCGCAAAATACTTATATTTCATCTAATACTGATCTCCAACGCTGAAAAAACAAACAAGCCACCAATATTATGTACCACCAATGCACGTGAATATGTTTTTTTGATGGACACCAAAAAGTCCTGTGCCTCTAAGTTTTGACTCCAAGCTCCAGTCCATCCTCTATTATCTGAACTTTAGCGTCGCTCTGAGACGACAAGCTCAGAACTTTTTATGTTTATGCCCATTTATGAATTACTAGATCAGTGCAAACTCACCATACAAAGTAATAAATAATACATTTGCAATCAATATAGCAAAATGAAATGGTCCATTTCAAAAATAAATAAACTCAAAATGACAATAATTCCTTCCTCATGCTTTATTAAGAGTGTTACCCGTCATTGGAACTGCGTTGTCACCGCGATTACCCCGAACCATCTGGTGCCGGAGCGTTCTGTGTGTTTATACCACATTCCCCGCAGTTAATTATTGTGATGTTCCAGCTGCTCTTTACTCTCTGCTGATGTGACAAAACACATTCTGAGTTTCAATACAGACACTTCAGGCTACCGTGCATTATAATTTCATCCATAGTTTACGCGGGAAAGATGAAATATCTGCATCTGCAAGCTAATTTCTACAAAAGCCTTTGCTCTTTGACTAAAATTCCAGCTTGTGTGAAGTAAATAACACTTTTAAGCACATGTTTGAAAATGACTTATAGCACAGTGCTGTTGAATTCTTGAGTTTGATTAATAAGTATTAATAATGAGCAACAGAATCAATGCACATGTTTGAATACATTATGATTTTTTTAATCATTTTTAAATCATGTTAATTGTAGATATGGTGGAGTTTTCTGTAAGGATGCGTTTTTTAAGGAAGGAGTCTCCAGTGTCAGCGTTTTGAGGTGTAACTTTTCCGACACGGGAAATTCTTCTCAGTAACAAGGTGCATTTATTTATTTATTTATTTATTTATTTATTTATTGTCTTATGAACTTCTAAAAAAAAAAATTCTAAAAAATTCTTTAAAAAAAAAAATAATAGAGCTAATCCTCAAGGTAGTGTTTTTGTATCTTATGCAGACAATGACATCTTACTATGTCAGACCCATAAAACTGATCAGAAATGTGTTCAGCAATTCAAAGACAACAAATGTGCACACCGTGAGATCAGATTCTAAACTGCACCTTTTTCATAAACTATATTCAGAATATTTTCATCTAAATAAAGTCTAAAGCAGAAACAAAGTACTGATTTCTGATAAATAGCAGTAATTGTGTTAATGCTAGTGCCCAGCCTGCCCTCTCTTCTTCTATCAGAGGACATAGAAGGCTAACAAGACAGCATTATTAGCCCACCACAGTGATTATCACCCTCTCTCACCGTCATACCGATCCTTTGTTCAGTCTCATTACTCACATTGTCTGTCCACAGAAAGAGAAATGCGAAGAGGATGAAGAAGAGATGAGAGAAGAGTCGAGTGCTTCCATCCCTGTGCTCTTGGCTAAATTACACTTTTGCTTTTCAGGTTAAGGAGAAGTGCAGAGACATTACAGAGAGCTGTAGGGAGAAAGCAGAATGCACTGTTTGATCAAATCAGGATGATTACGGAGACCTAACGTGGAAATTACAGTTTTAACGTGTCAGCTTTGAAACTGATCATGACAAAGGGGAATGGGTTAAAAATGGTACCTGGAATGGGTCTTAATTACATAAAGGGAAAATAAGAAACACACACACACACACACACACACACACAAACAAACACTTGCAGTGAGAGGCTGTACTCAGTTGGGGCTTCATAGCACCTGATGCTACTTATCAATTCCTCAGATGCCTAATTGTTTTGCTAATGACACCGTGACTAATGGAAATGTTTGCTGACTTCAAATTTGAAAAGATAGCATGCTAATTAGCTGCAGCTTAGGCACAGTGGGATCCAAGCAGGAAGTAGCACTCAAATGAGGCTAAACTTAGAAGTACTCCAACAATGTAATCGCTCGTTCTCAGTATGCCTAGCATGACTTAATCGTGCTTTCTCAGCAAACTAGCATCATGCATATCATGATGGTGCTAGCATCACTATTGTGTCACTGTAGATGCAGAAGGCAAATCCAATAGATCAGTAAAGGGTTCTTAGTGTATTAATCACGTATGCATGGCCAAACTGAAGCACACACACACTCACACACTTGCAGTGAGAGGCTGCACTCAACTATCGGCTCATACCACCTGATGCTTCTTATCAATTCCTCTGATGCTTCAGTGTTTCGGTAATGACACCTTGGCTAATGGAAATGTTTGTTGACTTTATTTTGAAATGGTAGCGTGCTAATTAGCTGCAGCTTAGGCACAGTGGGATCCAAGCAGGAAGTGGCACTCGAGTGAGGCTGCAGAGAACGAAGTGGGAGTGAAGGTGTCAATCAGTGCACGCTATAGAGTTCTTTACTCTATAGACAGATATAATGTCATCCATCTATAATATAATGCATATAGATATAATAGAGAGGGGGGTTTGAATTCCCACTCAGAGTGCACAGTGTGGTGTCTCCACTCGGGTCAACTGTATCCAGCTTCTGTGTCTTTGTCTCACTGCAAAATATGTTTTTGTATCAGTAAAGATCTGAGAAATCTCTGCATTTCCAGGTTTTGGCCCTTAGTCCTGTTTTTTTTTTTTTTAAATGTGGATTATACTTGTTTGTGTTCTGAACCCCGCTATGATCACGATTCATGGATTGGCCCTAATAAATTGTATCCTGAGTATACGCACACAGCTGAGAAAACTCAGGATATCTTGGTGTGTTTTTTTTATTACTCTCAAGATCGTCAGGTCACATGCAGTCTTTGTTATTTGAAGAAAAATAACAGGTGTATTTATACTGAGATGATATGACAAATTTCTTCTATGTCAAGAAAAAAAGGGGGAAATAATTTTCATTGTTTACTCAGAAGTGCCATGTTTTGTGACATTATTATCTGTACTAGCAGAGTGTAACATTAGCCTATTATCAGATCTTTGTAGGCTCACAGCATCACACAGTGTCTCGTCACTGCCCAGGAATTATGGAAATGAGACCGTTGAGTCCCTCTGTGGCCTCCAGAATCATTTTCATAAAACAACACCAGAGAAAGTAACATGAGTAAAAGGTCACTAGGAGTGACGAACACTGTCCCTAACCTCATTACTGAAAACACTGTGTTCATAGACAGCTACTAAAGATATTTTAGTTAGATTTTTACCTATAGTGTCATGATTTTAAAACTAGATTTAGAATTAGAAATACTGAATAGATTGTACTAGAAATTACAACACATTATATCCCACTATGCTGACAATTCACCTAAATAGACCTTCATAAATGAATTATTCCATACCTTCATTAAACATAACCAAAACTGGAAAGTTATTATTCTGTTATATTGGAAAGTACCTTATTCTTGCTAAATTAACACAGAACAAACTATTCAAGTCAAAATATTCATTTTATTGGAGAAAATAATTCCAATATTCATTACACTCCATATTCTAATGTATTAAAAGTCAAATTATCTGATATTACAGGTATAGAGAGACTACCACCCCTGATTAGAAAAAAATACAGTTTAAAAAATAATCAGTAATCTATTCATATATGAAAACATTCAATTTTGAGAGAAAAATGTATTTAGTTGTTATAAACATCCTGTAATTATGACTTTATGGTGTTATACTGTATGTCTACATGCTTGTGTAACCTACAATATTATAAAGCTGCTTACACTTTAATTATCTATTCAAAAAAAACATAATAATAATAACAAATGTGTGCAGACAACACACTTGAACATACAGTATGAAAGATATAAATGCATTTCATCTTGTTTACCTCAAACCCCCTTCTATTAATGAAGAAAACAGATATAACATAGTGAGTGCAACTTGCATGAACATACGTAAAATGAAAAAAAAAAATCCATGATATATGGTGTAAATATAGGATTAAACATTTGGATAGAATATATTAATAATGTTTATAAAAAAAATAAAAATGAGATATTGGTGTAGATCAGCTGATGGTGGATACAGATGATGGACCACAACTTGTCTTCAGCCTTCATATGTTTGAAAATATAAAGAATAAAATGTTAGATATTTATGATAGCACAAACAAAAACAACACACTGACTAACCTTCATAGGTAGAGCAGATGCAGTTGAGTGTGTAGCTCTGAGGCAGGCTGATCCACTGCTGCTCTCCTCCAGACTGCACTGCTCCGGTTCTCTCCTCACTGCTGCAGTCTTCGAACCCTGTCCCATTCCCCGGGGCCCAGTCCTGGTAGCAGATCATCTCTCCAGTCACCCAGTACCAGAAGCCCAGAGCGCAGGTGTGACGCAGGCCGAGCCACACGTGTTCAGTGGAGGTGTTTCGAGCCACTTCCTTCACCCAGAGCTGCATCTCCTCAGTGCGCACTGAGACCAGGTTGTAATGATGGTTCCTGCAGTATCTCAGAGCTTCTTTCCAGGTCAGATTCTGCTTAATCAGGATCAGCTTATCTTGTGAAACAAGTAGAGAACTAATGAGCAGATGGACAGTTTTACAGAAAACATAAATTGAAAAATATAAATACATAGAACCAGTGATGAATCATTGTAATTTAGCTCACTCTCATGGCAGATAAATGGAAAGCTTTTGTTGCAGTTCTCATCATTCCAGGTGAGATTCTCCTTTTTCTCAGTCATATTCATTGCAGCACACCTCTCAGTACCATGTGTATTATTCAGTTGGTCAAATCTCCAGTGTCTGAATGAGGAAATACTCCCATCTGACCACTTCCAGAAGTCATAAAACAGACCAATCCAAACACCAAGACCCACTACCTTGTCAATGTGTCCCTTGATTTTCTCATTCTCACTTTGATTCCTCACACTGGCCAGATCAGTGTGTTTCCCTCTGCAGTAGATCTGAGCATCAAGCCAGGTCTTACTCTCATTAATGATTTTGTATTCATCAGTGCCTGTGTCCTTTTCTGAAAAAATATATGTATGTAAATACAAATATATAAATATATAAATAAATAATATATATATATATATATATATATATATATATATATATATATATATATATATATATATATATATACATCATGAATAACTCATTCATGACTAAATCAGATTTCTGCCATTAAAAGAACATTACCTGAAAAAAATTCAATAAAAAAGTAAATTTCCCACACAGATCCTCCAGACATTTTTCATTACTGTAAAACCATTAAGTTTTTTTGTTGCCTATTATTAACAAAGTTCTTACCTTCATAACACACAAAAGGTAATGTCACATTACATCTGCAATTATACCAAGAACCATCCTTTGCCATGTCAGAACAGAACTCGTTCTCTCCAATTTTCGTTTTGTCTTCATTATTCCAGTTTCTGTAAGTGTCTCCGTCTCTGTAGAAAGTTTGGTCTGCCAGAGACCACTGCCATTCCCCAGTGCCCTCTCTCTGTAGACCGATCCAAGCTTGCTCTGCAGTTTCCTTCTTCAGTGTGTGATTCAGCTTCTTCATCTCTTCCATGTTGCTGATGGTGGCGAGATCAGTGTATTTCTCTCTGCAGTAAGTCTGAGCTTCACTCCAGTTTTTATTCTCATTCACAAAGTGATAGCGATGAGGAATATATGCTCCTACACCATATATAACTGTGAAAAGCAGAAAAAATTAGACTTAATAAAACATTGTATAGCAGAACAGAAGTAATGTCTCATAATATGATTACATGCAAAATACAATAATGTTTAATGTTTAACAGCTTAATGCACAAGTATGACACATGACAGTCTTAAACAACCTAAAAATGAAACCTGGTCTTTACTAAGTCTGAGTCTTAATCAGGATTCATCCATAAACACAAATTTACATAAAACTTATTGTGGCCACACACTGACCTGAGTAAAACAAGATTATAGAAATGCCTTTCTGATCCATTTCTGTGGAAAAAAAACACATATGCATACACCTTACTATATTATACATATAAACATTATACATGATTTGAGCAAACAAAGACCATGTTTATTAACACAAATTTGTGGCACTGCAAAGTGATGTACCCATGCATTCATTTTTGGGAGAGATGAGGAAATGTAGTAAGTAAAAATCTTTGTGTGATCTGTGGATGCCAGACAACACTAGGAGCGATTTTTAAATTTTTTTTTTTTTAATTTAATCATTCAAGCCACAGATTACATCAATTACATCCAGTCATATTCATAACATTACTATAAAATACCTTAATGGCAGTTCCACTAATAGCACGTGAAAATGACATTTTGTCTTATCAAACCAGATCTGCACTTCTTTTTCTTTTCCATCAGTAAAACCAGCTATTTTATTATTTTATATTTGCAATAATTGCAGAATAATAAAAATAAAGAAAGCAAACCAACACAAAACCATAAATTAAGACAAGTAAAACTAATCATTCAATTATTACAAATGAAATGGCATAAAACAAATTCCTCAGCTGACAGAAGATTTAGTGCACACTTATTCTAATTAATATTATAGATTATTATTTTTTTATTGGCACAGAAGAGAGTCAAAATAACTTCCACTTCTGCCTTTCAGCCTTTACTCTGATTGTTCATTTTGTGCTCCCAGCTGTCTGTGCACTTTTAGAGAGATTTGGGCATCGCTTCATGCAAATGAGTAGCATCGGGAACACACTTTGCGTATTAAGGGTGATCAATATTTGTACACGAGTACAAAGAAAATCAGTGTTTCCGAAACTTTTGTAAATCCCACAGAATTTTCTTGTTCAGTTTGACTTACACAAACATTCACATGCATCTTTACTAAAAGATTGATAAATGAGGTCATTGTAAGCGAATATAAACAAACAGTCCCTTGCACGTCTCTAGTTAAGACTAACTGTAAACTCAAGAATTCAAGTATCATACTGACAATGTTGCCAATTTGATAGTATTTATACTAAAAAACAACTACAATAATAACAAAGATACTTTCCAGATACAGTTAGTGTACTAAATAGATAAAAGATACACTTGCATTGCACCAGTGTTATACTGTATACACACAATCAGGCTTTAATTGTTGTTATCAAATGGATGCACAAGTAAACAATACCAAGTTAGCCAAGTTAGTTCTATATTTTTTGTTAAGTGAGTAAGCGTAAACCTTACCAGAATGTTTGTTGTTTTCCGTATTTGATTCTCTTAATGTACTCCTGTTTGCTTCTCTGGACCATATGTGGCTGTATTTCACTGTCCTCTTCTTTTATCTCTGTCTCTTTTTGGTCCACTTATCTCTGGCCATCTCCGCCCATCTCCTCCCATCTCCACCCATCTCCACCTGTGCACGATCCTAGAAAGTGGCGTCGTCTGAAATTCAATACAGTTCAGGTTCTGTGCACTTGCATAACAGTACACTCTGTATTAGTTGGAAAGCAATAACATGGAAAAGGACCTGTTTTGCATGTGCCTACTGCCTCAGCAGCATCAGTGGGGTGTCATTTACAGAGATAAGGATATATTTTGCATATTCTAAGAATAATAATCATTTACATCCCAGATATCCAAAAATGTATTTCACAGTAGAGAAGGGTGCTTTCTGCATGATCTTATCCTATTCATTCATTCATTGATTAATTTTTTTCATATAGGTAGATATTCGTATATTCATCCATCCATCTTCAGTAACCACTTAATTCTAATCAGGGTTGCGGTGGATCCGGATTCCAATCCTAGGAACACTAGGTGCACGAGGTGGGAGAAGCTGCACATACTTCTTCACATCAGTGGGCAATTTAGCATAGCCAATCCACCTGTTCTTGAACAGTAGAAGAAAATTTGAGAACCTGGAAAAAGCTCATGCAAATTAAGAAAACATACAAAACGCTACACAGACAGTGGTGAGACAGCACCGCTACACACTGCACACTGTGCCCCTACTGGCCTTTTCTTATTTCATCCAAAAGCTGCAGTATACTGTATGTGCTGATTTAAATGTACCATCTTACACCATTTCTCTAATAGAGTAAAAACAAATGTGGTCTCAATAAAATTTTAACTGAATTTTTTAATATAACAGTATAATATACCATTTTTAGATGGATTTAGAGCATGAGTTTCAAGGATGCTTACTTACTGTCAAGTTCTACAACTATCAACATATTCACCTAATTTGATATAAATCAAAACCTTCAGATAATTATTTATATTTTTTTGGAAATTATTCAAATTATTTATATTTTTTTGTCTTGTTGATACAACTGTGATCAAGTATCTCATTCTGAGATTATTTTGTCTGTTGGACTGGTGCTTCATTTAATAGAATTATTATTGTTATAATAAAATGACACTCTATAATAGTTAATTCAACAGTAATAATATAGCCACTTTAAATACGCTGCACCTTCATATGTTTACAATAAGTAAATGCCAGTGAAGGGGCTTCTGAGTGCAGACCCGAGTTATATTTAGGGCTAGCCGGGGCTGAAGCCCTAGAGCCTGAGCTCAGATGGGGCCCCTGGTTGGTTGAGGTTCATGTCACTTGCATGACTGACAATTATGAAGTATCCTGATTATAGCATGAGAAAGCAGGGATGCACTTTCCTTTCTAAAGTGCCTTTAATTTAAAAAAAAAAAAAAGGCACTTGCTTTCTCCTATTCGACATGAGAGACTGAGCCACCTGAGATATGGATTTCAATGACATTATCAAAGATTTCACCTCTCCTAAGGCCAGGAAGAAGAGCAGCTAATGGTAGGATGCTCTAAAGCACGTGTCAAACTCAAAACCTTTTCGTTTCGTTATTAAAAAAAGAATAATACTGAAACAGACTGCTAATCAACAACTAATCAACATTTTCACACTGTCTAAAATATGATGTGCTTTTTGTGTAGATTCATGACATATAATCTCAGTTATGTCCATCTCAGTTCCAGTTTGTAATGCTAAAAAATATGGAAAGGTTCAAGTAGGTGAACATACTGTATGTATGCAAGCCACTTGAAACCTATCTGAGGTTTGGTGTAAATTCTGTTGGAAATAAAGAAAGTCTGTCTGATTGGCTATTTCGCCTCATTGAGTGTGTATGGTTCTATGGTTGGCTACAAGAAAACAACTAGCTCATAGGCCAAACATCTTCCACTCTCCAAATGTGACAGATGATTCTAAGGATGTTGGTTTCTTTTGAAGATGGAAGCTAAAGAAACAGTGACTCACATGTCAGAAAGTGCAGCAGTGAGCACCTGAAAAATAAGTAGGAATTCTAAGGAATAAAAAATAATTTAAAAATTTAATTATAACCAAAGCTACATTTGCTACCCCCTTCACCCTGTATACACTATTCTAGCAAGAGAAAATATTTCCAATTATCATTACACTCCATATTCAAATGTATTAAAAGTCAAATGATCTGACATGACAGGTAGAGAGAGAGACCCCCACCCCTGATTAAAAAATACAATTTAAAAATAAGCAACAATCTATTCATATATGCAAACATACAATTTTGAGAGGAAATAAATAAAATAGAGAACTAAGCAAGAGAAATTGCATCTTGAATCATGAATATGTTTAACATCAAAGTATTTAGCTGTTATAAACATCCTGTAATTATGACTTTATGGTATTATACTGTACGTCTATACATGCTTGTGTAACCAAAAATATTATAAAGCTGCGTACTATTTAAAAAAATAAATAAATAATAAAAAATGTGTACAACCAACACACTGGAACAGGATGCGGGGCTAGCTGGCCGAAGGGCGTAGCCGAAAGGGCAGCACCGCTCCTCCTGAAGGTGGAGGAGGAGGTGTACGTCAGGCCAGAGGCCTGAATCTGGCCGCAGAGGAGCATGACGAGGAGGCGGGAGGGGCCAGGCCGTGAGGACGCACACTGGCACTGAGATGCCTGGCACTGAGTTGTCTAATCAGTGGGAGAGAGTGATAAAGGAGTGGCTGGAGATGCCTGAGAGAGAGAGAGAGAGAGAGAGAGAGAGAGAGTCTCTCCACACATGGTTCCCGCCTCCTCCTCGCCCATCTTGGCGTTTGTTACACCAAGCCACCTTTTTTTTGGACAGTAGAAGGAAATTGGAGAATCTGGAGGAAGTCCAATGAAAAACTGCAAAACATGCAAAACACTACACAGAGGCAGCAACTCTACCCACTGCACTTACAGAATATGTGATGATTTATATGTAACACCAGGTAAAAAAAAAAACACCAGGTATGCCATTTTTAAATAGATTTGTGGTGTTTGCTAACTTAGAGCATGAGTATTACATATGCTTCCTTGAATAACAGTTCAAAAAAAAAGCAGTCATGGTCACTTACACAACTCTGTAATGTAGTACATCTGTAATGTTATCGTATAGTACTTCTGTAATGTTATCGTTAGCTACTAATACGTTTATACATGACTTTGCAGAAAAGCGTTCAGCCAATCATTGGAAGATTGCAAGTGTGATTCCTGATGAGTCCTATAGAGCAGAATTGCCCATGTTCTCTGGGTTGGAGGGAGAGCATTATTCTGTCTCCCTTGTCAATCAGAGCGGGCACTAGCCAATCGTGAGCTCAGGTAAAAGGGAAGAGGTAAGTTGGCGCTTTCCTCTGAATGTGTTACGCTGCAATGTAATGAGTCTCAGAGGATGGTTAGATTTGCTGAGGTTTGCTCAGAGTCCTTTCTCCAGCTACAGGCCCAAGCTTGAGCAGCGTATTTTCCTGTCTTTGGTCTTTCAGAGGTGATTAGTTCCTGCAATCACTACGTATAGTATCACAGTGCGGGGTAGGACTGTGGGACTCTGCAAAACTATGCGATGAACTTCTGATGGCTCGACTGTCTTTTGATTTTCCATCTGTTTTTTGTCTTTGTGTACTCATTTGAATTTGTAAAACGTCTTTAGATTGAGTATGGTGCTACATAAATTAAAGAAAAAAACAGCATTATTAGCATTTAGCATAAGCTCCAAAGCTTAACATGTTTACAATAAGGTCGTTTTCACACTTTCTGGGAGTCGCTTCAACCAAACCATGGTGAGGGTCCAGACTGTGTGTGTGCGTGGAAATTATCTGTGCTTAGTGCTGCATACAAACTAATGTAATTGGTTCACCTTCTTGCATTACTTCCTGTGTCTACTTTCATGATGGTGAGAAAAGGGTAGCCTCCCAAAATTCACCCTCTAGATACATGGTTTTACCCATACACTATAACACATGCACACACATACACACACACACACACACACACACACGATCTTATCAGTTTTAAAGGTCTCACAGTATTATACAATGTGACACGAATGGCAAGGAATTATGAAAGTGGTAGAATCATTTGCATTAAACAACATGTGAAAGTAACATACAAAGTGCTTACAGAAAATACTGTGCTCATTCACCCTTTTTGTATTTTTTTTAATGTTATAGCTTAGAATTATACGAAGAATACTTTTGAAATTTAGCTAAATACAACTCATAAAACTCAACACACATTCTCTGTTAAAAGAGAAATTATTTGACTATCAATTATAACATCATAGCACAGGCCATATGTTTGTTGTTGTTGTTCCTATTTTAGCTGTTCCCATTAGGGGTCACCAGAGCAGATCATTGGTCTGCGTATTTGAATTGGCACAGTTTATATATATATATATATATATATATATATATATATATATATGTATATATATATATATATATATATATATATATATATATATATATAAATGCCAGATGCCCTTTCTGACACAGCCCTCCCCAGTTTTATCCAGGCATGGGAGCAGCTCTGAGAGTGCACTGTTACACACAACCCCCGTGGCTGGGGTCGGTTCCCTAGCCAGGAATCAAACCCAGGCTGCAGCGGTGAGAACGCTGTGGCCTAACCACTAGTCCTCCAAGGACCCATACGACACATGTATGCTGCTTAAAATTCCAGCACTCCCATCGTATTAAGACACAAGTACTAAAGGCAAAGAATGAAAACAACAATGCAGAAACTGAACCAGCCACACCTGCAGAGACGACAGTTAGAGCAGTGCAGGTTGTGTGTGTCTTTATTCAGCACCTGTGTGGAATGATCTGTCTGATAACATATACACACAAGATAAAAAAGCCCCATGCAGCACTATAAAAAAAAAGCAAAAAACAATTATGTCTCGCTTTTTTTTCACCCCAATTTAGTTGCCTGCCAATTCCCACCCACCGGGTAGCTCTCCTCTATCATGAGACAGTTACCAAGCAAGGAAGGTGAAGGCTAGCCTGTGCTTCCTTTGAGATATACTTTTTTCAATTCCCACCTACAGAGCATGGGATTTTGCTGCCTTGGTTCCTGACTACGGATGGCTGTGGCATTGTTGGGATTCTACCTGGCAAGAGCTTGAACGATGTCCTCGAACGAAGTCTTCTACCATTGTATTTAATAAAATATCATAATTATAAAGAGAATTTACAGCAGGTGTAAACAGTCTTTCCCTCATGAGTGCCGCGATATAGTGGATCAAGACTGCTATACGTGCGGATGAAGTGACTTGGTGCTCAAAGACAAGAGGCATGTCACCTTGGCCCTCCTGGTTTCCTTCCCACGCCCTCCTCCTGAAGTTCCCACTCCCTTTCTCAAACCATGTTTTTCAAAAAAATGATCTAGAAATGTATGAGACTCATCTAACTGGGCAGTAAAGTCTGTCTTTTAGCAACAAACAAGATTATGTAGTATGATGAGCTACAGCCAAATACACACAGTCATGGAAAGAATGAAACACACTTTTGATAGATAAAACAAAACAAGAAGGTAACAAGAAAGAGCAAAAGGTCACTAGAGGTGAAACACTGTCTACAATCTATAATAGAACTTTCAGCTTTCATATCTCATATTCATATATATTTGCAGTGTTATGGCTTACAGTTATACAAAGACTACAATTAAAAATGTAGTTTAATACAACGTGTAAAACTCATTATGAGCTCTATTCAGAGTTGAAATAAGTATGCAGTGTTTGATCCTGAGCTCGGGTTACTGTCTGTGCTGAGTTTCATGTGTTCTCTTTTTGTCCGTGTTAGTTTCCCTTCGGGCTCTCTGGTTTCCTTCTATCTCCCAGAAACATGTCGGGAGGTAAATTGGCTTCTGTAAATCACCCCTAGGTGATTGGAGGACTTCACCGACCAGGCCGGAAATAAAGTCATAGAGGAGCACCTGTAAAACAGGAAATTACCCCAGGACCGAATGTACATGTAATCCTATCTGGATAGGGATAAAGACAACTAGAATAAAAACTAAAACTAAAATATAAAAAACCAGAACAAGATCTTAACCCGAACATCATGCACACAAAATATCAAGGGTTGGTATCTTTGCAATGATTGTGTGCAAGTCCAGGTTATTTGTGTGTGTGTGTGTGTGTGTGTTAGATTGATGTCACAATCATTTACATAACATTTATGGAAGGAGTCTCCAGTGTCAGTGCACTGTAACAGCCAGACAGTCAGATGTAAAGCTATAGGTTTTCTGACATAGGAAATTCTTCAGGACAGAGAAGTTCACGCTTTGCGGTTTCTGTGTATCATGACAAGCTGCATTGTTTTTGTTTGTTTGTTTGTTTGTTTGTTTGTTATTTTGCCTTAATAACTTTAAGAAAGAGAAAAATGAGAGTTTGGTGAGGGAAAGACTGTTTATAGTGGGTGTAACACAAGTCATAGTGTGATGTGCATTAATGAGGTAAAATTGTAATTGCTGGCAAGCTGCTGTGGTGAAAGAAAAATAAAATATTCGGCACATGCTGTTATAGGAAAATAATCAACTTCGAGGTGATTTGCAGCTAACTTAGTGTTTTAGTATTAAAATAAACAACAGAAGTGACATTCTCTCTCTCTCTCTCTCTGTAGCTCTCTCAGGTGCACTCATTATAATAACAGTCCCCGCGACCAATCAGAGAAGAGAGTGGGCGTGGTTATGTAGATTAGGATGCGCTTCCTCTCCAAGGTGCTCTGAGGTAAAGTTGTGTGAGTGCGGTTTTAGCAGCGCGGCTAACAGAAGAAAAACAAAAAAAAATAACGCGGAGAGTTAGGACATGAGGACATGACGAAGAGAAATAAACTCATATTCACTCCCAGGACAGAGTTACACCGAGGATTCATTCTCAACATGTGAATTTATGGAGATAGGGACGGGGAAAGATGAAGGCGCTTCGTCATGTTCAGTGTTTTTGGTGGTTCCTGGCGGTTGGCTGTCATCCAGACGATTCGCGCGCGCACGCAGGTAAGCGCTTCACTCCCAAATCCAACTCCAAATAAAGGCGAATTTACCTTCACAGTTATGTTATACTCATAATAAACGTTTACAGACATGATCTCAGTCCTGTGTGTGTGTGTGTGTGTGTTAACAGGGGGACTTAAGCTCGTGCGTAACGGACTTTCTGTTTCGTCGCTGTCCACCTCATCCGCGCGCACTTAACCCAGTTGTGTCCTTCTCTCTCTCTCTCTCTCTCTCTCTCTCTCTGTATCACTCTTTTTATCTCTCTGTCTCTTTCCCTTTCTAGGTCTATCGGAGTCTCTATCTCTCTTTCTGTATCTCTCTGTCCTAAACTCTGGAAGAAGTTAATGAAGTTCATAGATGTAGGTATATTTAGCTGTTGAATTTTCACTCTCTAACATTCTCAAGAGTTGAGGCCAATTGGCATTGCAACAGTAAGCATGTCTAATGCACTGTTACTATTACTATTACTAAGTGGTTATGTTTTATGGTGCTGTTGCTTCACATTACCCCTTTTGACGTCTCATGGACATCTCTTAATCCTGCTCGCTCTTACAGCTATTTTTATTTGCACCTGCCTACAATATTTTCTAAGGACCATGACTGGTTCTGTTTCCCAGTTACTGAAGGCAGCTGAACAAACAAATGAAGTGATGTGAAGTGACGTGTAGCCAAGTACAGTGACCCATACTCAGAATTTGTGCTCTGCATTTAACCCATCCAAGTGCACACACACAGTAGTGAACACCCACCCGGAGCAGTGGGCAGCCTTTTTTTTGCTGCGGCGCCCGGGGAGCAGTTGGGGGTTCGGTGCCTTGCTCAAGGGTCTCACCTCAGTTGTGGTATTGAGGGTGGGAGAGAGCGCTGGTCATTCACTCCCCCCACCTACAATCCCTGCTGGACCTGAGATTCGAACCCACAACCTTCAGGTTCACCTTCAGCTTACAAGTCCGAGACTCTAACCATTAGGCCACGACTGCCTCCGCATGAATGAATCGATGAACAAACATGTCCTGCAAGCTTCATAACTGATGTTCTGCTCTGGTCTACATGAAAGTAAAATCCACCCACTCACACCTGCATGAGTGTAAAAACCACCATCTTCCACCTACATGAGAGTAAAAATGACCCACTCACACCTGCATGAAGGTAAACCCTACCCAGGAGAGTAAAAACCACCCGCTCTCATTCCTGCTCTTTTACTAACCACTCGTGAATTACCAGTTTAGTAGTTTATTGTCATGATGAAATCTGAAATACTTACATCTTTAAGATCTTTGGTGATTTCCCCTTGAAAAACTCCTGAATGCGACAGCATAAGCAGCATATCATAAGAAAAGAAACGGATCCGGACATTGGATAAAACAAATCCAATCAGATTATTAGTTACTAATGTTTAGTTTGCAGCTAAAAAACAGATTACCCTAAAGATTTATAAAAAAAAAATATTCTGTTTTGGGTAGTTACATGCCGTAGATCATTTGAAAGGTCTTGAAAAGTAATCATGACAGTAATCAAATCTATTTTTATTTCATTTTGGCATATCGTTTCATGAAACATAACACTTGTGTGGTTACTGTACTCTCCCTACTGCTCTGCTGGCCTGATCCTCTTTGACAGTCACACTGACATCATGCTGGACTAGCTGCTGCTGCTTACATCTGGTAAAGGTTCCTAGCCCAGCTCTTCCACTGCTCCCGCCAGAACTCTCCACTTCCTACCCGTCTTCATTGGCAGTCCTGCATTTGAGACTTGGGTTGCATGATTAGCGATCCTGGGGCACCTTCCTTACATGCAAAACCTTGAAGTCCTCTGTGGACTTAAAGGGAAGCCTAAGTTTGAGGGTGAAGCTTAAGTTTGAGGGTGATGTGGCTCATGCTCTTTGGCAGACCTAGCCATCTCCTCAGGTAGCAACCTTATCTCCTCTCTGGGTCTATGATGAAGGAATTTGAGAACTTACAGGGGAGTAGTGGTCACAGTAGTGATCCTCAGCAGTATCCTTTGCTGGTACACCCAAGTCTTTGAACCTTTCTGGAAGATCCATATTGTCAACCTCCTTCAGGGATTTAAAACCTGTGCTATAGAGTGCTGGCAATCAGTGTCAATCCATGATAGCGCCTTAGCTTTGACTATACTTTAATAACCTTTTAATACTTTAATGACTTTTTTGTCAGGTTTACAGTGCCGCACTAGTAGTAATTTTAACTATAGGTTTTTCATGGAGCAGCATTTTCTTTTCTAATAGACTCCAGTATTGAAGAATGAAATGAGTAACATTGACAGATATATAACTAACGCTAATGCAATGCAACATTTGTGCATGACACTTTCTGTCTGATCCCATTACTATTATTAGTTTACTGAATGTGATAGTATGTAACACAAATGTAAGCCAATGATTTAAACAGTAAAGAAAATGTCATTTTTTTTTATGGATCATTTGCTCTGCATGTGTTGGAAATTTCAGCTTCTTTTTGGTTGAAATCCTCTCTCACCCCAGTCAATTAACTTCGATCTGCTTTAACAGATGCCTGTTGGTGTGTGTGTGTGTGTGTGTGTGTGTGTGTGTTTGTTTCATGCTGTGCGTGTCGGTATGTCTCACTGTGCTCTGACCATTACAACAGAAATCCTCTACATCTAATCAAACTGGACACCTGGCTGTGAGGTTTCATTCATCAGCTCAAGAGCAGACAGGTGTGATAAATGACCCAGACTCTGGCCTGTCCTCTCTTTCTCATTGTCCTTCTCTCACTCTCTCTCTCACACACACACACACACACACACACACACACACACACACACACACACACACATGCTCTACAAATTGACAGGATGAAATGCCTTTCTTCTACTAATGCACAGATTCTCAGTATGTTTAAAGAAGAAGCTATCAGTCTTAAATGAAGTATGGTGCTTGCGGGATAGGAGTACAAGATTCACAGTTGTAGTTCGATCCTTTTAGCGACTCCATTTTTCAAACAACACCAAGAAACACCACCATTAGAAACTTTCAAGAAATGATCTTTCACTCACACAAATGGAGATAGTGTAGAGAGAGTTAGGGAACTTTGCTTTTCCCACCATCATGAAGAAAATCTATTGGTTTAAAACATACAAAATGGCTGAATGGATCAACTGTGACGACTCCATTTGTTTCTCCGGTGTTTTTAGATTTCTGCTTAACTGTTGGTCTTACATGTGAAAAAGAAAACAATTTAGTGTGACTGAGAACGAGGAGGGATTTTTTTGTCCAGTTTCCCCCTAATGATATTCATGGCAATTTGATATATATTATTAAGTCATGCTCCTTTTTTCTTGCAGTAACAAGTTATAAAGGGGACTCGTACTCATACACTTTAATTTAACATCTATGGATGGAGTCTACAGTGTTTTCAGGTGTTTCAAGCAAGAAATGGAATTGTTGGTATATTGCTGCAGTATAAGAGGAACAAAACACGTCAGGATCCGAAATATTCAACTTCGGGGTGGTAACAGTAACTCTGCTTCATTACACCACCCTATCGTTGATAATTTTTCTATGTCAGCATGCCCCGAGTGCTCTATTCTGTAAGAAACACACCCCTGACCAGCCTTTGAATCAAGAGTGAGAGCAGTACTAAGCAGTTGTTTCCAACCAATTACAGCAGGGTCAGTTGTGCTTTCATAGATGTTTGACCATGAATCATGGTGCTGCTGGGAATTTAAACTTCTGAGATGCAGAATATTGATATTTATATTTTAGAGCTGGAATAAGGCCAGACATGTTACAGACCCTGATTTATTCAATCACCTTCCACCTCAGTTTAACATGACTACATTTACATTCGCATCAGGTTGGCATCAAGGCCATTCAGCTACAGAGGGTCTGATTATATTTGTATCGAATGATACAGTATATTTTGATGTGGGAATGAGATGAGGAAAAATTGTCTGTGCTTAATAGGGCAGCCTGGTATTGATTGGCCAAAGGCGAGGGCTCTTGAAAGTAAGAGGCAATTAACTGCTCCAAGTTATTGTATTGAAACAACACCAAATCGATATTGTGGAATACTATAATAATGAAATCTGAAATTGTGATATGGTTAGCATTTCCTGATGTGGCACATCCACACTATTTCTGTGAGAATTTTATCACTGTCTCATATGTTAGATCTCTTGGCACCACCTTCTTAACTCAGCCATAATGTAATGTGACAAGCCAGATGTTCTGCGCTATGTACCATTATACCACACTGAAAAGCCTTGGACACTGTGGGTATGTGAGCTTCATTGCCTTGGCCGTGGTTGCAGAAATAGCATCTGTTTCCTTGAATTTAAAAGATCATAAAACTCCCAGGGAAAAAGCGGAGGTGACGGCATGTGACCTCGGCTTGGCAGTTTTTCAGCAACAAATTCATTTAGACGTTTAGATGACGGACGTTCCTGCTTTAACCGTCCTTTTTCTATTCAGTTCAACAAATATCAATCCCCAATATATTCTCATTTTCATTAATTTGTACTTTTTGGAATCACACTGCTTCAATATATTCTCATATATTATTTACATGTTATGTTTTAGATACCTAACTTTCCCACCTTCATGCCCTTCATCCCACGTCTTCTCATCTTCCTGCTCCGAGATCATCACTCCTTGGAGGAGGGTGTAAATATTAATGGAGTGCCAAAGAGCAAGATCACTGGGGGTCACACTTTCTTTTACTCACTGTGCGTGTGTGGAGAATAGGTTCCCTGTATTTTTTAGGAGGATGCTGGAGGACCTTTTATGAGTAGTTGCTCCATGGTTGGATTTTTCCCTCTGTAAGTGTACCTTTGTTTTGTATATTACAGTTTGAATCTGAGAGCGTCACGCTGCTGTCAACCTGCAGGCCAACTCTGATGGAGACATTCAGGAAACTTAATTACCATCTTTCATCAACCATCTGCTGGTGTATCTCTCTCGTTTAGTTAATTAGGAGAACAAGCCCTCAGGTTAAACTGGCACACACTTCATCCAGGAATCTACAAGAAGAAGTGAAAAGAACAGTGAGCTTAACCAGGAGAGAGAAAGTGCTGGATGGTCTGCCGGAGTGATTATTAGAACACAACATAATAATTCATGGGCACAAGATACTCAGTGTGTGACCTCAATGTTAAAAAATAACCACCATATCGCTACAGAGACACCATACCTTTAAGCTCCTGGACCTGAATTATATTTTGGCCCAGTAGATGATTGTTAAAACAAGAACCGTTAGTCCTGTTGTAATCCTGTTTCCTTTTTAAAACAATGCTTAATTTAGTCATTTCTGTCAGTCCTCCAGAAGTGGTTAAGAAAATGAATTAGAAGTGAACTATATCAGTAAATGAAATATTGTTCTATAATCTCAACTATACTTTTTTAATCATCAGTTACTTAACTGATAGATGCAATTCTGGTTTCTGTAATTAAGCAGTTATAGCGAAGAAGTCTAAAAAAAAAGCTTAACATGGTAAATATTCTGAATTCTATTTTAGACTCAAGAGCGTCCAACATGTTGATGCAAGTTGGAGAATGAAGCTGTTTTTAATGAATTCTCTTACTTTAAATATTATTTTTTTCTTACTTACATATTAGTTCTGAACTTTTTTCTTATTAAAATGTAAAATTCTTAGTAAAATTACTTATCTAACACAGAAACAAAACCACATTCTGTCACTGCTTGAGGCATAGAGACAGTTTTACATATGATACCTGGATAAAGGAAGGTTGGAGACCCAGATACATTATACTGGAGCACAAATGATGTAATACATAGACAAACTCTTGCAGAATTGTCTTTTAAGAAGCTTGTCAAAGCATCTAGACCAGCATTTCTCACCTTTAGTCAGAACTGTGCAGTGTCACGGTAGCAATGTTTTCTGCTCTAACGCACCCAATTCACATCTTCGGCTAATGATGGAGCCCTTGGATTGGGTTAAATGAGGTGTGGTATGAAAGGAATGAAAATGTTAAATGCGGCTGAACATTGAAAGTGGACATCCATCACTAGGCACTGAATAGAACATCCGATTGGTCAGATATGGCTACTGAGTTTGTTCTGCACTGTTTGAGATATTTTAGAACATAGCATATAACACACCAAGCTTGACCATCCCTATCTTTTTCCTGGTCTTAATCCTCAAAGCATCTCCTGTCCAGTCAATTAAATCCAATCTGCTTTGAAAATAAATCAGTGTGTGATGTTCTTACATGCGGTTCAGCAGTGTTTGGTCTCAATCTGTGCTGTCCAGTACAGCATAAATCCTCAACATCTAATGAATTTAGACAGCACTCTGTGATGCTTCATTCATCAGTCCAAGAGCAGCTAGGTTTGATAAATGACCCAGACTCTGTTCTGTTCTCTCGTCTCCTACTCTGTGTTCTCAGTCTCTTTTAGAAACCATCATCCTAAGCTACTCAATGCTCCACTGTTGAGTCCACCATCAAAAGACTACACTTACACTATACACTATACACTAAACACTTACCTTGCAGTTTGTACCTATATTAACCTTGGTTAAACCATTTTGCTAGCCACCTCACAGATGATCATTTGTAGGTGAAGCCTTCGTGATGCATTCAATGAGGGTTCTGTGCTCTGCAAGACTGCATTTGCATTCACACCAAGCTGACGTCAGGATGCTAGTCAATGGTGTCCACCTCTGGGCCTGATTACGAGCATGTTGCTTTCATTTACACCTAATTAACAAAGGTTTCCTGTCATTGCTGCATGCATTTTTAGGCCTGGGGTTAAAACAAGACCAGAAGTGTTTAGCTTCTCCATGAATCCAGAACCTTAAACAACCTTTGTATAATTCTAACCATTAAGGGAATCTTTGAGAAAGACTTTCATGTTGAACGAGATAGGAAAATGAAGTTTTTCCTGGTAAGATTCCATTCAGCGGTTTCTAAATTGTTACAGTGATCAGAGCAAAGATGAAAGCTCTAATGGTCTAGCGATAACTAGCCTCTTTTTCTGTTCTGTTTTTTTTTGTTTTGTTTTGTTTTGACCCACAGGTAATTAGGATGGTTTGGCTTGCAAACTGATCCAACAAGAAGCAGCAAGGCCTTGTTTGTGGTGAGTGACAGTAGCTCCTGGGGAGCGAGGTGCTTAATTGGACGTCCTGGTATTGATTGGGTGAAGGAGATCTTGAAAGTGAGAGCCAATTACTAGCTCCTGTCATTGTGTCCTATCAACACATGGTCTAAAGAGCTGTTCAGTTTAGCTTCCTCAAATTCCAAAGCTGTTATTAATGCACCCTCATTATTATGTTCTCACATTAGTTTATTAACTGAAGATTAGGTTAGATAAGATTAGTGATCTAGTCAAGAGAACTGTAAACTTGCAGAATGTACCCATCATCAGGGGCAAGCAGGGCTAAGCCTCCTGGCCTTTCAAAGATGAATAGACATCAATATAAAGTTTCACTTTTGGCCTCCACCTCAGATAATCTGCTGTTAACAAATGTCTTAAAGTGGATTATTTTGGATTTAACACTTGGATTTTACAGATTCGACAGTTGGTGAGGCTGGGGATGATTCCTTTCTAGCCTAGACTAGATTTGTTCAGTGACAGTCATGACATAAAATGATACACCCCCTAGATTTGATTTCCATTTGGGCTGATATTTTTCAGACACATCCATAACACATCATCAGCAGTGACTGTGAAATGCAGTCAGGAGCATAATAAATGTGAACGATGTGGCCTATTTACTCTATCATCCTTTTTTTTTTCTTTGGAGGTGAAACTAAAAGTAGACAGACTAAGCACATATTGTCCAATCAAATTACAAAACTTTAACTTTAGTGTTCTTTTTTTATTAAAGGATAATTTTTTAAAAAGGATTTTTTTTTTATGTTATGTTTAACGTTCGAAGGAAATCACAAATGCAGCTGCTGATCTTCCTTTAAGTGTGTTTGCATGATAGTTGCCCACAATGCAATCTCATTTTCAAAACAGAGACAAAAAAAACCCCACAAGTTTATTTTACACTGCTAGCTATACAGTGGATATAAAAAGTCTACACACCCCTGTTAAAATGGCAGGTTTTTGTGATGAAACAAATGAAACCAAGCAGTTTTTCCACCATCAATTTGAAATTACAACTTATAAAAATTAAGTGAAAAACAACCAGAAACATTTTCAAGTCAGTTTTTATTGTTATTCCTCTATATAGCTTGAACACAGTGAAATGAAATGTCTTTTCACCAGGACCATGAGGCAACACAGAACAGTATGCAAGACAACATAAAGTGAAATACACAACAGTGTGAGACGAGTACAAAAATACACAGAACAGGACAATACATGCACAGAACATGGGCTGTAGACTGTAAACTATTGTGTAATGTAGCAGTAATAAATGTAGCAGCAATATTGTTAGCAAAAACAAGTTCCATAATGCAGCTTTTTAAAGTGCAGGTGTGCAATGTTTTTGAGTCATATTGGGTTAGGTCTTTGACTAGCCCAGGTGAGCATTGGGAGGCAGCTGTGTGTAGAGTAATCTGACTGCGTCAGGGAAGAAACTGTTGCTGGAGTCTGCTGGTGGTGGCACGGATGCTCCTGTACCTTCTGCCAGATGGCAGGAGGGTGAAGAGTCCACGAGAGGGGTGAGAGCGGTCGTCTGCAATACTGATGGCTTTCCGGATGCAGCAGTTGTTGTATAAGATACCGATGGTGGGTAGAGAAACTAATGATCTTTACAGCTGTCATAATTCTCTGTAGGGTCTTGTGGTCAGAGGCTTGCAGTTCCCTGAACACCCAGTGAGACAGTTGGTCAGGACATTCTCTGCTGTCTCTCTGTAGTACGTGGTGAGGATCGGAGCTTCACTTTGGCTCTTTTCAGCCCCCATAAGAAGTGGAGGCGCTGCTGTACCTTCTTGGCTAGGCAGGTGGTGTTGAGGAAAGGTCTTCTGTCATATGCATGTCATGTGCATGCCGATTTAGGGAGAATAGGAAAAATAAAAAAGTTATAATACCTGGTTGCATAAGTGTGCACACTCTTTTATAATTGGGGATGTAGCTACATTCAGAATTAAGCAATCACATTCAATCTCGTGTTCAAAAGTAATTATCATGCAGCTGTCATGAAATTTTTTTGATTAACCCCAAATAAAGACCATCTGTTTCTGTAGGATTTTCTTGACCTCTACTTGGATTTATCTGACTGCTGAAGCCATGGTCCGCAAAGAGCTTACACAGCATGCATGGTATCTCACTTGACGAAAGATATCAATCAGTAGAGGGATATAAAAGAATTTCCAAAACATTAGATGTACCATGGAACACTGTGAAGGCCATTATCAAGAAGTGGAAAAAATGGGGCACCACAGTAACATTACCAAGAACAGGAGATCCCTCCAAATTTACAAAAGGACAATACACATACTTACCAGGGAGGTTGCCAAGAGCCCTATGGCAACATTAAAGGAGCTGCAGAAATATCTGACAAGTATTGATTACTCTCTGCATGTAACAACAATCTCTCATATTTTTCACATGTCTGGGCTATGGGGTAGGGTGGCTAGACAGAAGCCCTTTCTCACAAAAAAATATCCAAGCTCACTCCAGACCATGTGGCAAATGTGTAATGGTCTGATGAGATCAATTCTGAAAGATATAATAATTCCAAAAGGTACACTGGCACCAAAAATTGCACATCACCAAAAGAACACTATACCCAAGGTGAAATATGGTGGTGGCAACATCATGCTTTAGGGCTGCTTTTCTTCAGCCAGAACTGGGGCTTTTTTCAAGGTGGAAGGAATCATGAATAGCTACCAATTCCAGTCAATTTTAGTGCTAAATATTCAGCTGTCTGCTAGTAAGCTGAAGATGAAAAGGAATTTCACCTTTCAGCATGACAATGACCCAAAGCATACATCTAAATCAACAAAGGAATGGCTTAACCAAAAGAAGATCAATGTTTTTGAGTGGCCTAGCCAGAGCCCAGACCTGAATCCAAATAACAATATGATGCCCTTACAATTTGATGGATCTAGAATATTTTTGCATGGGAAATATTCAGTGGGACAATATTACCAAATCAAGATGTGCCATGCTGAGAGACCCTTATCCAAAAAGACTGAAGGGTGTAATAAAATCAAAAAGTGCTTCAACAAAGTATTAGTTTAGGGGTTTGCACACTTACAAAGCTTCTTGTAAGTGTTTTATTTTAGATATTTTAGATATTGTAGATCTTTTATATCAATTGTAGCTAACTAGTTCGTTGGAAAGTTCATGTTTGTGAATTTCAAGTGGTCAGTTGGTGTAAACATTAATGTAACATTTAAAATTAATTTCAAATTGCTAACACTGATAGGAGTGAGTGCAACTGTAAGCCAGCTAGCATTACGTGAACATGTTCATGCTAATTGGCTTCCATTTGTAGCTATTGATTTAGAGTGAAATTAAGAAAGTCTGTGCACTGTGACTATGTTTGTTTTACTTTTTTTGGTGAAGAATAGAATAGGAATATCTGATAGTTTATATCTGTACCTTGTGGGGACATGTGACTGGTCCCCAAGAGAAAAACTGCTTTTGTATGGAAAAAAAAACTAAAAGAGCCAAAGGGTTTCCTTTTGGTTACTGAGGGTAAAGTTAGGGTTAGATTTAGGAGCTATATTAATAATTAATTCAGTGGAAGGTCCTCACATTGATCGTAAGGCAAACATATGTTAGTGTGTGTGTATGTGTGTTTGATGTGTAGATTTATGGGTGTAATAATGGAGGCTCAGTGGCTTTATTGCAACACAGTGATATTATCTTTGTCATCCTTGTTGTTTCATCTTCCTAAGCTCTGTGTGTTTTCCCATACAAACACTGAATTTCATGGAATCTGTAGCCTTTAATTCTCTAAACATGACCACAGGGGTCTATGTTTGTCCTCATTCTGCTTCAATCTCCATTATCATATTTGTTTAGACATGCTCGTCTTCTTTCCATTTCTCTCACATCTCTCTTGCCTCTCTCACTTAGTGCTCTTTCTGTGTTAAATAGCCCCATACAGGGTGTGTAATAAACACAGCCTTCATTAATAAGGATCCTCACACTCACTGTTTCTCCGTCAGCCATCGTCCCCACATGTTGTTTAATGAATTTCAGTGCTTCTCCTCACGCCTTGTATTAAATTTTTTTCTTTCTCTCTGTTCTGCCCTCTCACCTTTCTCTAATTTACGCAAAAGGAGAAGAAAGTAATTTTCTTTGATAGAATGATGGAAAATCTCAGCATGTCCCTGTCCCTGTAATGTTGTGAAAATCTCAGTTAAGTGCTTCTATGGTAAAATCCTGAACAAAGGAGGAGATGCACATGGTACCTGTGTGAGATGCTTGAGAGAAAATGAATTACACTCTGACTATCATCGCCATCTCTTGTGCTCACATGGTCTCACAAGTAAGCATCACATTATACAGGTTTCATACAATGAAACTAACCACTGGACAGTCCACAGCATTAAATGTAAGTATAAACAGATTAAAAGTATGATGTGTCCTTCTGTAATCAATAGAAAATTGTAATCATTGGCAAATTGCTGTGGTAGAAGGGAAATAAAACACTTTGGGTGTACTGTTATTGGAAAACAATCACCTTCTGGGTGCTAACAGTAACACCGCTATATCCCACCACTCCAAGGTTGATTATTTTCCTTTAACAGCGCCACACAAATCCATCAAAGTTCTATGTGACTGTAGTTATACTGTCTGCACATTAACACGCCTTTCTTTTCTTTTCACCTCAAATAATGAGCCAAAATTCCATCATCTTCTTTTTTTTCCCCCATGTGAAACCCATCTGTGGAGTTCTGAGCCTTTTTTTTTCTTAATTAAAGAATCAGCAGAACTTATTTGTTTGGACAGAAATATTAAACCCCAGATGTCTGGCTGTGGTTAAATGTTATTAGGACAGGATGCACAAATTATTTTAGCACTGTTTTATGAGAATATCCAAACGCAGACGTACACACCATCTTGTTTATGAATTTTTATAACCTCAGAACATTTATCTTCAGCAGAAATCATTCGCCGTGAACAAAGTTACAATAGCATGAAGGTTTTTATTATTTCTTTCTTTATTTCTTTATTTTTTTACAAACCTCACACAAATTGAGATTTTAATACTCTGCGTGTGAGCGCTGAAGTAGCATTGGAACGATATGATAAACGAAAATCTCTAGGTGATAATTGTGTTAAGAGGATCGCTCTTGCTATTGGCCTTTTGTTCACAAATAGGGAAATAATTTAGCTGTTTTCAGTGCTGCAAGAAGTGAATTACTGTGTTAAACTCTTGTAGCATAATGTTTTAGTGGTGTATGATGTAAGAATTTCAGTACGTAATACTAGTGTATCATCACACCCATACATGGAGGCTAAATTCATCAATAGCTAATGTAAATTTAACTTTGGGACATGTAACGTTCGAAATCATTCACCCCAAACAGCCAACTCTTGTTGCAAAAAGCAAATATAGAACAAATATTGATGGTGCAATGTTCTTGTTTGCATGCATTTATTGATAAATAAACAGGAGAGCAGCAGCAGTGGGGCTTTCTAATGAAAGAGACATCAAGTTAATTAACTTAATTCTCAACATAATTTATTTCATTAGTTTGCTGATTGGTGTGTGTGTGTATTTCAGGAAACCCCCAGCTCATTACATATTTTTAGGTTGGAAGCATTCAAGGTGTCTGATTCTCATTCCAACAACAACAGAATGATAACAAGTCTATTATGAGAATAAAATGAGTGTCTAAGAACAATTATTTGATATTTTATTTTGATATTCTTGGACAGTTAAAAATCCTTTCCCAGAGTATGTAAGGAATAATACACTCTGTGTCGTGCTAGTATCATGGTGTGATACAGCGGAGTTACTGTTACCACCTGGAAGTTAATTATTTTCTTATAACAACATATCCCAAAGTGTTTTCATCTTCTTATACCACATTAATCTACCAGAATGGAGAGTTTAACAATTCTAATGGCTGTCACTTCTTCTCACTCTGGTTTCTCTTGATTTTCCTCGCCTAGACCAGAAATACACCAGCTATATTTATTTGCTTCTACCATTTTGGCTCAATTTGAGTGCTTTTGTATTTACTTGATTAAAGCACTTGCCATGTGGATAATTCTCTCACCACTCGGCTATCCCCCATTAGCCGCTAGCATGAAGGCAGAGCTGTAATGCAGTCACTAAGGTGAGTGCCGTCAAGTGTCTCTGAGAGCAGGAGTACTCCACACACAATGCTAGCATTAGTGCTGCCTAAATGCGGAGTTGATGGTGACTTTTTTGGGGAGGTAACACTGATTATTACTGTTTGTAGAGCAAAACAATCCAAGCATGTCAAAAATCTGTTGTTCTGTCCTTTGTGTTACCTTGCTTGGCTTAATGCAGTGTACAACCTTTCAATGATGTGACTGATTTGTGAGATTCTTAGTTTAAGTCATTGGTTTTCAGTGCATGAGTTGAAAAAGATGCAAAAAAAATGAGAATTAAAGGAAAAGTTTCCTCCAAACTCCTAACTTGTGATCAGTGGACACTGGCTCAGCAATACTGGACAGTTGAAGCTTGGGGAAAACGTTGCATGATCTGAAGAATCTCGATGTCAGATTGAGTCAGAATTCTACATTAACAACATGAATCCATGGACCCAACCTGCCTCAACAGTTCAGACTGGTGGTGGTGGTGTAATGGTATTGGGGATGTTTTCTTGGCACACATTGGGCCCCTTAATACCAACCAAGCATCGTTTGCCACGGCATATCTGAGTATTGTTGCTGAACATGTGTATCGCTTTATGGCCATAATTTCCCCCCAGGGGTACTATGCCATGTCACAAAACACAGATCATCTCACACTGGCTCCATGAACATGTGAGTTCAGTGTACTGCAATGACCTCCACAGTCAACAGATCTGAATCTAAATACCTTTGGGATGTGTAGCTTAAAAATCTGCAGCAATTATGTGATGTAATCCAGTCAACATGGACCAGAATCTCAACAGAATGTTCTCAACACCTTTTTGAACCCATTCCATGAAGAACTGAGGATGTTCTGAGAGCAAAGTGGGGTCTTACCCAGTACTAGTATGATGCTCTAAAGAAAGCAGACCCAAGTAATTCTATGGGAAGCAGCCTCTAGGTGGGTGAAACCTGGTGCTGCTCCTGGTGGTATTTTTATGGTCACAGTGTAGCTTCGTGACTTCTAATGCTTTTTTCAACGTGCGAACTGATTTGGTGGGAGGCCAATGAAAAAACAAACAGGGAGGACAAAGTGATGTTGAAAATTGAGGCTTGTTGACTTTACATTACGAATTTGATTTGTGTTAAATTGCTAATGTGACGCCCCACTTTGGCTGCATACAGTCAGTTTGAAAAAGGCAGCTCAAATTCTTTTTTGATGTTCTCATTCAAATCATTTTCTCTTGATTTTGCTCAGTGCCATAAAAAGATTTACACCAGATGTGCAAATTATCTCTACTCATTAGAAAATCTCTGGGCAATAACACCAACAGGAATCACTGGAACCAATAAAAAACATGATATCCTAGTAAAAACTGGACAGTTTGGAGTTTGGTATCATACAGGCATCCAAGGACATAAATTAAATGTTAGCTAACTAAAGCAAAGTCAGTGTGCAGGGTTATTTTGAGCGAATTGCACACTGCTTCATGGCAGTGTTTTTGTGCTGACACAGAGGATGTTTCTCTGACTCCCTCCATTGTACTTATTCTGACTTTAATTGCAGCTCTGTTCAGGGAAATTTCCTGAGGGGATTTTGATTGTCTGAAGTAGTCATCTCTATGCAGAGTCACAGTAAAGGGTGTCGCGTCAGACCCACAGGGTTTAGCATTCATTCTAGCTTAAAGGTCACATTGTGAATGTGAGTACACAGATATCACCTAGTGTTTCCTCTTGTAGCAGGACACCTTTTATTATTTCTCTGCCACTAGATGGTGGAGGTATTATGTTTTCAGGTTGTCTAACCATCCGTCCGAGATTCTCGTTAGGGTGATAACTCAAGAACGAATGGTTGAACGTTTGGAGGATTTATATGGCACATGATGTATACTAGCGGGAGGTGCGAGGCATCCATTAGCACTGCCACTGGAGTTTAGTGTTGGTTTGGCAGAAACAGGTATTGAGATGTGATGGAGAACCTGATTAGAGTTTTGGCAGAGACTTTTCGTACAGATGGCAGCGCATGTTAGGCTCGCACACACAGCCTCTTTCTCCTATTTTTTCCCTCTCTCTCTCTCTCACTCTCTCTCTCTCTCTCTCTCTCCTTATTGTGCTCATTACGTTGGGCAATTTCCTGCAGAAAAACAGATTAATGCGTATAAAGCAGTGTTGTGGTTATTTATCACTAAGCAGGGGTCCTTTAGGCTTCCAATCGCCACATCCCCTAATTATATAGCTAACAATTTAAACTATAAAACCAGTAAATCCAGTGTGTGTGTGTGGGTGTGTGTGGGTGTGTGTGTGTGTGTGTGTGTGTTTGGTTGGGTGCTTTTTCCAGGTGATGCTTTGGGACTAATCTTCTCTTTTTTTGTTGCCTGTATTGTGTGCAGCAAGCAGCGTCTGGGAGAGATAAGAGTATGTGAATGATCCTCCACTCCTCCTTATTCAGCCATCCATCTGTGTGTGTGTGGTGTGTGTATGTGTGAGGGCTTGTTTTTATGTCTTGTTGGGAACCAAATATCTCCCCAAGGACAGGGATATCAGTTTTGACCTTGTGGGGACACTTAGCTGGTTCCCCTGGGGAAAATTAATTTGTGTTTTTTATTTAAAAATAAACATCCAAATGGTTTCCTTTTGGTTACTTAATGTTAAAGTTAGGGTTAGATTAGATTTAAATTAATTAGATGCATTAATAATTATGTTACTAGAATGTCCTCACAAGGATAGTACTGCTATTCTTGCCTTTTTTCCCCACCATGAATTTATTCAGTGCCATCCACAGTGCTAGACCCAAGGTGGCATTATATCACTTTCACCTGTGTGAACCTGTTAAATTCTGACATTTTTATAAATTCAGAGAGCAAGCAGAGGAGCATTTAATTATACAAAGATTTGCCATGCAGGTTTTGTTTGTTCGTTTTGTTTTGTTTTTTAAACAACTTCACCGTAACTTACTTGACCCCCAGCTCTGAATTACAACTTTTTGTAATAGCTCCAGTACCGATCTGCTGAATGCATGTTGCATCGTACGCTATAGTAAAATAATCAACGACAGGGTGGTTTGATAAAGCTAGGTTACTGTTACCACCAAAGAGTTGATTATTTCCCTATAACAACATATCCCAAATTGTTTTATTTCTCTTATACCACAGCAGTTTGCAAGCAATTACTCTTTATTAAAGAATGATGTCATATGTTTTATCTGTTTGCAGTTGCATTTAATGGTATCAAAGTGCTGACACTGGAGACTCCTTTGATAATTGTTAAATAAATGTACCCTTACAGAAAGCTTGTAAGTATTATGGGGCGTGGCCACTATACAAGTACCTGTGTAAGTTACTCTAGAAATAATAACGCATTAGAACAAACACATTAATATAAACCTGTGATCTACAGCTGCACTACTGTCAGACCTGTTGTTATAGAAAATGAATCAACACATTCTACACAATCCAGATCTCAACAGTGCTGTGGTGAAAGCATGAGTAATGTACTTATTTTGCATTTTGAGAGAGAGGAAATAAATGTGTGCAATAATATTTTGGCTATTTATTGAAACCATAAAGGTTTTTGTTTCTAAATGGTTTTGCTAAAATTGTCATTAGATTCAAATTGACATTATTTATAAGGTTTGGATTAAACCCAAGTAACCAGATAAACAGGCTAAGATCTATAAGAACCCACCTTTGATGATGGTGGGTTATGATTTCCACCACTGTAACAACATAATAAAATTGCAGACCCCCTGATTATGCATCTTTCTGGACCCCACTTTGAGAACACACTGCTCTAATGGAGGCCTCCAAATTCATTATAATTGGTGGTGTAGCTCTGAGTTGCACTAAATCTTGCTCAGTGGCAGTCAGATCTCGAGAGTGGAGCCATTAGAGCTCAACAGAAGCCTGATCAATGGCCCGAGTGTGTGCTGACAGCCTGTGTTTCTTCCCTCTGTTGGCTGGATGACTAGAAATCAGTGGTGCTGCATGTTAATCCACTTTGTTTCTCTCGATGAACAAGAGAGCTCTTCCATGCATATGAATCTAGAAGAGGCATAACTGAGTGGACAGCAATGTGAGACTACAAAGATTTTGATAATTTCTTGTTTTAATTATGGAAAATTTAAACATGTATAAAATGAATGACCAATTAGGATGGTCACCTACACACTGTAAAACCTGAGGGTGTTGGAGTATGTCGGCACAGCTGATGGAGCAGATGATTCTGGCCTGACAGTGGAAAGTGTGTGATAGGTGGAAAGAGGTGTGTTTAATTACACATCAAGTCTCATCTGTTTACAAGCTGGATTGTTGCCCATTACTACAAACATTGCTCACACACATACACAGACGTGCTGCTTATAGAAAAACAGAAGGAAAGGCAAAGCTGTAGTCTTTTCTGTAGTTTTTTTTTTTTTACCATATAGCTGTTTCCAGAAACTTGCAGTCACATAGTGTGGTCGTGTGACTATCATGATTTTCATCGTTGATAGGCATATTATATGTGATATGTAGTTTTACACGTATGAAGGAAATGTGTTAATTATGTCCTTGAAATTGGTTTGGATTTTAATTTTGATTTGAAGTACATGCTAATGCAAGCATTATCTGAGTCTACTTTTGGTTTATTAAGTGAGATGATGTCTAAATCTGTTTTGCATTCTGAATGTATAGTAGTTTCACACATTTAATGGTATATTTCTGTGTTTTGCAGCATATAAAGGCTTTGATAACAAGCTCAGCACCCTGTCAGATCTGGATCAGCACTACTACACCCTGTGCATGTTCTACGAGAACTGTGAGGTGTTGGTGGGAAATTTGGAGATCACTAACACTGAGCACAACTGCAACCTTGACTTCCTCAAGATTAGTCACTTAAACCCTTAACTTACCCTCAGCCTCAAACTCAGCTTCAGCTTCCTTGAGCTGAGTCACACCAAAATTAACCTTTAACCTTAATTCTAAATCATAAACTTAAACTTAACCTACGTAACATCTTATGGCTAAGTAACACCAATGTTAATGCCAACATTAAGTCCCAACAACAAATATTCTTCAGGGTAAATCATATGAAACTTACCTTTGTACCCTAAACCTTAAACCCAATACCCTGCTTTATCTAAACTCAGAATCATTCCCAAATTCTTCCCTGGGCTCAATAAAGTACATCCATCCATCCATCCACTCGTCTAAATGACCACAACTTCCTAAAGACCATCACAACAAAATCTTTAGTCCTAAACCATAACCCTTAATAGCTACAAACTGATGGTAGGTGAATCATAAGTCTAAACTTCTCAACCTAGTCCTACACATTTAGTTAACTTAATGTTCAGTCACACTGTCACTACTTTTCCACCAGTTAAGGCTCAATTTATGCAGCTGTATTCTTTAGATGTGACAAAACCATCTGCATTCAGTATTTTACTAGCAAACTGACCTTGCCTGTATTAACTCATGGAGGAGACTTTACACTTAAACTTGTCAGGAGCTGGAATAACAGAAAATTGTGATCTGTCTGAGAGTTTCTGAGGCCTGGATTGAGAACCTCTGCTATGGTTTATGTTTATGTGATGTTAGAGCTAGATAGTCATAAGGCACTGTTATCATCTTCATAATTTGTTGTATCATTGTCGTGTTAAGGCTGTCAGTAAGGATTCTCAACATTTGGGCATCTGGAGGCTTGATAAGGGCTATCAGTAGATATGAAAAGGGGAAGAAGAAGAAGAAACTGTTTTTCTTTTTTCATGGTTAATCTCTTGGGCCTTTGCTGTTTCTATGATTCACTCTGTGATTATGTGGAACAGATGTTCACCTACATTTCAGATTCTCAAGATAAAAACACAATGGGAAGTTTGTGTATTTGTAATGTAGCTTTATTCTCCAGGGACTTTCCCTAACACACCTGATTGAGCAAAGAACATCTGCTATATCTTTTTTTTACCAGGTCATTTCAGCATGAACACTATCATCATTGCCATTAAATTACAGCTATTACAAGCTTTAATGGTGGTTTAATTCTTTCAGGGCTATTTCCATTTTCTATACTGAATCCAAGCTTGATTAAATCTACTCTGAGTGTATGAGAACAGAGACTGTGAGTTCTTTCAGATTGTCTTCACACTGTAAGTGCTCAGTAAACACCACCATAAAGTTAAGCAAACTTTTAAAAAAAATGTTAGAATGCATACATGCCAACATACCTTCCTCTAGAATCTTTACAGGGTGTCACAAATGTTTCCATACACAGGGGAAATTAATACTTTTTAGCAAAATGTCTTCCAAAAAAGTTTTTCATACTTAGTTTATATTATGTTTTTTTCAGATAGCCTTTAAGAATGCCTTTGACAAAAGAAGAACGTTTTGAAATAATTCTCATGGCTGGATCAGGAAGCTGTCGCAAAATTATGATGGACTTTAACAGAAAACATGACACGCACATCAAGCACAACACTTGCGAAACTTATTAATGAATTCAAAAAGACTGGACAATTTCCACTGAAAGGAAATTGTAGGGAATTGCCACAACTTTGTGGCAGTAGTTTGTGAAATATGTGGTGTGTTGTGATGGTCAGGTGTCCACAAACTTTTGGCCATATAGTATATATATTTTTCTTTCAGAGCATCCAGCATTTTTCCTTCTGAAAATTCCTGAAGGAATTGACATGTTGCTCTGTTTTCACTTTGGTTAACGATTTCCTTACGTTGCCCATGATGCAACTTAGCACAGCTGTGTCATATAGCCGCAATTCATTCTGGAACTTTTTAAAGCATTTGCGGTCTCCACTACTTCTGTGTTAGATTTATCATTAAAACATTGAATGCACTGGAAAAAGGTGAGTAACAAAATAAGCTTTTGCTCTTTTGTTTCAATGAGCTAACAGCAAAACCTGACTGTTACCACTTTTTTTCTTCTATTAAAGGCCATTGTGACTGCACTAGCAATGTCTCCAGTGATATTTCAATAATAAATATATTTTAAACATGTGTTTCAGGGTGGTGGTTTCCTTTAACTAAACTCCAAATAGTATATTTCCAATTAAGCACAAACTGAAATTTCTAATTTCATCCAAGGTCAATAGTGCGCTTGAGTATGCGTTTATTCTTAAATGGCTTGAGTGTTGTAACTTCAGAATTTCTCATCAATAATCAATATTACATTTATTAACTCACCTTTAGACATGACCGGCCTACAAAACAATGTGGAGTACTGAAGAGTTAATATTTTTATTCTCAACACACCTGATTCAATGAATCAGCTAATTATTAGGTCCTTTATGACAATGAGCTGAGAAGCCCAGTGTTGGAGTAGGGAAAATCTGAACTGTGTAAAGCAGGACCCCAATTGGAAGCACTCATGTTGGAACCTAGCTCTGAGATCTGCTGCTGCTGGAGTGCTTTGAGGCCCATTTGGTGTGTAAAAAGATGCTATAGAGCATCATTACCCAGAATGCAATGGGGTCAGAAAGTTTGACTTATTTTTGTTTTTAGTGCACTTTCTACCCTTTCTACTCACCAGTTTGTGTACCTCAAAACCTCTCATTCTGGCATTTCCATAGTATAGCAGGCTTCATCATTTTGCCCATCTCGACTTTTTTCTGTCTCCTGGTAAGTGTAAGTGAAGAGCCTCTCATCTCCATCCATAGAGAATGAACACATTTATCCAGATATGAGAGGAAAGCCCTTGTCTCCTCTATATCTCTTCTTTAGTCATGCATGCTAAACTCTCCTAGCGATAAACCTGTATTTTTTGCTCCACCAAGAGACAGCAGAGCTCTAGAGAGAACTCTAATAATGACGCTGGGTTTAAACACTACCTCATTATCCCACCTCTCCATCACATTAATGGATAAAAGCTGGAAGCGGTATGGGTTCGAGCACACTAGCATTAGCAAGATTAATGCTCCTTATGGGGAAATGAGGGAATTTTTAGCACTCGATCCCATTCACCTTCCCGCAGTCACATCACAGACACTGCTTTTGCACAATAGAGAAGCTTCTGAGCAAACTTAATGGTGATTAATTTTCAGCATGATTTTGTGATGCAACAACAGTTTGTCACTTAATGATATGACAGGCTGAAAAGTATAATCTTGATAATTGCAGAGTGAGGCAGTTTTGTTCTTTGCCTTTGTCAGCACTGGACACTCCCATCTATAAGAGCAATAAAATTAGTTTGGTTCAATAGTTATTATCCAAGACATGGATGACTTCTGTACAGATTCACAAGACTTTTTTAATGTTAGCAGACAGTGAAGTTAAAGGTTTTGTAGATAACTGTCCACACTTCCTGACAGTTTTTACATGCTACAGAAAAATTGGATTTTTTTGTGTTATAGACTTGAACAAAAAGATATTAGAAAATACTGTTTAGAGCAGTGGATATTAAACAAAATATTTATTACAAAGTTATTTAATTGATTATTGAGTTCTAACATCTGTTAGCCTTTTCACTTTGAATGGGCTTAATCCAAACTTCAATAATGTAAATACAAGTCATCCTGTAAAAATAATGGCACCCTGAATCTAACAATGTGTCATGTTGGTGGAAAGGTATAGGGTATAAATGGCAAACTAATCCGAGAGCTAATACAAAGCAGGTGCCCACAATCGGGTAATGCAATGATATAACAGGGGGTGAAGCCAGGACCATAACAGAAATTAAAACAAACACATAGGGTTGCCAGGATCCACTCATGGAGCCAGGAGGTTTCTTGGCAAGGTTGCTGGGTTTATTCTCCATGATAGGGTAAGGAACTTGACAATCCTGGAGAACACTGGACTAGATCAACTGCTCCTCCAAATTGATAGAAGCCAGTTTAGGTAGTCGCTGCACCTTACAAGGATTTCCCTTAGTCAACTCCTGATAAAGCTATACCAGGCACATCCCACTGGATGGAGACTTTGGAGCAGCCCCAGGACCCACCGGAGACTTTATCTCTCTCAGTTGGCTTGGGAACATCTGGAGATCCCCTGGCATCTAAGGATCCCCTGGGGGGAGCTGGAATCAGTGGCTGGGACTAGAGAAGTCCTTATAGTCCTTAGACCAGTTCTGACCTTTTTAGCCTGTTGCCAACATGACTTGCACCAAAATAAGTGGACGAGTAGACCTGCGTATGTTTAATTAGGGCTTGAATTAAATAAGGGCAGTAGATCAACAGTAGTTGCCACCTTGCAAGTCTACTGTCCGAGATTTGATTCCGAGCTCAGGTTGCTGTCTCTGTGGAGTTTTGCATTTTTCTCTCCATGGCCATGTGAGTTTCCTCTGGTTTGTCCAGTTTCCAATTGATTGGCTGGTCTAAATTGCCCCTAGATGTGAATGAGTGTTTGAATGTGTGTGCATGGTGCACTGCAATAGCCTGGTATCCCGTAAGGGGTGTGTCCCCGTGCCCAGTATAGGGTATAGACAGAGTTGGCAAATAACAAAGTCCAATTACTTGGTTTGACAGTTTCTTTATTCTGCTGCTAGATCACAGGTCAAAAGCCATATAAGACCATTTTTAATGTCAAAGGCAGGAGTTTCACTTTTACATAAATTTGTATAAGGCAACTTGGAATTATTAAAAGGCTTTAAGGTGAGTGGTAGGGTAAACATTTTTAGCATTTCTCATGACCGTATTAATAGAATAAAATCTCTCACATTAATTTTTTTTTATATTTTCTGTGAGCTCTTGACACAGTGTAACAGAAAAACATGTTCAGAATTGAACACAGAGGTGTAAGCTGGAGATTTACAGCATATAATTTATAAATTGGTTCCATGTGGCAGCTGCTGCAGCATTCACCTCTACAACTTACTCAGTGTCATCTACGTTATAGGACATAATGATGAGCACTGTGTGTAAACACCAGCAGTGATGTGACTGACAGTGAGAGCTATCAGTGAAGTAACTCAAGTGTGCGCTGTGTGTCAGTTCTGGAAGTAGAGGTGAGTGTTGGTGTGCCATCAGCCATCAGTGGGACAGAGATGAAACATGTTAATGGTGGACAAAAAATAAGTAGCACTAGCACCTAGGACAAGGAGATTTCATGTCAGGGCCATTAGATTTTATTCATTTGCTTGGCAGACAAGTTCAACAAGTAGAAAAAGGAAACCTCACAAAACATTTTCATTTCATTTGGTCTATATATTTAAGTTCAGTGTGCTTCACAGTGGTGTGATGCACCTCAATGCTGTAACTATAGCACATGTTACTGAATCTCATAAAGCTGTCATATACATGAACTCTCATGCATACTACAAGCAGTCACTTCACGGTTAAATATAAAGACACTAGACAGAACAATATCTGTTAACTCAGAGCAGAAATGTTTGCCAATGACTTGATGAGTTTTCAAGGGCGCAAACAGTGTACTGTTTCCTGTAGTCTGTATTAATGCACATGTAGTTCAATAGCAACTTCTGCCATACCTTATTACATTACATTACCTACCACTTTTTCAACTAGTCAGTTTTTGAGCAACCAAAACATGGGACTGGGCAGCACAGAAGAGCTTTTACTTGCCCTCTGGGCTCGCTAATAAATTTATCATTTGCCCAACCCTGCATGTTCTCTGTCTGTGTTAATGACACTGGGACTGAAGCTGGAACTGGATGTTTACATTATTGATGAAGGTGCCAGATGGGAAGGTTCTGCACTGTCACAGACCATTAGCTGTTTAAATTATTTTTAAAAAAGCAATTTTGGCTAGTAGAAATGCAGTTCCTGTGATCTCAGAGTTCACAGGGTGATTCAGTGAGGCTGTGAGTGTATTACCACACACCTTGTTCATGAAATAACGTATCTTTAAGTATTAAAGTATTAACTCTCATGTTCTGTTCTTTACTTACCAATATTCTGTCCTATTGACTCATCTGTTCAACTCATCTGGTTTTTGTATTTTTCAGAACTATATATAGTATTTATACAACAGTTAGTTCCAGTCCACTAATCTGATTAATTGAAAGGTGTCCCAAGAGTGCTTGTATTTAGTATAACCACATTGGGAAGTTTCACTATTTGTATCACTCCTCTCTTTTGTGTTTGCCACATAAAATTCCACTTTCTACTTCGAAACGGTTACTAGAGTAGTATTAGCGACATCATCAGCGGACATGGCAGACAGTACTTTTGACTTAAAATATTAAAACCAGTGGACAGGACGGCAGTTTCATCGGAAGCACCTTTAATGAGAATGTACAAATCAAGGTGATTTATAGCCAACTATCCAGTGTGCTATAAAATGAATGTAGCTTCTTCCATGTATATTTCTGCTGGCAGAGCAAAAATAAACAAAACATTTGCCCATATTGTGTTCGAAATTTCAGTTACTCGATATCAATTTATTGTTTGTAGAACTGTCATAAAACATTGACTGATAAATGGCTGTTTAATGGCCAGGTGTGGCCTGTTTATCTACTACTGTTAAACTACTGGTAATACTCAAGAACAGATAGGCCAGATTAGAGTTTGCTAAAAAAAAAAAAAAAAAAAGCCTAACCAGTTCTGACACAAGATTAACATTTACCAGAATGATGGGAAGAGAAGAATATGGAGAAGGAAAGGAAGGGCTCATGATCCAAAGCATACCACATCATCCGTCAAACGTGGCTGCGAATGGAACCGGATCTCTGGTGTTTATTGATGATGTGACTGCTGATAGAAGTAGCAGGATGAATCCTGAAGTGTAGAGAGCTATACATTCTGTCCAGATTCAGTCAGATGCTACAACACTGATAGGAACGTGCTTCACAGTGCAGATGGATAATGACCCAAAATGTACCACGAAAGCAATCCAAGAGCTTCTTAAGGCAAAGAAATCGAATGTTCTTTAAAGGCCATGTCAGTCACCTGTCTGTACTTTGCTTATTGAGCAAACAGATCAGTGGATGATGCAGTCAACATGGGGCTGCATTACATCCTGCAACACCTTGACAGACCAGGGACCTGAGCTTCACCATCTCACAGGATCTGAAGTGGGAGACCCACATAGACTCCATCATTAAAAAGGCCCAGCAGAGGCTGTACTTCCTTTGCCAACCGAGGAAGTTCAACCTGCCACAGGAGCTGCTGACCCAGTTCTACTCAGCTGTCATTGAGTCTGTTCTGTGTACTTCAGTAACTGTCTGGTTTGGTTCATCTACCAGAACAGACAGTCTGGACTGCTGAGAGGATTATTTGTGCACTTCTGTCCTCCCTCTCAGAACTGTACTCATCCAGAATGAAGAAACAGACAGGAAAAATCTTTTCAGACCCTGGCCACAATCTCTTTGAACTGCTGCCCTCTGGCCGGCTCTACAGAGCGCTGAGCACCAGAATATCCAGACACAAGAGCAGCTTTTTCCCGCAGGCCATCTCCCTCATGAACAGTTAACTGCCTCCAAGGACCCTCTTAGTGTAATATTTTCTGTAGATAGACTCTTACGTGCAACTGTAAATTCACTGCTATTATTCTATTACCTGTACATCCCCCTACCTTCTGTACATTGCATTACCCCTTGTATATTATTATTATTATGTTATAATGCAATATGTTATTATATTATTATTGTGTCTTGCTGTCATATTTGTATATGTACTGGAAGCTTCACTTACCAAGTCAAATTCCTTGTGCATATGAGCACACTTGGCATTAAAGCCAAGTGTTTCTTTCAGTGGCACCTGTCAAGGGGTAGGATACATTAGGCAGCAAGTGTCAGTTCTCAAAGTTAATGTGTTGGAAGCAGGAAATTGGGCCAAAGTGTGATAGCTAGACAACGGTGTCAGAGCATCTTCAAAACTCAGGCCTTGTGGGTGTTCTCAATATGCAGTGGTTAGTACCTACCAAAAGTGGTCCAAGGAAGGACAACTGGTGAACCAGCAACAGGGTCATGGGCACCCATGACTCACTGATGTGCGTGGGGAGCGAAGGCCAGCCCGTCTGGTCTGATCCCACAGAAGAGCTACTATAGTACAAATTGCTGAAAAAGTTAATGCTGGCTATGATAGAAAGGTGTCAGAACACACAGTGCATCACAGCTTTCTGTGTATGGGGCTGTGTAGCCACAGACCGGTCAGAGTGCCGATGCTGACCTCTGTCCACCGCTGAAGTGTCTACTATGTGCACGTGAGCATCAAACTGGACCATGGAGCAATGGAAGAAGGTGGTCTGGTCTGATGAATCACATTTTCTTTCACATCATGTGGACGGCTGGGTGCATGTGCGTCACTTACTTACGGAAGAGATGGCACCAGGATGCACGATGGGAAGAAGGCAAGCCGATGGAGGCAGTGTGATGCTGTGGGCAATGTTCTGCTGGGTCCTGGCATTCATGTGGATGTAACTGTGACACATACAACCTACCTAAACATTGTTGCAGACTAAGAACAGCCCTTCATGGCAACAATATTCCCTAATGGCAGTGGCCTCTTTCACAGGATAATGCACCCTGCCACACTGTAAAAATTGTTCAGGAATGGTTTGAGGAACATGAAAAAAAGTTCAATGTGTTGACTTGGCCTCCAAATTCCTCAGATCTCAATCCGAACGAGCATACGACCACAGCACACCTTCAGATGTCTTGTATAGTCCATGCCTTGACGGGTCAGAGCTCTTTTGGCGGCACAAGGGGGACCTTGTGTTTGTGTGTGTGTGTGTGTGTATGCATCCCATGGTTTTCTAATCACTCACATATTGCCATTGTTTAACACCATACAAAATAAACTACAGGGCTCCAGAGTGGCACAACAGAAAAGTGTTCACCCCCTCATCCAGAGATCACTAGTTCAAATCCCTGTGATGCCACAGCCATCCATGGCATAGAGTCCAAAAGAGCAAATGTGGCAGTGCTCTTAGGGAGGGAGGGGCAGCATACTCTCTCTCCCCTACCAATCACAGTGACACAAGTCAATCATGGGTGTCTAATGTAGCATGTGTATGTGGAAGAGGGCGGATAGAGCTTTCCTCCAAGTGTGTTACGCCATCCTCTGAGAAGCAGCAGTTTGAAAAGATGCAGTTGGCTGGCTTCACGTGCCTCTGGGAAAGAAACCTCAGCAGTAGTTGAAGTTTTTCCTTGAGTTCAGAATATTCGATTATGCTTTTCATGTCAGTGAAGATGAAAATAAACAGGGATAGTTATTATGACTACAGGCGACCGGGATACAGTGTTTTAAATGATCTAGGAGTGACAGAGCAAAGACAGATTATTTTCAACCTCTGAGGGTTTTGGGATATTTTACCTATTAACAGAGGAGGTCTCATATTCTGCTTATTAAAGATTAGATTGTGAACCAAGTATATGAGGGTGAAGAGATGAAGAAATGATTCTGCATCCTTTAAGTCCATCTGCAGGATTGCAGTTCACTTACAACTCAATCAAAATCCCCAGATCATGAAATATATATTCCATGTGAATATATGGAGTGAATACAGATGGTAATACTCCCATCTGTATTCACTCCATTTCCTCGACTGTTTACTGTAGTGAATTTATTTATATCCTGTTAGTCACCAGCTCTGTATTCTACCCACCCCACAAGAAGAGGTAGCAGTCTCCTGAATTCTAACACTTTGATTCATGTCCTTATTTCATAGTAAAGTGTCTTGCATAAGTATTCACCCCTTTTGAACATTTCTACATTTTATAATGTTGACAGCTTGGAACTGAGATGAACCAAACAGACCACAGTCTGATTGAGAGTCTAGCCACAGACTCTCAATCAGATTTTGGTCATCCCTTGGTTTTATCATTTCATGTGTGATTGTATCGGACTGTCTGCTTTAACGTTTTGAGTAATGGACTGTCTTTGGATTTGTCAGTAAAGTCTCTCTGCACATGGATCCTAATCCTTCTTCTGACTGAGTTTTTTCAGCTTAATGTGGAGTTCTTGACTTCTGGGTTATTTTGATTTCAGGACATGTAATTATTTTAGGAACTCATTGTAATGGGACATTGAATAAAACTGGCTTTAGTATTCATGTTTTATCCAACCATGTTTTATCTTACCATTGTGTTAGGAAACCATCAGTGAATGAACAGCAGCTTGCAGTAAAGACACAATCATTCAAGTTCTTTACTGTTAAGATTAAAAATGTCTAAATAAAACATTGAGTGAGGGTTTGTTTCACAATGGAAAATAAGAGGCATCGCTTCATAGTCCTTGAAGTAAAAAATATATTTTGAGCAATGCTGAATGTACTGCAAGAGTCTTAACATAGTTTCAACTGTAGGGAAAGATTTGTAAATAAAATCAATGGACAATAAACTCATACAATAATGGTATAAAATTAAACTGCCTTTCTTTAGGTATTAGTGCGAATTTTGTGTTTGGAAATTCTCTAATGCTTTACCAGTGTGCGCAAGTCCTGCTTGCTGATGCCACATCTTTTGTTGCTTTTTGTTTAATTTATTTTACCTGTCCCTAATATTTACCTTATATATGCCTTGTGCTATTGAATTAATGCTGTAACCCTGATGTGGAGTTTTTTTTTTTTTACCTCAGACCCTGGGATTTACAAATTCAGTCACAGTCAAGTCCTCCTACATACAGCCTTGAGTGATATGCTAATGGCTTTCAAGTATCTGAGCTGTGGGTCCTGAATTTAAATACAGAATGCCAAACCTTAATTAAATAGATTTTGCTTATGTTCACTATTATTACAAGACAGTTAAATCTGTTTATAACAGTTGCTTACATTTCTTGAGAAAGTTCAACCTAGAAATGTTTAATCTGGCATATCTCCATCATTTTTAATAGAATTTTATAGACTTGAGTTCTGGGTGCAGTACAGCTGTCAGGTGTTGGTTTTGAGTGTAGTCAATTCACATTTACATTTTTGGCATTTAGTAGACACCCTTGTCTAGAGTGACTTTATTCTTTAATCAGAAACATGTGGGCAGCTACAGGAAGCCACTGGAGGGAATGAAGCAACTGGTTGACATGGGAGCACTCATGGGAGATTGGAAAGAAGTCCAAGCAGCTGCATTCTGGATCAGTTGCAGGGGTCTGATGGTATGCAGGGAAGACCAGCCAGGAGTGAGTTGCAGTAGTCCAGTCAGGTTATAAACTGGAGAGAGAAGGATAGTCCAGAGATGCCCCAAGGTTGCATGCATTCCCAGATTGTGTGATCCATGAATTGTCCAGGGACATCATGAGATCTTTATATGGGGTTGCATCTCAAGAGAACTACAGCAGCTCAATCTTGCTGGGATTTAGTTTCAGCGTAGCTGCCTTCCATGACGCCACATATGCTGAGCTCTATACAGAAACATAAGTGTCTGAGTGAGGAAAGGAGAGAATGAGTTGGGTGTGATCAGCATAGCGGCAGTATGAAAAAACATGTAAGGATATTATATCACTGGGACAGCAGGTATAGAGAGAGAACAGAAGAGGACCTAGCACTGAGCTCTGTGGGACACTAGTGGAGAGTCCCATCCATGTCTCGTAATGTGACTCATTCTAATTCCACTCATTATGAACAACTATGAGTCTTAAAAAGGCTGCTGCATGGTCAAGGAGGATGAGGACTGATGACAAGACTGGATCTCAGAGGTCATTCTGTGTAGGATTGAGAGACAATTGATTGTATACAGCATGTTCAAGAATTTTAGAAAGAAAGGAAAGAAGTGATACCAGTTGGTAGTTGCTGATGTCTGAGGTACCTAGTGTGGGATTTTTCAGGATGGGTATAACTCTTACTGTCTTGAAGCAGTTGGTCCCTGACCAGATGTTATGGAGTCATTTAGTACAGTTGGGGTTGGATTCTGGGTGCAGGATAGTAGATACATTTGTGTTCTGGGTGCAGTACTTTAGGTAGTTTTGGGTTTTAAGTCCAGTTCAGTAGTTGGATGTGGGTTCTGGGTCCAGTGCATTAAGTAGTTCTGGATGCAGTGCCACTGTTGGTGTTGGGTTCTGGGTGCAGTACCGTAGTTCAGGCTGAGTTCTCAATGAGATACAGTAGTTGGGTTTGAGTTCTGGACATGGTACATTAGTTGGGTTTGAGTTCAGGGTGCAGTACCATTGTTTGTGTTGGGTACTGGGTTCAGGATGCAGGGGTTAGGTTCTGGGTGCAGTACAGTAGTGGTGTTTTGGTTGTGGCAGCCAATAAATCACTTATTTTCCACCCATCAGTTGGTTTGGTCCATGTAGATGCAGGCAGTGAGGTCTTGAATGTCCTCTGTGGTCCTTGCTGTGGCTTTAATAAACATTTCCATTTGCTTGTTATGAGATTTACACCTTTCAGTTTAACCTGATTATGAAACTGTTCAGGTGGCAGAGGAATAAACATCCATCAATTACTGAGCAATTTAGAGAGGAGGCACAAACAGACAACAGGGCCTTCAAATTTAATCAAGCAGGGATGAGCAATCTCACACAGAATTTTTATTAATTTTTTGTGTCCTCCTGACTCACAAATAAGTAGCCAAGAGAATACTTATACATGAACACTGCTGCTTTGAGGGCTGAATTTTGTCTCACAAATTATTTTTTAAATTGCTTCTTTCAGGAACAAAGTCATAAAACAATTCTCGCAGAGCATCTTGGTTTTATAATAGCACTGACCCTTCCATTGCTAAGACTCTTCAGCTCCTACATTGTTTTCATTGCTTATAATATCATCTCAGTTATGAGGAATCCCATACTTGTTTAACACATGCCATTTTTCATCCTGACTCATTATGAAATAATAGGATTTGAGTGGCTGAAATGAAATCAGATGCTTGAAACAGAGTTGCAGTTTAGGAGGCTGTAGGATGACGAGCGGCTCCTCTACACATGCTGCAGTTACATTAACTCGTCCGTTCATCATTCTAAACAATCATTTCTCTGTTAACTCAGAAACCATAGCTAAGGAGACTGCAGATCTTTGTCTTTGAGCTCTGCATGACAGATCTTACAGTAACACATTATAATAAAGCAGTTTTTTTCTAAATGGACTGATTTAAGCTATAAGCCAAGAATAAATGAATAATAACACTCTGTTATAGTAAAATAATGAGTGATGAATTAATGTGAAGAAGTGGAGTCATGCAGCAGGGTCTGGGACAGTTGCAACTGCAGGTTAGCCTTTTTATTATAAAGACACTGGCAAACAATTTCAAAACGTGAGGCAAGGCTCGTAAACACGGAACAGGCATAATGTCAGAATGGGAGAATGCATGTTACCTTGGCTTGTGCATATGTGATGCATGACAAGATGAATTTGTGAATGTCTTTAATCATATTAGGCCACCACTACTTCACCTTTAGAAGGTGATATGTTTGCTGTGTACCTGAGTGTCCTGTGGCTGGGGTTGTGTGTGCCCTATGTCATGTGATGAGTTTGCTTCTTAGGCTGGATGGCACAAAGGTTCTGTCTGGTGGACAGGCGGGGGGGAATTGTTGCACCAGTGCGTGAGCGATATCTCCATCAATATCCCAGGTTACTGCTCTCTCAAAGCAGGAGGGGGGCAGTATGTTTTCCTCCTTCTGGTTGTTGACCTCTGTAGGATACAGACAGGACAGAGAGTCAGCCTTGGTATTCTTGGAGCCTGGTCTGTACGAGAACGTGAACTTGAAACAGGCAAAGAATAGGGCTTGGCGAGGGTTCAGGCACTTGACTGTTTTCAGATGCTCAAGATTTTTATCATCTGTGAAGATAGTGAAGGGATGGACCACACCCTCCTACCAGTGATGCTATTCTTCCAGGGCAAGTTTCACAACCCTGCAATTCTCGGTTACCTATATTGTAGTTTTGTTCAGCTTTGAAAGCTTTTTGGGTTGAAAGCCACCGGAAGAAGTTTAGGTTTATCTTCAAACTTTTGGGACAGCCCGCTCCCACTCCAAATTCCAAGACATCTACTTACACAATGAATGGTTTCGACAGGTCTGGGTGCTTTAAATGGGGAGTGGTGGTGAATGCGGTCTTGAGTTTCTCGAAGGCTTCATCAGCTGCTGTGTTCCACACCAGATGCTTGGGTCCCTTTTTCAGTAGTGAGGGGAGTAGCAATGGAAATAAAACCCTGGATGAACCTTCAGAAGAAATTGGTGAAGCAAATAAATCTTTGGAGCTCCTTGCCAGTCTTGTGGGCCATTTAGTGACTGCAGCCACTTTTTCTTGGTCCATGGCCACTCCTTCATGGCCTATGATATTTTCCAGGAAAGAGATGGTGGACACATGAAAGTCACACTTTTCAGAGGCAGGAGAGGTGGACGTATGAATGTACCCCTGTTGCAGTGCCTCTTGTACATAATCTTCCATGGCCTGTTGTTCCGTTAAGGAAAGGGGATAGATTCGATTATATGGTGATGTGGTGCTTGATAGGAGCTCTATGGCACAGTCATGGGGTCTGTGTGGTGGTAGGCCACTAGCTTTGGCCTTACTGAATACCTCTTGGAACTCCTGATACTCTGGAGGGATGTCTATGGATTCTTGAGTCTCAGGACTCTCTACTCTGGCCGAGGCTATGATGAGGCAGGAAAGATGCCTATCCTTGCAATGTGATCATTTCGTGACCATTTCATGATTTCCTTGTTGTGCCATGATATTTGGAGGTCATGGAGGTGCATACAGGGAAATCCTAGGATGATGGGGCATTTCGCTGTGACAGTGATGAGAAAGGAAATGAGCTTCTGGTGGACAGCACTGACTTGGAGTAAGAGAGGCTTAGTACACAAGGTGACTTCCATCTCCTATGAGTTCTCCATCAACAGCATGAATTCTTAACGGATGTTGAAGTGGTAGCGTAAGTATGTTGAGCTTTCTGATGGTGTTGTGGTCCATGAAATTCTCTGCTGCTCCAGAATCAGTCAGTGCTGAGACAACAGAGGCATGGACTGAGTGTTTTATCTGCACGTTTAGGGTAAAGGACTGGTGAGAAAAAAACTGAGATGGACTCACCATGGATGTATGGATGTGCATGTTCTCTCAGCGGGGCTGGGTCTGGCTGGGATTCTCTCCTGAGAGGGGCACTGTGCTACAAAATGCTTGAGGTGGCCATAGTAGAAACGCCTTTTGCCATTTCCCACACTCTGTGGTGCTTAGTTTGGTCCGAACCAACTGCATGGGTTCTGAGAGGTTGGGTTTGGGAGTAGGATTTGCAGCGCCCTTATTCCCGTAGTCCATTGTGGCTGTGTTTGTAGGCTGCAGTGTGTTCTGGGAAGTGGAGACTCTGGTAGAATCCAGCATTTGTGTGACACTGTTAACACCCTGAAATTGATTATTTTTATTCCTGTTCTAACACAGCAATTTGCCATCAATTAAAATTTTTTGTTAATTAAAGAACTTTTACTGTGATTTTATTTTCCATTTCTTTTGTCTTCTGCCTTCTACCCTTTTCTCCAGTAAAGACTTTTAATTTTCCACAGAGGACAATCCTGTCTTTCATCCTTACTTTATTTCAATGTGCTCAATGTGTCTCATTTAAATAACAGTAAAGATCTACGAGATTAAGAGCACTCTGTTCTTTTTTGTTATTTTCTTTGTTAAGGTGTCAGTCCTTAAGGTGCAACAGTTCTTTTCTCTTTTTTTTATTAGCTTTATTCATTTTTGAGGGTTCTTTTATTCTTCTTCTCTATGTTCTTTTAATTATCTCATCATCAGTATATGTCGTTTTTCAATCAGACATTCTACATGTATAATGATGAAACTAATTGTTATGATTTCTGACCTATAAAAGAGAGCAGTGGCTATTACAGACCCAACACAGAGAAAAGTAATGGCACCCTGAATTTATAGCTTCCTGCATTTCAATTACTTCAGGTTACTGCTGCACAAACACAGGGATTGTATACATGCCTAGATTTTAATTAGATCAGCATTTCACTCTTTTACATTCTGCCTTGGATCACTTGTTCATTATGGTGTACTTTCCACATGTGAATGTTGTTAAATTTATGAACTGTATTGGGTTAGGGCGAATGATTTATGAGCTAAAGCGAGACAAATAAGATTAGTTCATCCAAACCCAGTGACCTTTAACATCTTGATTATGTGTTATTGTGTAGCATTGTATCAACTTCAGTGACAGTCCTTGTGTGACTCAGTGTCCTCAACCTTTCATCTACAACCCAACAACCTTCCAGCTGGAGCACAATCCCAAAGTCAGATACATGTGTGGAGCTTTTTTCAAGAAGTGTCCATGTGAGAGAGGCAGAAAAGAGCCTAAAATATAAATTATATCCAAGAGATTTATTATTTCCCCTTAATTTCCTTATCATGATCAGTTTACTTATTGTGAAATTCTTGTTTGAGTATCAAAAAGAAGAAAATTATTTAAAAACTTCCACTGTGGTCCATCGGATAACTTTGTGGTGGATCACAGCTCCTGTGTTTGAGCCTGCCCAAGTAACAAGATGGAGGTAGAGGAGTATTGTATCAGGATGTGTGTCCCCTGTACTGACATCCATCCTGAAGGTGAACATCCAGCAGTCATTTACAGTCCAGATGTTTCCTCCAAATCTTTTATCTCACATTGCAGAAATTAAGATGAGGATGCACAATAAATATTTCTCATTGTGAATATGGATTTATTGGCATTTGTTTCATGGGTGTAATGTATTTATATTCCTTGTCTGGTCTTTCATCATATTAGACTCCTGCCTCTGTGTAGCTAATGAGGTGAAACTTTCTAATAAAGAAAGCTGCAGCATAAAGAAAATATAATGGGGTCTCTCACACTCTTGCCCTGAACATTCATTATTAAAACATGACTAGTCAATAAAAAAGAAAACCCTGTATCCTATTTATTGTTTTATTTATTGATGATTCTCATTTTGTTCCAGTGTGTACTTTTTTTCTTGCCGTTACACAGAACACAAGGAAAACAAGTTTGTGTATGAGGAGGAAATTTAAATGTCATTTTAAATGTCAAAATTTTTTCACAGTTTGTTATCTCTATTTGCTGCTTAGCGCAATAATCAGTTCAGGAAGGTTAACACAAGTTTCTTTTATAACACATTCAGCAGATATTGGTTTCCATCACAGCATGGTTGGGCTTAAAAAAAAAAAAGAAGGTTTGAGGTTTCGTGGCCGACGAGCATGACAGGCTTCAAAGTGTTCTTCAATCTCAGAGTCATTGGAGGAAGAACATTTTACAGGTGAGGACAAAATGTGCATAATAAATACACAATTTATGGATAAATACATAAATGAATATTAAAATATTTTGGACATTAGATGATTTGAGTAGCAGCCTGGGAAAACCCTTCACGGGGTCAAATTTTAATATTTTCTACTATATGTAGTTGTTAATACTGCAGGCTTTCCTTAACTGAAATACATGCACACCAGTGCTATGAATCCATTTATTCTTTGCATTCACTGCTTGGTACGTCACTGTAAGCATGATTCAGAATAAACTGTGTTCTTTACGCCTGTTTTAACCTTTTATCATTCCTTAGTCAGTTACTATTAATAATGCATTTAGTACGTATTCCCACAACATTAGGTTAAGATCCACAGATGTTTGAGTATGTTACTCATACTTTTAACATTCTTCACATTTAAGGTCCTACACCACTCCATATCCTACACACACCATTATTCAAATCCATTTTAAGAGTAAAAGACTAAAGATAAAAATTCTTTAAGAATATAAGTCTGAGCTATTGAAGGATGTTGCTGAATAGCCTTCTTCCATTCATTATCATGCTGATTTATGTTCTCTCTTCTCCTGTGTGTATTTCTCAGCTCTGTGCCAAGCTCCATTTTCTTGAACTTTGCTGATCTCACCACCATTAAAGTTATTTTGAGCAGTTACATAAATGTGCTTACTTACTTTTGCAAGTTCATCAAAAATTCATCAGCATTTCATAAACTGACGAACCTTCAGAGGAACATAGATAGTAATATCTGCATTAAAAGAACAACATTTGTGCATAAAACTTCACCATATCAATAATCACACATGCTTTTTAATACAAAAACCATACAAGTCCCTGTGTGTGTTGTTCCTATAGAAAATTAGCTGCACTATTGCCAGAGATGCTGTTACAGAAAATGAACCAACACCTTCTGACCAATCAGAACTGAGAATTCAGCAGCATTGTGGAATAAAAACTAACAAATGATTCAACACAGTAACTCTTGTTAAAGGTAAAATGGATGAGTTGGAGCAGAGAAACTATTAAAATGGACATTTTTCCAGCAGAAAACACAAACTAACACATTCATCTCAAACCAAGTCCATGTTGAGGATATAGTGAATGTGTTATGCAGTGCAGGATTGGTTTGATGTCATTAGTGTGCTAATGGCTCTGTGGTGAGGAGGATCAATGGCTCCATTAGTCGCCTTGCTCATTAGCCACTTATCCACACAGACCATTGAATCCCACTGATATATACTTTGGGTGTGTGTTTACACACACACACACACACACACACACACACACAAACACACTTAGCTCCACCATGTAAAGACGATCCATTACTCATTATTGCTTACTGAGAATGGGTTTTTTGAGTGCTATAGGTATACTATAGGTATACTATAAGCTTATAATAGGTGATTTAAAGTATTTTTCCTATAATGATTGAAGGGTTAATTATATCTTATACTGTATGACCAAACTTACATCGGCTACACCATTACTTTCAAACTAATCTTTGCAGGTTAGCCAATGAAATACAGCTTCAGATCATTATCCCTTTCCCATTGCATGCTGTAGTTGGTATTATGCATTATGATAGGGAGTTTTTATATATCAACATATAGCAATATCTTTAGTATCCTGTGTGTCTGGGTATGTTTACAGATACAGAGCACTGTGTGTGTGATGAAAGATGTTAAGAAGCAGGATGTTGGAAAAAGTATCGAGCTCACTATTACTTACTATCAGTAACTGCTTTAATTAAAATTGAGACAAATTAATTGTTGTGAGAAATCTGAAGAGCAGTAAAATTAATTCATGTGGAGTCTTAGCTGTAATGTCAGGAAATAATTCTCCTTTTACATAAGCAAAGTACAAAATCTTCCACAAAAGAAGCATGAACAAAAGAATTACCATTTACCAAAAAACAAAATTACCATTTTGTTTAAAAAAACAATGTTCATAAATGGGAACAATACTAATTCCCAACTGTGCGATTGTGACTCTATGATGATAGGAAGTGTTCATTTAGTTCCGGATAATAGACACTAGCTGCACAGGCGTGTCAGGAGTCAATGGATGTAGTTTAGTTTGTTTGATTAGCTCTGTTTCAAATGAACCTTTTATTTATTTTTTTACCTTAGTGTTTATTTAAGCATTTTTGTTAGAGCATGCACATGTTTGTGGTTTTCTCAATGCCTCAGTGTTGTGGGTGTGTTTGTGTGTGTGTGTGTGTTACAGAGAACACTGACATGCCACTGACCAGTAAGAAACCAGGGCTCTTTATTCATTTCTCTTTATTCATTTATTCATTTTGCATTTAATTTTGACATCTGGTGCCTTAAAATGAGTTTTTGGTAACAGACTCATATCTGAATCTCTCTCATTTTGCCTGTCTCTTTCTCCCGCTGTCTCTGTCTGTCTCTCTCTCTCTCACACACACACACACACACTCACTCTCTGTGTTTCTCTCCCTCTCTATCTCATTGTCCATTTGTCTATCTTTTTGTCTGTTTCTCTTTGTCTGTCTCTCTGTCTCTCTTTGTCTGTCTGTCTGTCTCTCATGCGTGTTCATATGAAAGACGGGCCCAGCTGTGTTGAAATATGCAAATATGCCAACAGCAGCCAACAGAGCACAGACTCTGTCATGCCCATCACACCCAAGGGTAACTGTATTTGTGTGTGTGTGTGTGCCTTTACACAAAGGCTAAATTAAAAAATGGGAAATAAAATAAACACACTCCAGACTTTGAGGAAAACCAAGAAGTAGGAATGAACATACACACACCGCACACAGACTGGTTATAAATTCAAAACCACACTAAATGGCAGTGAGAGAATTTTAAAGAGCCTTTGATGAACAGGAAACAAGCTGCAGGTGTTAACACTCAGACGAGGCAGAGCTCTGGGTGTGTTCTGCTGAGGGTGGTGTCGAAACAGAGCTAGACTGAGACTAGAAATTTCCGTTAGTATTCAGTGTATAGTTATATATTCATATGAACATTTCTGCTGTAAAATAGATTTGTCTCTATTTTAAATAACATAGCCTTGAATATTATGTTTCAGATAAGCAATACGCTTAGTGATTTTGTTAATGCATTAATTTTTAAAACAAAATGTCTTGCAATTTTGAGTTCTTTAACCAGCTGCTCTGTTGCAAGAGAGCCTTTTACCTTCCTGACACCTGTGGATGATTAACAAGAACTGTAATAGAAAAGACTTTAAGCAGAAGCAAATTGGCCATTAGAGCTCAGTGTCACAGTGAGGGGTCCAGCTGAGATATTTAATTCTCTGCTACAAGTGCATTCTTGGTAAAAGGCCTTCGCCTGATAAAACCTCTCAAATTGCAGCCGGAGTGATCGGGGTGATTTTTGTGCTAATGATCATAGCGCTCATTTTCTCCATTCACATCTGACGCAAGAGCATAAAGAAGAAGCGGGTGTTACGCTGCTTTCTGGACTCTGAGGCACAAAAAATCTGACCTGGCATCTGCTGTGTGTATGTATGTATAGTGTATGCAAATGCGTTATTGTAATAACTGATCTGGGATCTGTGTGTTGGATCACCCGCTGGAGCCTCTTCAAGCCAGTGGAACAGCAAGAAGAGCTATCTCTAGCTTTTCATCAAATGGTAATGCCATTTTTCACCTATAAGAAAAAATATATAAAAATAAGTGTAAATGAATAAAAAAATACAAAATCCCATATAAGTAGTTGAATTCCCATAGGTTCCTGATTTTTCGGACACCCTGTATATTCATGCATGTATACGCAAGATAAGTGCATCAGTGCTTCTTCTCAGAAACACATTTCCGTGCACACACACACACATACACACACACATGAGTACATACTGAGGGTCAGTCTCACTAATAGGGGTCAGCTCTCTTGATAAGCAAGTAAACACTAAACACACTCTCGCATTCTTTACCTTCCCCTCTGGGGGTTCAATGATAATGTTTTCTCTGGGATTTGGGAGTACATGCCTTGGAGCACTAAAAGCTCTTTTGTCCTTTGGCCATTCTTTCATGAAAGGGCGATGTTAATGTGTAACCTTCTATATCTATTGAGAATGAAATAAAACCACCTACTAAAGTATCACAGCATTGCAGCAGGTGGTTGTTTGTCTGAAAAATAAAAAAAAATTCTGTCTTTTCAACCTGTGGCATCAAAATTTTTGCAAAAGGTTTCCAATCCAAGGTAATGTTTTTGTTTCTCTCCTGCCCCTCCAGGAGGCTGTGATGATGTCCAGCATGGATCACCCGCACCTGCTGCATCTGCTCATGGTGTGTGTGTGTGTGTGTGTGTGTGAGCCCCAACATGCAGCTGGTGACCCAGTTCAAGCCCCATGGCTGCCTGCTGGACTACGATCACAAGCAAAAGGCCAACATTGGCTCTCAACTGCTGCTCAACTGGTGTGTGCAGATCACTAAATGAAGAGCTGTGTGTGTGTATGTGTGTGTGTGTGTATATGTTTGTTTAATAGTTTAAATTGTGCTACTCAGGCCTCATTTCCATGTTTTCAGGGAAATTTCTTCCAAAACATTCCTTACTTTATTGTGCAGAAAACCAAAGGGTCATGGTGTTTCATTCTGAAATTTCTCTTACCCCATCTCTTTCTGAAATATCTCTTTCCCTGTTTTCATGCACTGCATGCAGCTATGATTAAATCGTAGGCCTTAAAGAAAAAAAGGCCTGGAGTACATAAAGGCGCTTCATAAAGAGTTCTTCAATCAAAAACCGCACACAAACAGCTGAAGGGATTCGGGCAGGTTCAGACTTTGTTTACCAGCTTTCCAATCTCCCTTCTGGTGAGCAACAACAGCTGAGGAAAGCACCGTTCCTGATTTCTTCACTCACTTTAGGTGTCCACATTATTAGTGATAAAAAAAAAACCCACAACTGGATCCGCACAGCACGGCTCCAGTCTTCCTCGCTCACATGCACTTTTTGGGAGGTTTTTCTGAGCTGCCTTTGGTCTTCAGGGAGGCAACTCCTGCTTTGTTTTGGCTGAGGATGGATTTCCAAAGTTCTGGCTTTCTCACGCTCTAACTGCAGGAGCATGTGTGTGTAAAGTGCAGAGGAAATGAGTTCCAAGCACAGAAGATGAAGGACGCAATTGGCAGGACAACTTCATCAGCAACCCCTTTTTTTCAGTTCAGCTTGTCACAGCGGTGCCATGATGCAGAGGTGAGAGGAAACATGCTCAAAGTGAATGGCTACCAATTTGAAATTCTATTAACTTCTGATAGAGTTGAGTGAGTGGAGCAGTTTCACTGCTGGTTTCTGTGTAACCTATATATGAACTCTCTGTATAAAAATAGAAATATAGTGCAATAAGTAAGGAAAAAACACTGGGTGTGGTGCTGTTACAAGAAAAAAATAAACAATGTGCTGGAGTGATGAAGCAGACTTGCTTTTAACAACCCTAATTTTAATTATTTTCCTGTAACAGAAAGTGTTTTATTCTTTCAATACCACAGCAGTTTGCCAACCCTAAAATTTGTAATCAGTCAAAGAATGCCATGTCATACTCTTTATCCAGTTACAGTTACTAGGGATGCAACTTTTATCCATCCATTTATGTAAGCCTAGTGTATGTTTTGCACAAATAAAACAGATGACAATATCTGGAGAACTGACAGAGATCTGGAGTTATTTCATGATTATTGATCAAAGCAAAGCAGTTTACAAACTGTGCTCTGGAAATATCAAGCATCTTCCCACAATACATGCACCCTGATAAATCATCTTGCACATAAAAATTAGCATGAATAGTTTATTGGCTAGGCAAGAAAAATGGTGAGTGAAAATAACATCTCTTACCCGGTATGATGTTCTTGACGATCAGCCACTATCAGTCACTGACAATGTGGGGTCCATCTCTGTTCCACTACAAAACTACTTGACCCAAGACTAATGTAGCTAGTTAATGCACTTCATTTGAAATCAGCTTGCTAATATTATATAGAATATTGTATAAAATCTAAAAAAAATTGTCATGGAACATCCAAAAACAAGTTAGTTCCCATTAGCACTTATGTTATAGCAGCTGTAAATAGTCAGTCCATCACCTACAATTGTGGGTTTTTTTTGTTTTTTTTTCTACATGCTAGGAGTTTCTCATTGAAATGACGTTATTGAGTGCTGTTGTATGAGACAATATCCCACTCTAAAGTTCCAGTTTATAGCAGAATGGTTTATTGATGAACTAATTAACTGTAGCCGTATGTTCTGATGACATGCTTTATTGAAAAAGAAGATAGAGGTCTCCACCTGTTCTATTGTATGTCATTGGCTGTGTCAGAAATCATTAGCACTTTCAGAGACCAGCTTGGCATCCAAAGAGACAAATCATATCAGATGGTGTGTGCTGTTGGACTCCTTCCAGTATCTGTGTGCCTGCTAAGTCAATTAAAACACTCAATAAACCTGTCAAGAAAACACTGGCATCTCAACACGCAGTCATTCTGCCAAGCCCACAGTCACACCAAACACTCCTGCCACTGTGAAGCTTAAAGTCTACTATTCTGGAGATACGCTATATTGTATGGCTGAAAGTTTGTGGACACCTGACTATCACACTCATATGTTGGCCTTCCCCAAACTGTCGCCACAAAGTTTGAAGCATGCAATTGTATAGAACGTCTTTGTATGCTGTAGCATTACAATTTCACTTCACTGGAACTAAAAGGCCCAATCCTATTCCAGCATGACAATGCCCCTGTGCACAAAGCTAGCTCCATGAAGATGGTTTGCCAAGGATGGAATGGAAGAACCTGAGTGTCTTGCACAGAGCCCTGACCTCAACCCCACTGAACACCTTTGGGATGAACTGGAACGCCGACTGAACCCCAGACCTCCTCACAAACATCAGTGCCTGACCTCACTAATGCTCCTGTAGCTGAATGAACACAAATCCCCACATCCACACTCCAACATCTAGGGCCTTCTCAGAAGAGTGGAGATTATTATAACAGTAAAAAGGGGGACTACATCTGAAATGGAATGGATATTAATTTACATATCCAGCACTCATAAAGAATGATCATAATTCATCATAATAATTTGAAAGACATCTATGACATCCAATATATGAGTTCTAACACAGTGTGGATGTTAGATGGCAATGTATCTCATCCATATGTTTTTTTCTTGTATGTGCCTTACAATTGCTTGTAGGCACGTGTAGGTATGTGCTTTAATATTTCAGTATCACATGCAAATTCAAAATGATATCTTGTGTTGGCTGTGATATTTTCTGCACTTGGTTTATTTTAAGCTTTACAGATTTGGATAAACCTCTCTGTGTATTTATTATGCAGTAAATATCACTTGGTGCAAATGATGCAAACGCTATTTGCATTCACAATTAATTGTGTGTGTGTGTGTGTGTGTGCGTGCATGCAAGGTTGTGATCTTGTGTCAAGTCTTGTGCTGTGCCGTCGGGTTTTATTTGCACATAATTGAAATGTACGAGAACAAAAACAGCACAAGTGTCTTTGAAATTGCAGCAATTACCACAAGTGAAACATGGCAATTAATGGCATTTCTTGTTCTAATTTGCATCTTTATCTGCATCTCATCCAGCTTAACTTCCCAGCCCATCTCTGAAATAGTGTACTAGAGGTTGATCAAGTGTTTATTATAGCATTTAATTAGACTACAATTGCCCTAGATATTTTTTTTTTTTCTGATCAGGCGGAAATTTTGCCCTGTATCACTTCTAGCTACTTTAACAGCCCTGCGCTTGGGTTAGATTTTGGAGCGTCCCCTGTGAATAAGCAGTTACTATAGAAACGATAACATATTAGAATATAAATATGTATATATAATATAAAGAATATAATATAAAACTGTGATTTGCAGGTGCACTACTGTCAGAGTCGCTATTATAAAAAATAAAAAAAAAAATCAACACTCATATCCATTTCATTGGTGCTTAATTGTCATGAAAATTTAATTGAGAAAAAAAAACAGTTAAAGAAAAATATTACCCTGAAAAACATTAAATTATATATTGTATATTGAAATTTAGCGATTCTGGTTCTAGTTTGTTTGTTGGTTCTGTATTTTCATTATTCCTGTGAGAAGTTAGCAGTTATGTGCCAGGCTGAGCTTAAACATGTGCACAGAGAGCCTACGATTCTCAGAACCAATCAAGTCACGGCTACGACCATGGCCAAACCTGCAGATTTAGACTGAAATGAACAGGACAGCAAGGTGCAAGATGTCCTCACATCCTAATTCCATATCACACAGATTTGCACCCTGTCTGCAGACAGAATGTAATATGACAGGATTGAATATTGAACCCTGGGGCACTCTTTCAAAAGTGCTCATAAGGTGAGAAATAGGTGAAGGTAGCTTTCTTCCCTTGATCTACCTCACAATATGAATGAGAAGAAATGTTATTATCTCATACAAATGACATAAAATTAGTAAGGTAATCATAATTTAATAACTATATGCCATAATGCTATAATAATGAAAAGGGCAGCTACGGTAAACATTATCATTAAAATAAGGATGCTAATTTTTTAAAATTATTTTTATTAAGGATCATGCCTTTTATATGTTCAGGGTATGATATACTTGGAGGAGAGGAGGCTGGTCCACAGAAACTCGTAACATGCAGGCCACGCTAGTATTAATAATACATATTATTAAAGCAAAAAGAAATCTCGATACACAACGAACACATAAACGTTGTAAGAATTAAAGTGCACATCTGTTTCCTTACAGCATGCAGTTGTTTTTGTTTGTTTGTTTGTGTGTTTGGTTGCATGTTCGTTTTTTCCAAGCAAGTCAAGCATGGTCAAATCAAACCTCACTTGCATTAACTCTACTTATAATTATACGAAAAGCTGTTAAGATTCTAATCACTGTCCCATTAATAACCACATGGAAATGTAAAGATAGTGATGCAGTTTGATTGCTTGAGTAATTAAATAAAAAGTAAATTCACTGAGATAAACTGTTGCAGTGTGAGCTTTAGAGAGAATGAACTGAGAAGCAACAGCATGAAGCAGAAACATGGACTGGATTACTATTTTGATGATCAGCGCAGATGCTCATCACTTCAGTAATTCAGGTTTAATAAAGTAAATCAGTTGGCAAGCAACTTCACACTATGTCTTTTTCTTTCCTTCTTAATCTTTGAGCTTTGAGCTGGTGGAATTTGCCATTGACTGATTTGCTGCTGAAGGGAGCTGCTTCACTTTGTGACTCATTAATGATCCTTCATCCTTGCTCAAGGTCAGATGATTGATGCTGACAGTCAGCCCGGGTTCAAAGAGCTTGCTGAAGAGTTCTGCAGCACGGCAAGATGCCCTCAGAGATACTTAGTCATTCAGGTGAGTAGCAGAATACCAAAATTGCCCCAGCATAAAGAATGAACAGTTTTCTCCTTTTAGCTTTTTTAGCTCAGACACTTCCTGATTCTAGAGAGCATTTGGGATACTTTTTGTCCCAGGGGGACAACTACGTGAAGCTGCCAGAGCCTTTTGGATGGTTCCTCAAAACCTCAGTGCTCCTGTTTCCTCCTATCCCATATTTTCTGTATATACTGTAAATTATATACATTTATACAATTTCCTATAACCATATATCCTGAAGTGTTTTATTCCTCTTATACCACAGAAATTCGCCAACATCAAAATGATATTAATTTATAGTTACATTTGATATTCTGAAACTTCCATGACACAAGTTAGTTCCTGCTGTCACTTATGCTATAGCGGCTATAAACAGTTGTAAACAGTGTAAACTCATCTGTTCTGAACTTTTCCAGTGGTTACAAAGCACTGATACTGGAGACTTCTTTCGCAAATGTTAAATAAACCTCTTCTCTTCACCATATCAACAATAACACACATTGTTTATCCATTTATTATTAAACTTAGATTATGCACCATTACTACAGAAATGATAATGAGCACTTTAATATAAACCTGTCATTTCCAGCTGCTTTAATCTAAGAGCTGCTGTTACAGAAAATTAATCAACACCTTCTGACCAATCAGAATCCAGAATTAAGCAGCGCTGCGGTATAAGCCCTTTAAATCATTATCTTGCTGGTGGAATCTTTTCTACACCCATTAATCCTTCTTGATCTCCTTTTTTTGCTGAAATATGGACTCCTCGTCAGCTTCACAAGGAAGTGAAATAAAAAGTAGTCATTCCTGCTGTTCATTATATGACCACTGCATGAAATTGATGAGCCTTAGGCGACAGCGTCTTAACATGTTGCCTTAAGTTCCATATTACAGCATATTCTACAGGAATCATGTCCGTTTTAATATTCATGCTTACCTGTTTCTTTTTATGCTTGAAAATCTGACATGGTTTTGATCAGCTAATCTTCTCACACCGTACAATTCCGTCTGTTGACTAATTAATTTCTCCATGGTCCGTAAAAGTGGTGGTAGACGCTAAAGGTTAAAGCCTCGGTGGTCCTCTCCTCCTTTCACTTTGTTATGCTGCTCTATTAATATAAATTAAATCCATCTGTCATTTCTAAAAGGCATTTTTTTTTAAAGTAAACACTACAGCACAATGTTATAAGCATTTATTTTAGCCAGGCTCAGGCACAATTAGGCTGCATTCAGCCTTAAACTGGAGTTTGAGTGGCTTTTCGCCCAATTTTTGGTGAGGAATGGGCAACAATGGGCATCAGACATGCTTGTTAATTCAGTCCAATATTTTTCTATGGGATTCAGATCAGAGCTATGTGATGGCCACTCCAATACATTCACTTTGTTGTCTTTAAGCCATTTTGTTCTAACTTTGGAGGTATGCTTAGATTTCATTGTCCTGCTGGAATCCCCAACTGTGACCAGGTTTTGAACTTTCTGGCTGATGTCTTGAGGTGCTTCAGTATTTCTAGATAACCCTCCTTCATCATGATGCCATCTATATTCTCAAGTGCACCAGACAAAAGAAAGTGACCAAGGAGGTATTTTTTGGGATAAAGTATGTTTTTTTAAAGCTTATTATTTACAAGAGAGATAAGAGTGACTTTTCTGTGTTTATTTTTAAATTATCTGTTGCAGACACATGTAGAATAATTGACATTTTATCATGTAAATTCCACACAAGGCAGCATTTAATTAATTGAATGGTGACATTTCAGCAGGTTGTGTGAGGAGAGGTTTGGAGAATATAAGAATGTGTCGCTGAACCCTAGATATTAAAAGATAATCCATTAGTCTGACCTGTAGGAAATGTTAATTCACTGTATGAATTATCACAGTGCTGTTGAATTCTGAATCTGGTCAAAAGGTGTTGATTCATTTTCTAATTCAACAGCAGCTCTGACAATAATGACATATTTATAACTTCAAAAGATGTAGACCTAATCGCCTTTATAATAGACAAAAACAAGCACTTATGTACTGAAAACCCTCTTTTGCTATTTCGGTTTTTATCACAATGAACAGCACAGTGTTTGGGTGGCCTTGAGGCTTGTTGTAATCAGTGTGTGTATTGATTACCTGTCCAGGAGCCCAGGAGTAATCAGATTTAAATGCACTTGCAGTTCTAGTTCATCTTCCAGTGTGTAGAGAAAAAATAATCTTAATCATATCCATATTAAAAAAAAAAAAAGACCTCACTTAATATGACATATTTCTACATAATTGCTTCATTATCGTGTGCCATATTGTATGTGTGAGGCTCAGTGTGAATAATTCTGAGGTGCTGGAACACGAACCGACTCAAGCAGATTGTGTTCAAGTCCTAAAGCAGTCCTCCATGTGGCCTGGACAAATGCGTGTATTCATCAATGGGACAGAATCCAGGGAACAGAACGAGACACCAATTTCATCCATCATCTCACTGCTGTTCCACTCGGATTCCCCGGACACACATGAGCAGTTTTGGAGGACGCTAGTGTCACATTATAGATTATTTCACCTCAGCTCCATGTGGAAATGATGGTTTAGACTGGTACTATCAACAGTTTGGGGATGGCAAATATATATTTGAGCGAGGATTGAGTAAATGGGGATTTAGTAGAGCTTGAATGAGAAAAATTTTCATTACTAATGATGTTTTCCATCACTTTTGTCTGGAATTAATTTTCCAGCTTCGGTTTTATTAGCTGTTTGTTCTATTGTTCTTTTTAAATGCCCATTATTTTTAACATTCTGATCAAAATGTTTTTTTCTCTTTCACTGAGCTCTAAATCTAAACGCTCTCTGTCCCATTTAGGTCTTTGTCTTTCACGTTTCACATTTTTACACTTGTAATAAGAAAGGTTTTATATTTCAAGTGCTCACTTTTCTCCCAAGGAACAGTCTTTAATTGTTTTTTACCCACCTTGATGGTAACAATTCTTATACCACAGCACTGTTGAATTCTGGATTTGTATTAGTCAGAAGATGTTGATTAATTTTCTACAACTGCAGCTATGATGGTATTGCAGCTGCAAATCACGGGTTGATATTAATGTGCTCATTCTGTTATTGTTTCTATACTAACAACTTATACAACAAACATATGGCTGACACTTCACATAAACAAAAAAACGTGTAATTGTTGATATGAAGTTGGGAATGGAAGGAGTCTCCAGTGTCAGCAGTTTGGAAGAGTTGAGGTAGAGCTGTAACTAAGTTACAGCTTTGCGATTTCTTGTGTTTTTTCTTCTGATACCAGAGCAATTTGTTAATGGTAAAAAATATATATATATTTATTGAGCAACATGGCATACTTTTTATCCATTTACAGTTACACATCCACAAAACAGGTTAATTCCTGTTATTACTTACATTAAAACCATCACAGCTGACCAGTTAAACGTAACAGATTACCATGAAAAAAATCCGTTTTTTACTATTTGAGTGATTTGAATTTAATTGAAACAAATGGTGCATTAAGGAATTATACAAATCGCGGAACCAACTTTCAGACTTCAGACTTCCATACCTTACTGCGTTCTTGCAAATTCTAATAACCTGCCCAGGGAACCTCCTACTTCGACACTGAAATGCTGCTGTTCGCAGCTTTGAGTACATTCTACAGTTCATATATAAAAGATGTTTAAAAAATGGAAACAAAAGGAGAATTGTGTCTAAGATAGGCTGAAACAAGGTGAAACCTGTCACTATAGTGTGAGGAATAGATTCAGCTGATCCACAGAACAGAACACAGGACGGATGCTGTAATATGCTGTTTGCTGTTGCAGTCCACCCGGAGCTTCCTTATCTGATATTCCAGCCTCAGGCAGAGAGAAGAGTGTGAGTATGTGTATATGTTTATTATGAGCACAGTTGGTCATGAGTTTTTAAGTGTGGTTTTTTCCATTGTTGAAGGAAAAAGAAGTGAGTTTCAGTGTCTAGGATTTGCCACTGACATTTTCCCCACAAAAAATAAATCGTGACTAACATAGCTAACAATGAGACAGTGAGTCATGACATTTTACCATATGTCTTTGTTCTTTTAAGTTCGTACAAACATCGGGTTGACTCTACGCTAACCAAACTACTTGAATTCTCTGCAACAAGAATTTTTTTTAAAGAAATTGGTTAATGTCAAACTTTTGTCCATATTTACATATTAAATGGTGAAGTCTGTGTGGACCAAGAAAGAAATTACCCATCACAGATTCCACAGATTCGCATCACTTTTCCCATGGCAACAAGCACCATGTGCCTAAGTTTTGGTTTCTGTTTTGGTCTCATCTCTGCTCCCTGTCCTGTCACTGGTTTCACCTGTTTTGTGTTAGTGCTTGATTAGTTTGTCTACTTATACCCTAGTGTTTTTTTGTCTTGTTACAAAGTCTTGCCAATTGTTATCATACCTTTCTGAGCCTTTTGTTTTCACTTTGTTTTGATTGATGGTTGTTTATTTGACATTCATTTTTGGGTATGCCTATGATTCCCTTGTCTAACTATGCTCTGACCCCCAGTTTTGACTTCTGAGTATGATTTGTGCATTGCCTTATCAGTCCACATGCTACATTTAAACACAAAAATTTTGGGGTCTATTTGGGCAGGATTACTTTCACTGGGTGATCGCTGGAAATTTAACACATCTTTGCTGAAATAAAACTCGTGTCTAAGGGAAATTAACATAAGATGAGCGATTTTCCACTTTTTTTTGGATGTTTACATCACAATATGATCATTTATGATTATATGTATTAGTCAGCATCCAACATCACATAAGATTGTGGCACATGTGAATATAACATGGTATTATACCCATAGCTGACATTATAATAGCCCCTTTAATCGGCTTGCGAGATCAGTCTCTTCTGAATTTCCTCATTTGGAAAGCTTTATATTAATACGTGCACTAGACAACTAAATACGGTGAGTCACACCAGTCAAAAAACTCATGAGGCAGCAACTGCCTGCAAAGTCACAGAGGTGTCAAACTACAGGTTATTTGGTCTGGCCATGGCCAATGGCTAATATGGATGGAAATAGTGGCTCTATCCCGGAGCACCATGTAAACATACACACAGGATGTTCTTTGGCTTGATCTCTTCTCAAGCAAATTGAACAAATTGCTTATTCTTTCAATCCCCCTTGGATTCACACACAGATTTATCTGTACTATATTTAAGTTCGCTGTGTGCTGGTGCTGCTGTTTTGACAGGTCTGAATTTGCCCTGAATCTTCCACCTGCTGTATACACACACGTACACACAGACTATGTTTAGCCCAGACGCTGAGATTTACGGATATTTGGGTCTGAACTGTGATTAAAAGCCAATTCCGCTTCACGCAGGCTTTATTAAAGACCCCCCTCTCATCAGGTTTAATTAAAAGACAGTAGGCACAGGATTATAACTACGAGTTGACTCCAGCAGCTTTCCAGCACAGAAATGCACAGCTGTAATGAACAGGACTTGGGAGATGTTTTGAGAATCCATATGCACGAGGTTTAATAATAACACTAGTCCACAAGACAGAATTGGAGGACAAGGTCATACACACTACACAACAGTCGTTGAAACCAGCAAGGCAAATCCAAAGAATTGGCAATTCTAGCCTCAACAATAAGACTTCACAATGACAGTGAGTTTTATTGAGCTTTCTATAGGCTGTAAATAGGCTGTTTTTCCAGCTAGGGATCCTGTAATGGCGACCCAGCTGTTCGTGAAGAGCTTCTCCTCTCGGTCGACTTTGTTTCCGGGAGATGCGTGTGCGATTTGCGCTGCTTATGGTCACGGGAAAGCGGGAGGATGTCACCCTATGCAGTGCCTACCTGCGGTGGCAGCTCGGCTGACGGCCCACCGAGGTGCAACTGGTTGTTTTTCCTTTTGCTTTTAATATCAGGCAATATTCAAGCTGATCCAGGCCTAGACCTGACGCAGCTTCAAACACCCGATGAGTTTAAATCTAGAAATAGACTATGGCTTTTCCATCTTAATGGACGCAGTTTGGTAAATAAAATGGACTTAATAAGAATATGGGCTGACTCAACTGACTCCGACATTATGGTCTTTTCTGAGCTTTGTCTGGTGCAGCTGATAAACTCGTTAACCCACTTAAATCAAAAAGACATGGTTAAATCCACATTACTTGATCTTATTTTATCAAATGCACCCCACAGATTCTCTGCGGTTGGAATTTTTTGTAATGATGTTAGTGGCCACTATGCAGATGCGTGAGAAACTATAAGATGCCTAAGAGTACACCAAATCTTATCTATGAAAGACAATTAAACATTTTAATGAACAGGTTTTTTGCATGATGTTTATAATAGTGACTTGGTTATTGTCTCACAAATGGCTGATATAGATATATCTTGATATTATTTTCTGGGCTTCATGTGATAAACATGCCCTTTTAGAAGATTTAGGATAAGTGGTAAAGATAACCCTTGGTTCAATGAATCTATTTCCTCTTTTATCAGACAAAGAGATGCTGTTTGTGCCAAAGCAAAGAAAACACATAACCCTTTGGATTGAACTCTGTGTAAAATACTAAAAAATAAGTGTACAAAATTCATTTAAAAAAATTCAAAATGTTATCTTAAATAAATGAAAATCTGAATGACCCTGTCAAGTCTTGGAAGTTAGTCAAATCCTCCTCTAGTTTTACTATGTCAACCAGTTTTCCTGATCTTTTAACGGTGTATCAGAGTGTAATCAAGGGTATGAAAATGAAAGTCTGAATGACCCTGTCAAGTGTTCGTAACTAGAATCATTACTAGAATTGATTCTAGTAATATAGGGGTACAAAACGAAACGTTGTGCCTGTTCCATGTTGCCCTACTCAACTGTTCACTTTTACTCAATTACACAAGTTCCTAAAGCTCTATTGAGCCTATTGTTTAACAAAAAAAAAAAAAAAAAAAAAAAAAAAAACTTTTTTTTTTCCTTCAGATATTATTGCAGAGCCTATTGCTTCTGTTTTTAATTTGAGTTTATCTTCTAATGTCATACCCAATATCTGGAAATCAGCTAAAGACCAAATACTGTATGACCTTCATTCATTCTCGCTCTAAGGCAGTTGATCTCATTATTCTGACATTAGATGGTATATACAGAAACAGTCACTTCTTACAAATACCTAGGCATATGGCTTGATGAAAAGCTGGCTTTTAATGTGCATATTGATAATTTATTGACTCAAGCCAAAACTGGGGTTTTTTTCTGCTTAAAAAAATGTTTTCCATTTGGGGCCAGAAAGAAAATTGTACAAAACATATTTTTATTTGTATTCGATTATGGCGATGTGATTTACATGCATGCAAATTCATCTTTACTTAAAAAAAATTGGATTCTGTATATCATGCTGCATTACGCTTTGTATCAAGTGCAGGTTCACATACTCACCATTGTTTATATGGATCGCTAGGATGGTCCTCTTTATACCAAAGGAGAAAAACACACGTTACTATTTATTGCTAAGACATTGTTAGGCAAATTACCTATTTATATCTCCACCCTTTTATCCTATCATATTAGCAATTATAGTACTAGATCTACTGCCTGGTTTCATTTAAATGTTCCCTGAGTGCATTCAGAGCTTGGTAACACTGCTTTCTCTTTTTATGCTCCCTGGGCATGGAATGAGTTGCGAAATATTATTATCCTAGAAACACTTCCTTCTTTGAATACCCTTAAAGGTCTTTTACAAACTGTCCTAAAAGAAACATGTTGCTGTTTTACATAATTCTTGACTTGAGGTGAAATGTGTTAGAGATGTCATTGGTATGGCCTCTATGTCTTTTCTCTTTTGTTATTTCTCCTGTGTTGCTTTTATGTATTGTATTGTATATGTTTTAATGTGTGAAATTATTCTTTTATGTGAAACTGTTTGTGCTGCTGTCTTGACCAGGACTTGGAAGAAGAGATCTTGTATCTCATTGGGACTTTCCTGGCTAAATAAATGATAAATAAAAGTGCCATTTATTTGCCATTAACATGCAGTTCTGACATTGACATTTTAGTCATAACTATCTTAGATATCAACGAAAATTTACAACTAAAGTTCTTTTGTCAGATTGCAATTCTTAAATGTACATAAACATGTTTTCCTTTTTCAAATCCTAGGTAGTTTGTCATGAGATAGCAAATGTGGAAGAGGAGGGGCTGTGGTGAACTTGTGTCTGGTAGGCCAGAGTTATTGAAGCATTTTAGACTGCACCATAGCAGTTATGGATGTAGTGAGCGCTACCTGTATATTCGCCTAAACTGTCCATGCATTTTTAAGTCACGCAATGCCTTGCATGTTCATTTAAATAGAGTTCATCCAAAACAATGCTCTCAGGAGCTTCTGGAATTGTCAAACTTCAGTTGTCAGTTGTGATCATGTAACACCTTGTGAGAGATAAATTTTTTTTGTCACGTTAGTGCTCATCTGAAAAATAGCGAAACTGTAAGTTGTGTGTTTAAGGGGTGCCATTTTCAAACTAATGTATACAGAACATTTCAAACACAAAAAAACAGGAAACACTCCCCTCACACATTGATAGATTTCAAGGTCTGTGTTGTTACAACCACTCAGGTGTCCTGAAAGTCTTGTGGTATTTCTGATGAAGGCAAAAGCAGTCAAGATAATGTCACTACGGAAGCAGATAGTTCTTGTGCATGTGGTGGTGCAGATGCAAGAAAGAACCAGCGTAAAGTTGTACAGCAGAATTTTGTTGCATCATTGCTCAAGCTGGAGCATATTACACATGTCCCTGGTACATCAGTTGATGAGTTCTTAAGGGAGCTACACTACATGTTAAGCTCAGCTACATTGCCTCTGTCTGTTTATATTCTTGAAGACATATTGTGTGAACATGGTCTCAATACTGATAAGTCAGTACTAACACAAATAACCTCTGCTGACTTCACATCTAACCCCATACTGAAAGCCATTGGGAAAGGTGGTTCTCTAAGCACAACATATCTACATAAGCAGTACTACAAAGAAATCTTTACCACAAATGAGGCTGTTGAGTGCATCCTTGATGATAGGAAAAAACAAACTTTTCAGTGTTGAAGGTTTCCACAATCTCTTTGATAGAAGAGATGTTGTGGATAAGATAGTTGACAACCACAGAGACTAGCAGACTAATAGGGTGGCAAATGACCTGCATACTTACAGAACTTTTGAGGATGGGCCAAGCTTCCAGGAAAATTGTTTCCAATCAAGCAGTAAATTGAGAAGTTTGCTAACTCTCTATGTAGATGACTTTAAGGTCTGCAATCCTCTAGGTAAGGCTCACACAAAACATAAACTTTGTGCAGTGTACTGGACTTTGGCCAACCTGCCCTGGGTCACACTCTTCTGTATCTTCCGTATAATTGGCAGTCTTGTGTAGGAGTGAAGATCTAAACACTGTCTTGTATCGTCTAGTTCAAGATTTAAAAACTCTTGAGCAAAATGGAGTTTTTGTTCCATTGAACATTTGTCAAAGGCACAGTTCAGGCGATGGTGGCAGATAACCTTGCTGCCCATAGTATGGGAGGTTTCATTGAGAGCTTTTATGGTGAATACATCTGCCAATTTTGTACAGCAACAAAATAACACATTCAAACCAAGGACGTTAGGTCAGGTGGGTATAATGTTAGGACAAAAGACTGACATGAGTCTCATATGAAAACCATAATAGAGAGAGGTGAAAGCTTGTAAAGATGACAAGAAACTATGAGCAACACTCCAACTGCACAAAAACAAGCAGTCAGGTTAGTGACAGTCAACTGGCAGTCAGGTTAGTGAAAGGCACACTGAAACGCTGACAAATGTCATGCTATGTTTCATATATATAAATTTTGAAGGCATTCAGACACAAACCTAGTTTTCTCAAATATTAGGGGAAGCATTTTTGTTGCATTTTTAGAGAGAATAAGTATGTATCATTTTGGTTTATAGATTAGTTAAGAGATACTTTTCAAATGTTTGTGTATCATTATGTGGAATGTTGAAGCCAAAGCAATGCACTTTTGATTTAAAGTGAAGGTGATTATGGTGAAGGTGATTAAAGTGAAGGTGATTATTCATGTTTGCAGGTTCGTGTTTTCCATTTAAATAACTAAGAATCATTCATTAATTTTATATAGACGTTCACAGAATAAACCACTTCTGCCATGTGTGCAGTTGCACTGAAGCACAAAGATGTCTCACTCTATTGAGTGTGGAAAGATAGCACTTTTCTTCTGATCCATTTGTTCTAATGTGATTTTTGGAAATGCTTTTTTTTTTTTTTTTTACAGCAAAGTCTTGTGTCTGTCTTGTGCCAGCTTAACTTTACTTTACAACATTAGCAAATATGTTGTAGATGGTTAAGTCTTCGGTTTTAGCAGTTGAGTTAATGACTCAAAATATTAGTTTTTGTTTAATCCGCATAATTATATCACTGAAACCATAACAGGGTGAGAAACACCACTAAATCAAGTTAAATCAAGGTTATTTCATTAAGACTAACCCTTGTACAATATAATAGGTCAACATGGATGAAATTAACTGGACCAATTCAAATAAATCAAGTTTAAACAACTTTATTCAGGTGGAAGTTACCACAGTAAATTATGTTTATTCAATCAGATTTACATTTCGATAGAACATTGTTTATTTTTTGTGGGTCATGTAACAATTTTTTGTTTGAGTGATATAAAGCTAATAAAGCTACCACCAGCCATCATGTTGGCAAAGCAGATCTTTAATTTATCAGTTATATTTAATTATTTTTTAATTAGTTGTTGAATTAGTTATACTTAAAATAGCACAGTAGACATTAACATGCAGCCTAATAATCCATCAGAAATGGCACTGATCCTGTTAACTGGAATGTTCTCATAAATCAGAATAGATTAAACCGATAGATAACGCATGGAGTCAAATGAATATTTTTTTTATCTGATCAAAAGATTAATGAAGAACTAATGAGCAGAAGAATAATGGCTGTGTAATCTTCTGAATCAAATTAAGCACATTTTGACAGGAAAATAGTATGTAAATGAGATGCATATCTCAATAATTTAGTAATCATTTAGCAAAATTAATTATTAACAGCTTTAAATTAATGAAATTTAAAAAGTTTTGTAAAAAAAAATGTGTAGTACATGTAATAATACTGTTATAAATGTGTAATAATGCTGTTATAAACATGTAATAGACATGTAATGTGTTAATAGTGCTTTTCGGTATCAAACGTAAATTTAGATAATTTAAGGCTTTTTTTTTTTAATTATTTAAGGAACAACTCTTTAAAAAAAAAAAAAAAAAAAAAAAAAAAAACAATAAATATTGAACACAAAACCTCAAGTATTTGTTGCAATCATGGTCACATGTTCCAAAAATCTGAAGGCCAAATGAGCACTTGCTGGTTGAATGTTTTGTCACAATGACAAACATATCTGAATTTTTTTTTTATTGTTTATGCATTTTCTAGACGTTGGATCTATTTAGAATATATATTCAGCAAGGAAACCTTCAGTGACCAACAAAACAACACTAGACAAATTGTATGAAAAAAGAAAATCTGTCCACTGTGAATATATTCTACACACTGAGAGAACTGAAATGCTCCTTGTTACCAAAGCTCAGCTCAGCAAATCCAAGGCCAGTGTGTTGAGTTGGAATTTATAGGCATAATTAAATTTTTTAATTGGGCTCATTCTTCTTTACTGATAGACGTCTGTAAAACTCTACATTGTTACTTTTGCCATCTGGCTGAAGAAAGAATTATTGATAGACTCATGTCTGTAAATATTGCCTTTAAGTTCAGCTCCATTCTCTTGTGTTCATCGTGAGCATTGCCTGAAGTACAACGTGGGTTACGTTTTTGACCTTTTTTTTTTAATTCAGTACTTCTAGACTAAACACTCAGTGAAGCAAGGGTCACTTTATTTGCTTCTTTGTCATAGATCTCAGACAGTAAACCCCCTTTAACCAGAACAATTTATCATGCTGATTACAAAAACTCAAATCAAAACTAACTTACCTATAATGTCTTCATTGCTTATTTCTTTTATTTCTGTGTTATTAACGTGCTGGGGTTCATCTTCTGAGTGGTATGAATCAAAATGACATTGAATTAAACTGGTAGAAAACTCCAGTGGCCATTTAACTCCAGTGGCAGTTCTAAATGGTAGCAAATGAAACACTTGCTTCCAAAGATGCACACGTTTGATAGATACATATTTCTTCCTTCTTTTATTTCTTACCTATTTTATGTGAAATTGCAAAGTATACGAATAAATTGAAAAATGATCAGAATTATTTTTTTAGGCAAAAAGAAAAATAAGACACTTACAATAACCTAATTGCATAGGTGTGCACACCCTTAAACTAATACTTTGTTGAAGTATCTTTTGATTTTATTACATCACTCAGTCTTTTTGAGTAAGGGTCTATCAGCATGGCACATCTTGACTCGTCATGCTGAAAGGTGAATTTTTTTTTCATCTTCAGCTTACTAGTAGAATATTCTGCACTTAAATTGACTGGTATTTGTAGCTATTCATGATTCCCTCCACCTTGATAAAAGCCCCAGGTCTGGCTGAAGAAAAGCAGCCCTAAAGTGTGATGCTGCCACCACCATGCTTCACCTTGGGTATGGTGTTATTTTGGCTAAGTGTTTTTCTGAGCCAAATATATTTTTTGGAGTTATGAAATTAATCATCAGACCATAACACATTTTGTCACATGGATTAGGGTGATTTAGTTGAGCTTGGATGTTTTTTGTGAGAAAGGGCTTCTGTCTAGCCGCCCTACCCCATAGCCCAGACATGTGAAGAATACTAGAGATGGTTGTCACATGCAGAGAGTAATCAATACTTGTCAGATATTCTTGCAGCTCCTTTAATGTTGCTGTAGGTCTCTTGGCAGCCTCCCTGGTAAGTTTTTGTCTTGTCCTTTTGTAGATTTTGAAGACATCTCCTGTTTTTGGTAATATCACTGTGGTCCTCCATTGTCTCCACTTGTTGATGATGGCCATCACGTTGCCCATGGTACAACCATAAAATCCTTTTATACTCCTCTCCTGGTTGATATCTTTCAACCATTGAGATACCATACAGGCTTTGGAAGCTCTTTGTGGACCATGGTTTCAGCAGTCAGATGAAACAAAGATGATATCTAGAAAATCCTACAGAAGCAGCTGGTCTTCATTTGGGGTTATTCAGAATAATTTCACTGATAACAGCTGTATGAAACACTGAGTTACCAGTATACAAATACAAATAATCATTTAAATAAAATCTTTCCTTGTATTGTATGTTCCCATGAGTGTTAAGAATGATTAAAACCATGTTGTTGGAACATTCAGTGTGTTTGTAAATGGTATGATTTTCCAGCTGCTCTTCTCTCTCTGCTGAAATGAGGAAATCATTTTTGATTATCAAAACAGATGCCTCGAGTTCATCCATATTTTATGCTGGAAGGACAGAATAACTGCATTCCCAAACTAGCTGTTATGCACGTAGAAATGAAACACTTGCAAGTTGGTCTTTAGTTGCAAGACTAAGTTCTGACTCTTTTTCTCTTTGCTGATTTCATCAAGTTCAACAAGACAATGTCCATATGTACAAAGCAAGCTCCTTGAAGACATGGTTTGCCAAGGTTAGTAAATATGAATATGAAATAACTTAAGAAGAGACTTCCACAGACAAGTAATCAGCCATTGCCTGCTGATAAATGAATCAAATGGGCTTTCACTGATAACTACAGGAGTGCATCGGTATAGTGAAGCCTAAAGCACCCTTCATTTTGATCGAACATTATTTATTTTTGTGGTTCATGTAACAATTTGTTTGAGTGTATAAAGCTAATAAAGCTACCTTTATTTACCTTTATTATTACCTTTATTTAGCATGATGCTAAACGGTCCTGTCCATGCTACAAAATTTGATGTGTTGGGAGTGAGAATGGGTCATCCCAACAAATTCACAGTGATCCATGACTGAGTGCTGTATTTTCTGGGTGGGAGGGATGGCATTACCTTCTCTCCCCTGTCAATCACAGTGACACTACCCAATTGTGGGTATCTGTGAGCTCATGTATGTAGAAGAGGGCAAATAACGCTTTCCTCAGAGTGTGTTACTCTGCCCTGTGATGCAGCATGAGCAGCAGTTTGAAAAGATTGGCTTCATGTGAGACAGCTGGCTGGTGGGTGGAAATTGGCAAATGACCAAAAAAAAAAAAAAAAGAACCCTGTCCCACATGGGCAGATCTCGCATAACTCTCTGAATAGTGCTTAAGTCTATCTATATGCTTACATCTGAGGTTTGAATACTAGAATGCACAATTTCAGTATTAAATCCTCATGACACACACATGGAACTCAAAGACTGTTTTCACTGTCTTTTCCTGTAGTAAATGTTTTTAAAATATGTACATAGTTCAGAGTTTTGAGCCATTTTTTTTATTCATTGTTCAGTGTCTGACTTCATTATCTATCTATATATATATATATATATCCGTTTGCAGTTAAAATGATGATTAGAAATGGAGATGAATCCTCATGGCACTGATGGATTCAGTGCTGTTCTGAGCATGACTGTTCCATGGAAACAGAGTGATAGAGTTGCAGAGATGGGTTCAGTTTTCAACATATTCACACACCGTTATCATTTCTGCAGTTAACTGTGTTTCTTTGAAAGGATGCTGTATTCAAGTCCCTGCAGGGACGATTGACGCTGGGAGAGCAAAGCACAGTGCAAATGTGTGACTATAACCATTTCAACCATCTGTTTCCATCACATTACTCAACCAAATGTTTGCTGTCAAATATAAACATTTTGTAATATATTCTCTTTTAACTTGTGCTGTATTCGACCCAGTATCATAGGGAAAAAGGCTCACTTACACTTCATGGGTTTGGTATTCTGGGTTTCGAATATGCTTCCATGCTTCAGGTTTCGAATATGCTTCCATACTTGATAAAAATCTGGAAAGGTGATTTTTTCACAGACTTAAACTGATTTAAGCATGTGCAAAACTTGACTCTGAATACACATAACTTTCCTTAAGTAAACAATGATTTCAGTTGCTTACTCTTAATATGCTCCTATATGTTTGAAAATTAGGTATGTAAGCAATAAAACACACAGCACATCCCAAAGTATGTTTTTTTGTCTTATTCCACCAGAACTATCTGCAAACAATGTATATATATATATATATATATATATATATATATATATATTACAGTGAGCGCATTAATATAAACCTGAGCTTCAACAGCGTTGTGGTATAAATGTATTTATTAGACAGAAATCATATTCAAATAGCATAGTGAAGATGGGCGTGGTTATGTTGAAGTCAATGTGACCTAAGTTTGATACATTGATATACATCATGTGCTTGTCTCAGAACATTAAGGTGCTGCAAATAAGTTGTACGTGACCACCACTGGGAGAACCATGGACCACTTCAGCTCCTCCATAAAATGTCGAGCAGGATTCCTGCTGTAATAAATTCTGACACACTGTGGCACATTCCTTAATAAGATTATAGATTACCGTATAATGCTGATTCTCATTTTTTCGATTATATTAGGTGTAGAAATGAAACTGCACGGTTCCAATATCATTCTTTCTTTACATCTCTCCTCATGCTGTTCAAGCAAATGATTATTGATTCAAGGTATGACAAATTGATCCAGGTTTATCTTGCAAGTAATTACTAGGCCAGTGAGCAGAACACTGCTTTTTCAGTATCACTAAGACTTTTTGGATTCTTCACTTACAGCCTTGCTGTTAATTTTTATTAGAAAATTTAATTTGAAAATTTTAAATATTTGACAAATAATTCAGAGTAAACCTGAGTGCTAAAAAAAATTGCACCCTTGAAACTGCAAGTCAAGGATTGCTGAAATGTAAATGCACTTAAAACTATGGAATGTCATTCGATGCCAATATTAAATGCATAAACATGACTTTATTAATGAATTAATAATATCACCCTTTAAAGTCCACTAACATGTTTCTTACCGAGGAGACACGTCGTAATTTGAGATACTGCATACCTCAAGGGCCAAATTTTTTATGAATAAAGTTACGAATTGAGCTGTACATGTAACAGATGAGTGCTTGGTCAGATTATCCTTCAAAACATGGACAAGTTTACTTTCCTATTTTATTAATTCGCCAACTTGAAATTGTGAATTAAAAGGGTCATCAAATAGCCTATATCCCACACACACATTACAATTTAATTTGGCACCATTCATACACTCTGGCTAATTTTTTTTCAACTTTTCAATTCTTCAGTCCTAAAATTTGATTTAAATAAGCATAGCTTCAGTTATTTTAATGAAATAAGTAAAGCTGGGCAAGTTAGCTTGGCTAGGTAGCAAACATTCACTACCTACCCTGCTAATTCAAAAATATGACCTAGATAGCGTGCTTGTATATTCTTCTTTTTTTTCTTCAGTATTCAGCACTGATTCTGTCCATGTTCTTGTTGTTCATTTTAGTAGTTTATTACAATGGGATGTCTTTTTCTTCACTTTAGCAAGTTCTTATTTAAATGTGTCATTTGAAATGTAGTTTAGGATTTATTAAGGTAAGCTTTATTTACACTGACAGTGAAACAGAGGTTTAAAATAATCTCTAAAGAGGCAGTTTTGAAAAGCAGTATTTTTTATACAATATTTAATTATTAATCCTACTTATGTAAAAGAAGATCATTTTAATATAATAAGTGAATAAGAAAATTTCAGGGAATTTTGTGTTAATAAAATCCAGCCGTCCACAGCATGAACAATAATCATTTTCTCTTTCCATGAAATAAATTATACAGTCCGAAGCAGAGCATTTTGCCTTAAGCTGTGCTCTGATCTGTGATATTAATGTCACAATGGGGAATTAAGCTTCCGTCATCAGAAAGGGAAATGGAGCTGCCTCTAGGCATAAAACATGCATGGTTTATTTCCTGCTCTTTTACACTCTGACAACAGGGCAAAACAAAGAGAAGCGGGCTTTCCTAGAAATAAATTTGTTCTGCCATGTGACCATTTAGCTAATTTGAATCCCTCTTTTCCTCAGCTTTTTCCCCAAAATAAGAAAAAGCTTTGGATGTCTGAACATTTTTTGGCACCTTTTTCTAAATCCTGAGGTACAAATGAGATAAAATGTACAAATCCAGAATGTACCAGAAGTTCCAATTAATATATTCATACGCTGGAGGTTCTTGTGCAAACTCCATTATTACATTTACAGCCACCTTCATAGCTCTGGTTCATTTACCATAAATCTGACTCGGCTAAATCCGTCTGTGTAAGAGATGACTACATACTTAGTTTTGGCTGAAGGTACTTTGCACCCCGTGAAGTTCCTATTATGAAATAGTGCATGTGTTTGTTCACGCATGGTACCTGATTAATGACTCCAGATCTCCTCTGTTGTAGTTTACGACCCTGATCAGGTCTAACCAGCGGCAGATTAAATAGAATCTCACACCTCGCTCGAGTTCAGTATTGATCTTTGGGACACACTGTGAATCACAAGCTGCCTGTTACACTCCTCATGTTCGCTCAGGATGATTTGCCTCATAAAATTGGATTAATGTCTTGCTGCTAAGATGTGTGTGGTTTGTGACCATGGAGCTCCGGCATTTGGTTGGAAATGTCTTGACGTCTTGGGTTGTAACAGTTTGTTAATTGTAAGAGTAAATCAAACTATGACATCACAGCATGTTTTCAAAATTACACCCGTAACACTGGGAACCCCTCAGAAGCATTTTTCACAGAAAAACCTTATTAACAGGCAGCTACAAATTATAGTTATGTTAGGAAACTCGTATCATGTTTAGAAGCTGCTTCCAGTGCATTAAAAGTTTTTATATTTCATACACCAAAGGTATTATTCCATACTCCTACACTGAAAGGAATTCCTCACGTATAATGTATTTTCTCTGGGGAGGATATGTAGCTAATACAGCTTGTTTTGGAAATCTGCCAACATAGCTAGTATGAAACGTTCAAATAAAACCCCCAGGTTTCACACTGATTAGTGCATTACCTAGTTATTTTTAGAAGCTATATATAGCTAGTACCATTTCTCAACTGACCCACAAATGACAAAATTAGCAACAAAATTAGAGACAAACTACAAATGACACGAGTGATTTGTCACTTGCTAGTGTGAATGAAGGGTTACAGTTAAGATGTTGCTTAAATGGTACATGAATAATGTAGTCTTATACAATGTTGCAGTATTTTCACAATCACTGAAGTTTTTGTTTGGGTCTCCTGTGTGCACTCAGCAGTGTTGCAACACAAGGATTCAATAAAGGAAAAAGGGTATTTTACAACACTGCGATGACAGAATCAATAGAAACGATGTATGAGGCCATTTATTATTGTTGCTGCTGTTCAGGCAGGAAGTTTAGAGCTTTTATTGTCAGCACATTTCTCTGTGAAGTAAATCGGTCCTGTTCAGCTGAAGTCAGATGGCACCTTTGAAACATTTTGACAAGGCCAGTCTGTTTCATTGGATCATCTGATCAATCATTTCTATAAAGCAATTCATTATTTACATAACATAGGAGTGCTAGGAAACGATAATGATTAAAAATGCTTTTGATAGATGGTAGATGGATAGAAATCGATGTTGCAAATTCTTAAGAATTTGCGATTAGAGTGAATTAGAGCTTGTAGCTTTTCTTAAAGATTTATTCATCTGAAATCCAATGAAATTGTGTCGGCTGTAACATTCCATCCCAGTGAAGAAGGCATGGCCCTTGTTTGTCAGTCCCAGTGAAGGAGGTGTGGCCTCTGTGTTAGTCAGTTCCAGAAAACTAGGCATGACCACTGTGCTTGTCAGTCCTAATGCTATTATGGCTGATGGCAGATAGTAGCAGCAGGTATGAAACAGGACTCATAAGCTTTAGAGCTAGTAGCTTTAGTCTGCAGATTTGTAATTATTGATGTGGGAAGTACAGCACAGACAGACAACAGACTTTCTGTCCCATTTCAAATTGGTAAGACTCAAGAACAAACATAAGTAATTTTGTAGGATTTCACTCAAATAAAAACACTGTAAATTAGCTGAAAATACAGGCTCTGCCCCTCACCTTAACCTAAGTTGTCTTCTGTAATCTTCCTTGTGGTAAATTTTACTGATGCACATTCACATTCTGAGGTACATTGTGAGGTAAATTCACATTCCAAAGTATATTCTGAGGTATTCATATTCTGAGGTACATTGTGAGGTAAATTCACATTCCAAAGTATATTCTGAGGTATTCATATTCTGAGGTACATTGTGAGGTAAATTCACATTCTGCGACACATTCTGAGGTACATTCATATTCTGAGGTACGTTTTGAGGTACATTCACATTCTGAAGTATATTCTAAGGTACATTCACTGTGGCAGCTGGGGCATGGTCGAGCATCAGCTGCACACGGAGAGGAGGCGGGTTGAACCAGCATCTAACGCGTGATGATTCTCACCTGTGTCTTATTACAATCAGCCTATGTAATAAGATGTGTGTTTCTTTGAGCTTTCAGTAACTGCCCTGAGGTACAGAGTGACAGAGAGTGGCTTAGCTGGCGGAGCTTGTAACACACAGACACTCACACACTCCCACCCATGCACGGAGCATGATCTTGACTTTGAATGAGTTGAAAGCCGTGAGCTCATGACGGCACCTTTCGGGTTGCATTTTAGGTTAGTTTGGGTTTTTGTTGAGTTTCTGAAAGTGCGCTGAAAATAAAATTGAGCCTGGAGCTCTGCTGAAATTTCTCCTGCCTCTTCCTCCGCACCCATACACAACGGGTTCTACATTCACAATCTGAGGTACATTGTGGGGTACATTCACATTCTCAGGTTCATTCACAATCTGAGGTACATTCTGAGGTACATTCATATTCTAAGGTACACTATGAGGTATATTCACATTCTGAGGTATATTCACATTCTGAAAACTATTCTGAGGTTATACATTGTGAAGTACATTCATGTTGTGAGGTACATTCTGAGGTACATTTTTGAGGTACATTCACATTCTGAGGTACTTTGCTACAGATGAAGATAAGCAGCACCTCATTAATTCAGCTCTCACTGTTCAGATGTGCTGTACATGCAAATGCATGTAAAAGAAGAAAAAAACTTCTATTCTGTAATGATACAGACAGCTTGCATGCACATAGCTGTACTATATGCAAATAAATTCCTCATGTTATCTAAAATACACACAACATTGTATTGTGCACTTCCTGTGAAAACTGTGGTCAGTTCCTGAAAACACAGCCGTCTGAACCACTGTCACACACCTGATAGTGAGATAGTATCATGTTCTGAGGCAGTGTGAAATAGAGCTGGGAGGAAATACAGCACAGAAGAAAGAGAACGAGAGACATATACATCACCATTACACAATAAATATGCAGTGTTTGATAATAGTCACAAGTTTGCCAATATGAAGTTGATAGCATGCATTGGACAAACCAGAAAACAAGTATCAGGAGTTAATGGTCATCTGTACTGAGAAGGGTCTCTGTCTTCAGTCACCAGCTTATGGAATCTCATGCCAAGTGGTTGGTGCTTCCTGTTCACCAGAACTGGCAGCCCAGGTGTTGTTTGCTGAGGGAAACGAAAGCCCTGAAGGCAAAGGGATATGTTGGGTTGATGAAACAGGACAGAGATATAATGAGATATCTGTCCAGTTCAGAAGAAGGTGAGAAGAAGATAAACAAGAAACATTCCATAAACAGTCCATAAGAAATTACTTAAGATATTAAGATCTATATTAAGTTACGGATATCTTACCGTTTTTACGTGTGTATAGTTTAGTAATAGTCTAATGGTAACATTTATGTGTAATTTTTATGTTTCTTACCGAAATGGATCAGATTATCCATTTTTTTGCACATGGTCACAAATGAAGGCATTCTTCTGTGAAGTACATGATATAGAAGTGTGCTGCATGGGGTTTGTCATTTGAAGAGGTATAAGTGATCCTCAACCATAGTTTATGGGCTATTGTCTCCCCTCTAATAAACTCAATTCATTTCCCTTAATTCTGTCATCTCCTGTTTTTAAGAATGAAAGTTGTAAAAAGCAGGAAACATCCACAAACTGTCCCCAGATTCGAACTAAGGGTCAAAAGGCTGAAAATTTTAAAATAACAAAATTGTCAGATAGCATCTTATAATATCTAGATAAAACTCTCAGGGACTGTGTTTTTTAATTCTCCTGGGATATGTAGACTTTCGCTAAAGACAACAGCTGTGACAGAGTTTGTATTTTTTACTGTCAACACATTGCGGCCTGCAAACATGGCCGCCATGAACACACGCTCCACGTCATGTCATTATGAGTCTTCTCAGGTCAGTGTTGTGTGCATTATAAGTTGCGTGTCTATATGTGTATGCTGTTTGCATGACCATTGCCTGTTCTCTGATTTTGACTTTGTTTAATGATTTGGATTTGTCTGCCAGTCCCTTAATAAATAATCCTAACTGCACTTGCCTCAGCCTACTCTCTCTGACAGGAGAATGGAAGGTGTTTGACGTATGAGAAGATTGTTTTCTCTGAGCCAATCATAGAAGCATACAGACACGATGAGGTGAGACAGCCAATCAGCAGAGTGTCTTCAATTCCAGTAACAGAAGTTGCACCACATCCAGACACAGTGAGTTTGTTATATGACAGTATAGCTAGAAATTTCCTGTTTCAGTCCTGTTTAAAAGGTGGTGACAAATTATTTAATAATGAAAGTTTATCCAGATAGTAGAACGTTTGTTCCACTTGATCGAGAACACCTGTCTGCCTGCTCATTCATCCAGTTATTCAATCAGCCAATCACATGGCAGTAGTGCAATACATCACATCATGCAGACACAGGTCAAGAGTTTCAGTTAATGTTCACATCAAATATCAGAATGAGGAAAACACATGATCTTATGTGACTTTAACTGTGGCATGAAAGTTGATGTTTGGGTTCCATGATCTCCTAGGGAACCAAAGAAGCAGCAGGCTGTTAATTCAGCTGTCTGTGTTCACCTGTGGATTTTATGCAAATACATGTTTAAAAAAAAATAAATAAATGACGCCTCCTGTCTGTAAACATTAACACGTCTCACACACATATAGCTGTACTTGTACTGTAAACTTCCTGATCTCTGGGACAGTTCCTGAAACATCTGATACTGAGATCACACATCTGATACTGAGATTATATCTGTTTTTAGGGTGATATGGAAAAGAAAGATTAAAAAAAATACGCAATATTTTTTAGTTATACTCATAATTTTGCCAATATAACACTGACAAAACAGAAACAAACCAAAAAAAAAGGAATCTCTAGATGTATTAAAAAAGAAAGAAATGTCTGCTTACGAAGTCTCATGCAAAGTGGTTGATGCTTCCTGTTCGCCAGCACCGGCAGCTTGGATGTCGTTGCTGAGAATAACAAGGAAAGCAAAGGGGTGGGAGGGGTTGATGAAAGAGAACAGGGATATAATCAGACGTCTGTCCAGTTCTGGAGCAGAAGGTGAGAAGAATAACAGCAGAAAGACGTATGAACAAACTCGCAACACACACTCTGGGAGGATTTACACTATTCGCAGCACCAGTAAAGTCCATGAGAAACATTACAGGTATGGATATTGTACCTGTTTATATGTTTGTAGTTGAGTTATACTTTTAGAACTTTTCATAGTAATAATTACAGCAGTGCATTATAACACATATAATAAGTAATCTACTATATATAACAGAGTGAAACATTGTTTTAAATAGTTTTGTTTGCTTTTTTTACCAAAATGTGAGCCTATTTCACTTGCCTTGCACAGAGTATGCACGGAGTTTGTGTGTGTGTGTGTGTGTGTGTGTGGGTCTGTGTTCATTTTCTGCTCTATTTCCATCCCAGCATGAATGTAATTTCACGGTTAACCCCGTGTGTTTCTCAATTAATTTCCCAAAATATATGTCATGTTTTGGAAACACATACTGCAATTGAACCCATATTTAACGTAAATTTAGCTCATCCTCAGTTCAGTTAAAGGGCTGGACTGCATAAATTATATACTGTAAATATAATCATGCCCAGTGGTGAAATATACTTTGTCTTTGCATTCTGTGTAATTCTCTCTCTTTTTATCTTTTCTATTGATCATTTTTTCGCTTTTAATCATTGCATTAGCCTGATATCTACCTGACACTACCATGAAAAGATCAACATAGATTTGGTTAAAGAGAAGACAGATTATTTCTACCACTCAAGAGATTCTGCTTGACATAATGAAAAGTAAATGAAATATCACAAGGCAGAGGTCATTGTGCTGCAGGGAAGGAGAGCAGTTCATTTGACTAGACAATACCCAGTAACCTCGTGATAATGTATTCATTCAAACCCCACCTCTTTAATGGTCGCGAAAATATGATGAATTTTTTATGCTTTTTTACACTGTAATGATAAACACCGGGCCCATCGTCTTTAACTGTACACAAGGTAACAAACAAGGTAATGTCTAATAAAGTGGGATTCTGTGACAAAACAGGTGGTTGTTTCTCTCATGAAGGCACGAGCGATTGGTCAGATATGAAGCTTGGGACAAACAAAGACGAGGTTTATTACTTTCATAAGAAATAATGACAAACCAACATGAGTTGCAAATTTAAGAAGTAAATCTTTATTTATTTACTCATTGGTTTATTTTTTATTTATTTACAGGTATGACTCATAAATGGGTTTTTGTTATCCTATTCTTCTCAGGTCAGTGTTGTGTGCATTATAAGTTGCATGTGTTTATGTGTTTATTGGAGAATCACTACTGACAGTCTGATAATTCAATTCCAGCTCTTAAGACAATGTTCAATTGATGCTTGTGCATAGGGCTGATAAATCATGTGTCAAGATTGTGTGTTCGATCCAGATCTTGATCCAATTATATAAGTGTGTTATTATGATTTAATTTGTGTGTTTATTTATAAGAATTTACATGCATGTTTATGGCATTTGCGCTTTTGCTCTTTTGTGGTATAGTATCAATAATGATTTTTTAAATATTATTATTATTTTGTGTTTCTCATTGTAGTATGTGGTATTGGGGCATACATTCCACATCGCTATCACTTTGTGAATGAGAATAAAAACTGGAGTGAAGCTCAGACTTACTGCAGAGAGAAATACACTGATCTCGCCACCATCAACAACATGGAAGAGATGAAGAAGCTGAATCACACACTGAAGAAGGAAACTGCAGAGCAAGCTTGGATCGGTCTACAGAGAGAGGGCACTGGGAAATGGCAGTGGTCTCTGACAGACCAAACTTTCTACAGAGACGGAAACACTTACAGAAACTGGAGTAGTACAGAACCAAACAATTGCAAGAAAAATGAGTTCTGTGTTATGATGTCAAAGAGCAATGGTTTCTGGTTTGATGTCAAGTGTAATAAAACATTACCTTTTGTGTGTTATGAAGGTAAGAACTTGCTAATAGTTGTTAATAAAAGGCAAAAAAGACTTAATGGCTTTACATTAATGAAAAAATTTCTGGATTATCTGTGTATTTTGTTTCCTTGAATTTTTTTTGATTGACGTCATTTAATTAATGGCAGAAAATTCATAAATCCAAATTATCCACAAATTAGTTATTCATGTAAATTAAATGTTTTTCAGAAAAGAACACAAACACTAATAGACACATATTAATTAATGAGACAAAGACCTGGTATGATGCTCAGACCTACTGCAGAGAGAAATACACTGATCTGGTCAGTGTGAGGAACAAAACTGAGAATGAGGAGATCTGGAGAGTGATTCAAAATTCACCTAATAAAACTGTTTGGATTGGTCTGTTTAATAACTCCTGGAAGTGGTCAGATCAGAGTAAGTCCTCAAAAATACAGAAGGAGGAACACATAATACATATGCAGTGTGTGATCATTATTATAATCATCATTCTGCCAATATGAAGTTGATAACATTCAATGAACAAATCAATAAACAAGTTTCAGGAATCAATGGTCATCTCTGGTCAGATTTTTTTAAAGGTCTCTGTCGTCAGGTCACTGGCTTATAGACTCTCATGCAAAGTGGTTGGCGCTTCCAGTTTACTAGCACCAGCAGCTCGGATGTTGCTGCTGAGGGAAAATAAAGCCATGAAGGCAAGGGGATGGGAGGGGTTGATGACAGAGGACCGCTATATAATGAGAATTTTGTCCGGTTCAGGAGCAGAAGGTGATTAGAGCAAGAGCAGAAATACGCACAACAACTTCACAACATACACCCTAAGAGGATTTACATTCGCTGCACCAAATACATAAGAAACATTACAGGTATGGATTTTTTTTTTTTTTTTTTTATAGACAGTATGTATAGTTGAGTAACAGTTTAATAGTACCTTTAATAGTAATAATTATAGCATGATGTAAACAATATCATGAGAAATAATGTGTAAATGAGTGCAATGTTGTTTTAAATAGTTTTTATATCTCATAGTTCAGTTGTCTTCCTATTCTCAGTGTGTGTGTGTGTGTGTGCGTGTGTGTGTGTGTGTGTGTGTTCATTTGCATGTGTTCTCTATTTCCATGCCGGCACAAGTGTAATTTGCTGGTTAATGCCATTAATATCTAGATAAAACTGTCAGGCACTGGGCTTTTTAATTCTCCTGGGAAATGTAGTGTTTTGTTTGAAAAAAAAAAAAGATATGATATAACAGATGTGATAGATTGTGTTTTACACAGGCATAATTAGTACATGCACTAATAAAACAGAGAAGAAACAGTGAATTTTACATTTTTCGACAAACAAAGTCTTAAACGTAGCTCAGAGCTTTTTTAATTGAAGATCGAGACAGCACTTTATAACATGAATTTTGTATTTTATAATGTTCATTGCTGCAAAATATTCTTTAGAATCTTTAGATCTTTAATCTTTCTGCCTTTTTGACACTCATGAAAATATTGACAAAAGAGACAGCAATCCATAAAATGCTTTTTTACCACTCAACAGATTATTTGTACTACTTGATAAGAAATTTGTATAAAATCTGTATATTATGAAATCAAGCCCTACCCCTTAAAAAAAAAATTGCTCTCTGTGACTGATTGCTAATAGTTATAGTTAAAGATATTCTTTAAGCAAACACTTACATTGTGGACCAAAATGTTAAGTATGTCTAATAAAGTGCAGTAAATGTAGTAATAACGGCTCAGTGGTGGTCTTTCTCCAGTGATAAACAGGGTAAAGTGGGACTGACACAGTCTGCATAGTGCATAGTGACAGCTAGGCTACAGTGACTGATGCTTTTAAATTCAGTTGGGGAAAAAATAGCTAATCTACAGCCAAACTATGCTTTTGATAAAGTAGCTAGCTACACTATAGCTACTAATATTGAAGCTACAGTACTTTATCAAGCTGAGAATCGTTTTTTTTTTTTTTTTGTGCAGCTACTTTACTGCAGAAAATAAAAATGCCCATGCTTTGTCCAGGGTATGCTATATCTTTTTGCAAACCACTCTTACTAAGAAGTAGTTCAAATTACTTAAGTACAAAAATGATATTATCAAAAAAAAAAAAAAAAAAAAAAAAAAGCAACACGTTGAGAGAGGACTCACTCCATTACTCTTGGTTCAAGAGAGGTTAGCCTTTGAAAATATCTAGCTACTTCGTTAATAAATAATAATGCTTAGCATCACTGCTTGTTATTTCCTATTTTCTGATGCTAGCTATGAAGCTAAATACTTGAGTTCAGCTGTCAATCTCTATCAATACAATGACCTATTTGGATAATTCACTGCTATTTTGATAATCACACTCTTGGCCAGCTAGCTCATCACCAACAATGGAAAAAAATGAAGGAAAAAAAAAAATTGAAAAGGATAAAGAGCTACTTTATTTGTGTTTTTAAAATTTTGGATGTCGACAGTATTTTAATTTCGAGTTTGCACAGGATCCATAATTGATTAAAAAAAAAAAAAAAGTTAATAAATATGACCATGCATGTTCAACAGTCTTGTTTTGGGTCACCAGAAGAATGTCCCCACTTTAGCTCTACCACAATCTTGTTATTCTCCAGACAGGTCCATGCAAGCTAAGGTCAAGCACATTTGAACGTTCTATACTAATTAATTATTAAGTATAATGTACGTATTAAACTTTTTGCAAGTATTAAGCGTTTTGCAAAAATACACCACAAAAAAAAAATGCTACTACAAATGTAGTTAAGCTAGCTACTTGTAGTTGTAGCCAGCTACTCCCTGATTCTATGTATAATACTGTCATTAAACAGCAATGAATATTCATAAATAATTGTTTGGTTGTTTGGTTGTTTACAGGAATGTGTCCTAAATTGGTTTCTGTCATCCTGTATTTCTCAGGTCAGTCTTGCGTGCACTAGAAATCATACTGATGCTTGTGCATAACCCTGTTTATTCGTGTGTCAAGGTTGTGTGTTTGAAGCATCAATATATGATTGTGTGATTAAGATTTACGTTAAAGTATTTTAATGGTGTTTGTATATTTTTGGTTTGTTGTGGCAAAGCATCATAATAATAATTATATTTTTATGTATAATTATTATTTTATGTTGTCTACAGTAGTATGTGGTGTAGGAGCATATATTCCTCATCGCTATCACTTTGTGAATGAGAATAAAAACTGGAGTGAAGCTCAGACTTACTGCAGAGAGAAATACACTGATCTCGCCACCATCAACAACATGGAAGAGATGAAGAAGCTGAATCACACACTGAAGAAGGAAACTGTAAAGCAAGCTTGGATCGGTCTACAGAGAGAGGGCACTGGGGAATGGCAGTGGTCTCTGGCAGACCAAACTTTCTACAGAGACGGAGACACTTACAGAAACTGGGATAGTGGAGAACCAGGCAACCAAAAGGGAAATGAGTTCTGTGTTTTCATGTCAAAAAGCAGAAGTTCCTGGCATGATGACAACTGTAATGATAAAAAATCTTTTGTGTGTTATGAAGGTATGAACTTGCAAATAGATGTTAATAAAAGGCAAAAAACACTTAAAATCTTTAAAGTAATGAAAAATATCTGAGTGATCTGAGTGTATTCTTTTGTTCCCTTGAATTTTTTGACTGATGTTATTTTAATGGCAGAAAAGGCAGAGATCTGAATTAGCCACAAATTAGTTATTCATGTAAATTAAATGTTTTTCAGAAAATGACACAAACACTAATAGACACATATTAATTAAAGAGACAAAGACCTGGTATGATGCTCAGACCTACTGCAGAGAGAAACACATTGATCTGGTCAGTGTGAGGAACAAAACTGAGAATGAGGAGATCTGGAGAGTGATTCAAAATGAAACTGTTTGGATTGGTCTGTTTAATAACTCCTGGAAGTGGTCAGATCAGAGTAATTCCTCATTCAGATACTGGAGCTCTGACAAACCCAGTGGATGTTTGAACTGTACTGCAGTGTCTGTGTCTGAGCAACACTACTGGAGTGATGTGAACTGCAAGGAAAAGCTCCCATTCATCTGCCATGAGAGTGAGTTACATTACACATATTCAACATGTCTACTGTATTTATTTCTTAGTGCACAGGATTAGTCAACACCTTTTTATATAAGACTGACTGCAGAACTTCATACTGTATACATTATAAACGGTGAAGATGTTTGAATGCATAATTATACTACAACTTTTTTTCCCCTTGTATGTCCAGATAAGCTAATCCTGATTAAGGAGAATCTGACCTGGAAAGAAGCTCTGAGATACTGCAGGAACCATCATTATGACCTGGTGTCAGTGCGCACTGAGGAGATGCAGCTCTGGGTGAAGGAAGTGGCTCGAAACGCCTCCACTGAACACGTGTGGCTCGGCCTGCGTCACACCTGCGCTCTGGGCTTCTGGTACTGGGTGACTGGAGAGATGATCTGCTACCAGGACTGGGCTCCGGGGAATGGGACAGGGTTCGAAGACTGCAGCAATGAGGAGAGAACCGGAGCAGTGCAGTCTGGAGGAGAGCAGCAGTGGATCAGCCTGCCTCAGAGCTACACACTCAACTTCATCTGCTCTACCTATGAAGGTTAGTCAGTGTGGTGTTTTGTTTGTAATGTCATAAATATTTTAATACATTTTAACTGCAAACATGAAAACCATCTCTGGCTCATCGTCTTTATCTAACATCAGCAAATCCTACTCTCATTTTTTTTCTTCATATAGATTTTAAGATAATCTATTCTGTTTTATCCAGATGTTTGATGCTATATGTAATCTGTGTGGCACATATACTCAGTTCATATTTTCCAAGCATAATGTTACTCATGCAGCTCATACTCACTATGATTATGTTTTTCTGTATTAATAGAGGGGTCTATGGGATAATCACGGTGAAAGGCATGTACTTGCATTATACTACAATGTGTTTATTATCCACATTTTATTGTACACATTTTAGTTTTATTATGTTTTAACATTTCAGGTTAAAAAAAACTTCTCTACACCATTTTAAACTAATATTCATGAGAGCAGGAAGTGACTTCGCTGTTCCTAGAACATATCCAGTTGACGGTGAACATTGTTCAATAGAAAGTGCAAAGAATTATGCACTGTGTGCCTCTTTTATGTCACTGAGATGCCATTCCACGTTATAAAAGCTATTTTTTCCCACCTTTCCACTAAGAAAGTTAAGCATCCATGATACTATGATACTAAAACTATGATATACCTTCACCGTCTCTCTGGCATAAACACACATGATATACATCGGGTAGTCACTTCAGGTAGCTAAAAGTTTCAAGTCCGCCTCAAAAAAAAAAAAAAAAAAAAAAAACAGTTTCCTCACATTTTTATTGAAAGGAATGGGTAAAGACAATCAATCATTTATTGTTAATTTTTGTATATTTCTTATTTGTTCATTTTTTGGGAGACTCAAGAAATACGGTCATTTTTTTTTTACATTAAAAAAAAACAGTCCTACTAGAAAATGCTTTCGGAACGGACCGTAGCTTTCTTTATCTTGTTGAAATGCTCTATAGGCAAATAACAACCATAAATACAGGATGTTTTTATACAGGAACAGCTACCTACAATTGTGTTAAACATATTCCTGATTCAAGAAGGCTATGCAATTAAAAATAAATAAATAAATAATGTTTTTGGTTGGGTTTCCATTATAATATAATCTATTTTCTCTATCTTTTATTATTATTATTATTATTATTATTATTATTTCTTTGTTTTCTCATATGAAAAGATCGATGTTAATTTTAAATGTAACTTTTAAAGATTGATGTTAATCTTAAACTATATATATATGGAGTGTAATGTTTATTGAAATTATTTTCAAATAAAATTCATCTCAAGTATTTTTCTGAGTTTCATTATGAATATTATTTATAAATACTGTACACACAGAGGTAAACACAGGATTTGGATGAGGTGGTAGCACTGGTAGAATCTGTCAAGCTGAATTGCTAGCTGGGACACAATGTATTCTAATTTCTAATGCAATTTCTATTTGTAATTTCCAATCTACATAGTTTTAAAATACTATGAGTAAAATTGGGTATGAGTAAAAACTTTTGTACTTTTTTTTTACACACACACACACACACAATTTGAAAATGATAAATGTCGCAAACACTTGTCCACACTTGACTAATGCTATAGGCTACTATCTAGTGAATTTTTAGAGTAACTCCGTAATAGACAGTTAAGATTTTAAGGTTTTAGACATGCAGTGCATTCGTTCAAATGTGTTCGACACAGCAAGTGTGTGTATTCCTCACATAGAAATATGATAATATACATTCACTGTCCACTTTATAAGGAACACCTTTACACCTGCATATTCCTATAGTTATCTAATCAGCCAATCATGTGGCAGCAGCACAATGCATATAATCATGCAGATACAGGTAAAGAGCTTCAGTTAATGTTCACATCAAACATGAGAATGGGGGAAAAGTGTGATTTCTGTGACTTTAACCATGGCATGGTTGCTGGTGCCAGATGGGCTGGTCTGAGTATTTCAAAAACTGCTGATCGCTTGGGATTTTCACACACAACAGAGTTGTGTGTGAGTTTACACAAAATGATGCGAAAAAGAAAAAGCATTGAGTGAGTGACAGTTCTGTGGGTGGAAACGTCTTGTTGATAAAAGAGGTCAGAGGAAAATGGCCAGATTGGTTCGAGCTGCCAGGAAGGATATAGTAACTCATATAATCACTCTTTACAACCGTGGTGAGCAGAAAAGCATGTCAGCATGCACAAAACATCGAACCTAGAGGTGGATGGGCTACAACAGCAGAAGACCACATTGGGTTCCACTCCTGTCAGCAAGAACAGGAGTCTGAGGCTATCATGAGCACAGACTCACCCAAACTGCTGAAGATTAGAAAAAAAATCACCTCTTTTTCCAGTCTTCAGTTGCCCAGTTTGTGTGAGTCTTTACTACTCCAAACTGTTGCCGTTAAGGAGTTACAAGGAGCCTAATGACAACCAGATGAGATCGAAGATTATAGCAGAGACCTAATGTTCAAATGAGGAGCCTTTTTTCTAGCACGTTTGAAACACAGCAGGAGCCTGATTAGATCTGACACAGCAAAGTGGGTAAGTCTGTGGGGGTGGAATGAAATCGTCACAGCTGTTCGGTCACACTGCTGCGAAGAGACGATGACGGCTAAATTAAAAACTGGTGACAGTCAGGAAGCACTATAATGGAATAGTTAGCGTGGAATTGTATGAAAATGGACAGTATTGACCGTGACAAAGAGCTCAACTGTAATTAATTGATGAAATCAATTAGTACCATTATAACTACCATGAAGCAGTGAAAATTGAGTTAAAGTGAATCACTGGCTGTCTGTGATAGAAAACTGACTCACCACTTCACTAAGCACTAAATCTACTCAGTTAAACAAAAGGAGGTAGGAAGCAAGGAGACATCAACAGAGACTTCAGTAGTTTCTTTGGTTTAATGACCTTTTTCCCAAAGCAGCAATGCTGCAAACAACACAACTTCAAATGGCATTAAAAATGCACAGTTGTTACTGTTATTACTATCAAGCAAGCTATACAACTCCTTAGCTAGCATACCGTATCTTATTGGTGACAAAAGTTTTTGAAAAAAGTGTTCAAAACTAGTAATCGTGTCCAGAAAACAGCAACCTCAACCAGACAAGTAAATTAGCAAGTTTTTTTATTTAACTTTAGTTTACCTGAGACAGTGCTCTGAAGCTTGGTGCTGTATGGATCTGTAAAATGGCGTGGAACGGGCTCAGGCAGGATATGACATCAGATTTGAAAAATAAGTTGGACTAACTTGAATTTGACTGGACATTTCATTCACACAGTTTTTTTCATTCGACATATTTCTCTGAGTTGAGAAAATAATTACATTTCTGCATTGCACATACTACTTTACATTAAGTAGATTAAATAGAAGTGACTGAATTTTATAAGTACGGTTTCTTGAGCAAAGAATCATTTCTTTCCCTGGTTTAAGTTTGAATTAAAGTTAAACGTGGCATTGTGAATTCAGAGAACCCAGAATGCGCTGAATCACGAATGCCTGGTGCTTAATGACTTACTTTGTGATGTGAATCCCTCTCAATTTCACCAAACTCTCAGCCACATTACAAACCTCAGAACATGACCTGGCTCATCTGTGCACTATTAAGGCCTTCATAACCAAGTGTCCTCCAAATGAACAAGACTCAGTGACTGAGACTAAAGCCACTTCTTGGCTCTTGGGTGAAATTGTGTTTTCAGCTCGTTGCACACATTGCCTTGGGCAAGTGTTTGCCAGTGCGTAATTTATGAGCCTCTTCACATTGTTTCCCTCTGTGGATTTTTAATATCGCTCAGTGCCAGATGGTTTTGGACTAATCAATCAGAAAGGGGAAGAAAACATGCTTGGAACAGTTGGATTTTTATATTATATAATGGCATTTGCTCTGTTTGGGCCACTGGAAGGATCTCTTCTGATCTCTGAGGAATTCAAAAAAAACAAAATAATAAAGCCAGGGATGTAAAAGCAATGTTGGAACACAGAGATCTTGTATGGCTTCAACTATAAATGTTTATACATAAATATATCAGACACAGGTATTCATACAAGTTTCCTGACTTTCAATGTGTCTAATTACTGTAAATGTGCATTATTTCCCCACTGTGTTATACTGGATATTGGTGTGGGCTTTAGTTTACAAGGTAATGTCTGGGGGGAATGTTCTCCATACATGTACACTGTATTCAATGTGAGAACGTAAGTGCTGAGGCAGCATTTTTGTACAATATCATGTTAAAGTGAGCCTGAATCTTCCTTTCATTAATATGGTTAGCTGAAAGCCTGTCAGAACTCATTTCTGCTTTGAACGAGCTTCTTTACTTTCATTACTGACAACTCAGTGAATAGATGTGGATATATTTACTGTTACATCCGTGGCTTTTTTGTGCATTCCTTGCTATCTACTTCAAGATTAGAACATTCCAGAAAAAAGCTAGTTTTAGTGATGGGGTTCGGAGCTTGAATAACATCACCGCAATAAAAGAATATAAAATTAGCACTTATTTGCACTAACACGTTTGTACTCGTTTGTATGCTAGTGTTTGTACGTTGTCCGTTTTCAAGTTGTAACACTACAAAATGTGCATGTATATACAGCATATGCGTGATTTTCTTACGTGATTCATTTATCTTCACATTCATTCATTCATCTTCAGCAGTGGTTTGGTCCAGGATTGCATAGTAATGTGCAGCCCGTGGCTCTGAAAGCAGACTTTAAGTGCATGGATTTTATTTACATTATTTATTTACATATTTACGTTTTCCATAAGGAATAAAAAAAACCACTGCAATCTACTTGCTAGCTTACCTTTTCTAGAAGAAAGCACAGCTAGCACTTAAATGCTAACATACTTGATGAGCAGATGCTCATTTTGAAAGGTTTGTCTACAACAAGAAATTATACACATTATTATAAAGGTTGTAAGTTGCGCCTTACCTTATCTGCTCAGAAAATGCATCATGCTACCTTTTCTGATAGCTTGTAATGATTCACGGCTGTTAAAGTTTGCAAGTGTGTGTAAAAAAATAAGTGGTATTCACTCTCAAAGTGGACAAAATGTTTTAAGCAGAAATAACAGAAGTTCATAAAAATCATGTAATGGTTTAAGCTAGCCAGTTAGCTGTTTCTGTCAGTTAGCTAGCTAATATTCAGTCAGTTAGCTAGCTAACATTTGAAATATCCCAATCCAATAGTATGAGCTAGTTTGTTAGCTGTCCACCCCAAACATGTCTAGCTAGCTATTTTTAGAAAAAAAAAATCCTTGATTAAAGCTAGCTAATATTAAAGAATATGCACAAAATTAAACTAGCTTGCTAAAATCAGAAGATGTTCCCAACAAAGTTAGCTAGCTAATCCTAGAAAATGTACAAAAACAATGCTAGCTAGATAAAAATGGTTGGGCTTGGGTGTGAAGCATCCATAAAGCTGGCTAATTGTGATTAACTGGGGAAAAAAGTCACTGATTATAACTAAAGAACATTATGTATTAATGAATTAAGCACCTTGTTTCTAATTCTAATTTCTAGTTTCTAATTTCTAATCTAAGATATGTAAGATATTATTACTTAAATCAGACATTTGCTTATTGTAACCATCGCCTCTATTGATTCACTGACTGCACCCCAAGAGTAATTGATTTTAAATGCACTTTCAGTAGTGCACACAAGAGATCCTCCTCTGCTCTTTCATAATTCTTATCTAAAAGAGTTAGAGATCCATGTAGGGCCACAGACGAGACAGAGCTTGACTTGCCTTTTGTCTGTAAAAATATCTCCTGGGCATTTGCATTTCCTCAGAACAAAAAGCCTTCTGAAGCACAGGAAGAAAGTAAATGTGATTGACAATCTTTCTCATCCTTGCTCAATCATAGAAAGGTATTGATTCAGTCGCTCATGCCTCAGCAAGGGGATTAAACATAGTAACTCATCAAGGTTCACTGTGAATATGTGCAAACTCTTGATCCCGCTGTCCAAAATCTTAAAGACCTTCTCCCACCCTAGAGGTCAGTTAAATTGCATTTTAATCCACCATTAACATAAAGCCATAAATCATTTCTGAAAAGAAGCCAGCTTAGAATTAAAAACACAGTGACCTACAGAAGCTGGACTGGAAGAAACATGACAGTAAGGCAGGAGAGGGGATGTTAGGGAGGAAAGTAAGGTCCATAACCCTGCCCTTCCTGAGACAGCACCTCCTGATTAGGTGTCACAGAGTTTTACAGTGTTCTCTCAGAGAAAGAATACAATGTGACAGGGCGCAATATAGAACCCTGAGGCACTCCCTGCAATTTAAACTGCTTATCTACCAGCAGATTGGCTTTCAATTTGTAAATGAGATGATGTAAATAGCAGAATTGATATTACTGGAAGAGTTAGCACATGATGCCCTTAGGAGGCAGCAGATTTTTAGAGGATAATATGATTTTTTTTTAGAGGCTGGTATGATGAAAGCTGTCTTATAAGTCGAGTTCTGTTTGCCACAGCATCTTAAAAAGCTTTGCCATGGTTTAGCCAATTTTTCTTTAGCAGTAATACCGTTTTTAACCCGGTTTTTCTGTATTTCTATATTTCAACTTCTGCCTCTGAGAAATTCTTCTTTTTAGTAGCTGCTTAGTAGCCATTTTGTGCTTTCCACTTTATGAGCTTGGCCTTTTTATGTAGTTTTGTGTAATTTACAGGTGATTGCCTTTTCTCAGCATACACATGCAAATACAAAGAAAATCAGCATTTAGAAACATCAGTTTGCCTTACGCAAACATTTACACACAACTTTACTCAAAGATGGAAGGATGAGGCCTATTGTCTGTAGCTACAGATATCCTCGCTTTACATGCCTCCACAAAAACCTTTTTTTTTTTCCTATTATACCACAGCACTGTTGAATTCTTGATGCTGATTTGTCAGATGGTGTTGAATCATTTTCTATAATGTTTAATATGTTAACAGTTTACCCAGGCATGCTCCATATCAATGGTACATAATTAATGATAATTTTAGGAGATGTTTATTTATGGAAGGAGTCTCTAGTGTCAGTGTGAGGTAAGGCTTAAAATGATTTAGGACAAAACAAGTTGCATCTTGGTTTCTCTATAAAATAGCAAGCTGAATGTGTTTTTTTTTTTTTTTAATTATTATCTTCAAGAAAGAGGAAAAAGAGAGGCTGATGATGGAATGGCTGGTAAAATCTGGTATAATGTAAGTGATAATAGGAACTTGTTTTGTGGACGTTCCACAATGTTAATTATAACTATAAATTTAAAAAAAAAAATGACATTGCATTTCATTAATAAATAAAAAATGTAATCATTGATGAATTGCTGTGGTATAAAGGGAATAAAATATTTTGGGATGTGTCCTTATAGGAAAATAATTAACAGTGATATTTTGTAGAGAAAAAAATGGCAGGCTATCTCTAACTTTCATTATGTTTATCAAAATTCTGTAATGTCACAACATCCAGTGAATAGTTATTAAATGCATTAATCCTTCCATTCTTCCCTGTCGAAAGATTTTTCACAGCAATTTCACAGTAGGATTGAGTTGTGTGAGCTGTTTGTGAAATATTAACAGACATCACATTTAGTTTGCTGAAATAATTGCTGTTCATTTAGATGAAGTGTTTGATTGTGAGCTTTGAGAGGAAATTGATTGTTAGAAAATAAGAAGAGAGAAGCATACAGACGCCTGTCAGAGACAGAGTGATTCTTAAAGTGATGTTGTCACCAGTTCAGTAATTGAGGTTAAGTCTTGACCCTGAGTGTTGTCTACTCAGCAAACCTCCTTGGCTTGTGTTTTGTTATGCTGCTCAACATGTGATGAAGATTCGCTTTTGGATGATGTTATGATTAGATTTTTCTCTTACTGCTATTACAATAACAAATATGTATGCAGAGTAAAGGTAAAAGACATTGTAAACACAGGTAAAGTGTCTTTTACTGATATTTATCAGATTTGTCTGAATAGCAAATCATAAACGCACATATTCTTCCTGCCACTATTTTTATTGCAAAGTTATGTTTTCTTACAGTGAATTTTCAAAGTCAAAATTAATTATTGGTCAGCAAGTATTTCAAAGAAAATCAAAAACCGAAAAATGCTGCTTGCATACGTTTTTAACCCCCCAGGTTTTGAAAGCTCCAGATGAAAGATATTGTCTTAACAAGGACACTCGACTTAGAATTGTCCTTTGTCTGTTCAATATTAAAACAGCTCCTATTTTCTGAACGAAAAAAAACACCTCAGGTGAAGTGTCATTGAAGAAACTGTCAGTCTCAAGGAAAGGCATGAAAATGAAAAGAGAGCTAAAAAAGACTAAAGAGCATTCTATGGAGATTACAAATAAGGTCATAGAATTTCAGAACTTAGGAATATGGGTGTAAAATTACATCTAAGAGGTTGGACATTCTGCATACCTCAATTAACACCATCCCTAGGGTGAAATGTGGTGGTGGCAGCATCATGCCCAGGGGATTCTTTTCATCCTCAGAACCTGGGTTTCTTGTCAAAATTGAAGGGAGTATGGATGGAGCAAAATACCGGGGGATATTACAAGAGAACCTGCTTCAGTGTCTTAAAACTAAAGCTTGGGAGAAACTTCACCTTACAGTAGGACAATGGTCCCAAATACAAGGCCAAAACCATGCTGCAGTGGTTAAAAACTACAAGATGAATGTTCTGCAGTGGCCAAGTCAAAGTCCAGATCTGATTCTCACTGAGAATCTGTGGCACTGAAAATTGCAGTCAACAAACAGCATCCAACCAACCTGAAGAACCTGGAGCAAATCTTTCAGGAAGAATGGGTGAAAATCATTTCCAAACAGTGAGCAAAGCTGGTAAGAACTTACCTTAATGGACTTAAAGCTGTTACTGCAGCAAAAGGTGGTTGTATTAAGTACTAGTCTGAAGGGGTTGAATACTTATTCAAGCAGCATTTTTCAGTTATTTTTTTAAAGCTCGAATGACAAATAATGAATTATGACCTTGAAAATGTAAATGAATGACTAAAACCTAATATTGACTCAATTAGTATGCTCCTGTGTGTCATGCATTATTATGTATACTACTTTGAGTAAAAAATAGGGATACCCGCCCACCCCACCCCTATTTTATATGTAATTGTGAAACAAACCTGGGGTATTGTTTAATAAAATGTATGTTTTTTAAAATGTAAAGTTCCTGATAGTGGCCTCCTCTACATAGCCACCATTTGATAAGCATGACTTTCCATAGGAATTTGAAATAATCTGTAACTGTTAGTGAGTATTTCTATTAAACACTTTCACTTTGATCATCACAGCAAGTTCATTAGTCACTGGTTCTACAGAAATTTAAAAAGATTAAACACAAAATGTGTCGAGTAGGAGAATAAATCAATAGGTTGTGATCTTCTGTATTAAAAATCTTGGCAGTAAATGCGTGTTTCTTTTAACTTTAGTCTTTGAGACCTCTGAATCTCTGAAGTTACTGACATTGAACCTTCGAGTTCTGGACTCTGGATGATCTGAAGCCTGAAGTGAACTGTTTTATCATATTAATCTGAAGAAACTCTTTTGCATTATAGGCCTACATGCATCTGTGGTGAAATACAGCTGACACCATAATACCCCAAAATCATTTTAGTCTGTGTGTTCACTCCCAGAAAATAGATTTTTTTTTTTAAACAAAAACTCATACCAAATTTTATTCGATGAATATATTTTCTAACAAATAACACGATATATTGAATCTTTTCATTGCATTAGAAAAAGTGTGTGATAGTAATGCAATAGAACAAATTTAAGGATAATATATTATAGTTATTAATATTTGTTAGACATTATTCATATTAAAATAAAATATTATCATATAAATATTCCCTAGAAATGTTTTGAAGCAATTGTAGGACTGTAATAAAATTTAAAACAAATACTGAATGGTACAGAAGAACATAATTGTGATTGAATATTGAAGTCATTAACAGTCATGATAATAATAGTCTCATTTATGAGGGCTTGTTTGCATAAATAAATAAATAAATGTTTACAGCAGTATTGCAGTAATATGCATGCAACAGAATCATATACGTTAAGTGAAAATAATTCATTAATAATAATAATAATTATTATTATTATTATTATTATTATTATTATTATGTATTTATCGCATGTTAATTTTGCAGCACGTGCTCTCATTGGATTAACACGCCTCTGAAACTTGCGTGCACGACTAACCGCTTGCTGATCGACCAATCAGAGATGAGAGTGGGCGTGGTTATGTAAATTAGGGGGCGGTTCCTTTCCAAGGTGCTCTGAGGTAAAGTTGTGTGAGTGCAGATTTAGCAACGCGGCTAACAGGAAAAGAAAAACGCGGAGGCAGAGTTAGGACATGAGGACATAACGAGGATAAATAAACTCATATTCACTCCCAGGAGAGATTTCCACCGAGGATTCATTCTCAACATGTGAATTTATGGAGATAAGAACGGGGAAAAAAATGAAGGTCTTGTTTAGTGTTATTGTGCTGGCGGTTGTTGACGAGTCGCGCGCGCAGGCAGGTAAAAACTTCATCTCCAAATAAAGGCGAATTTGCCTTCAAATTTATATTATATTTATATTAAACCTCAAAATAGTCATTTATGAACATGAACTCACTCCTTTGGCCGTGTGTGTGTGTGTGTGTGTGTGAGAGAGAGAGGGAAGTTTATCTCGTGCGTAATGGAGACTTCTGGTTCGCGCGCGCGCTCACACACTGCGATAGGTCACGTGTCACTTAGCCTGTGGTAAATATAAGTATAAATGCATTAATCTAATGTATTATTAATGTAATGCATTATGTATGTACATAACTTTTACAAGGGATGTGAGTAAAGGAGTATATAAAGGGATTAGGGAGCTGACAGCCACTATGCTCCCTACTGACATAAAGTACACTACATAGGGCACTGAAGCCCTACTGGACATATAGTGGACACTGGATTAAGGTTAATACCCTTGATATGTAAATTTACAGTAAACTACTACTATTTTACTGTTAATTTTACAGTTCTTCTCCCATAATCTACTTTACAGTATGTTACTGTAATAATACCATGCACTGAATTACTGTATTTTCTTGATTTTACAGTACACTACTGGCAGCAGAGTTGCCAGTACTTTTTGCCATTTTTTTTCTACAGTTTGCATACTGTAAATCTAATTTACAATTTATTACTGATATAATACCATGTATTAAAACATGAAATTGTACTGTATTTTATTGAGTTTACATACTGGTGGCAGCAGGGTAGCCAGTACAATATTGGGTTTTTTTTTGTTGTTGTTGTTGTTTGTTTGTTTTTTTGTTTGTTTGTTTTTACATTAACAATGGAATTTCACCATAATCCCACATACAGTACCATGTAGTCATTTTTGTTTTTAATTAGCCAGTACAGTATTGTTGTTGTTGTTGTTGTTATTTAACAATGGAATTTCACCAAAATCCCAAATACAGCAACACGTAATTTTGTAATTAGAGCAAATTGCAGATGGCAGTATTGATGACAGCTATGAATTAAGCACTGCCATTACTGTAATGCTGATTAGCAATTTTAATGTGATATTCTATACAACATATCCACACTGAATGATTTAGTTAACTAAATTGCAGCAATAAAACATTCTATGGAAAAGAAGATACTTACAAAATATAAGATCAGTTATGTAACCCAACATTTATTTTAAAAAGGCAGCACCAACTGAAATGCTTAATTTGTTGATACAAATGAAGAGGTTTTTCCATTACAGTTGGAAATTTCAGGTATGCATTACAGAACATGGCAGTCATCCATTCGTTCATCAAATGATGCATGTTGCCACTGCGACTCTCACTGCATTTTCAATACAAAATGCACAATTTGTCAGTGGGATTGATAAAGAACAACAATCCCTCACACATAATAATCTACAAGAAGAGAGACTTCCACTTTCACACAAACTGAAAAATATGAAAAATATTTCTGGCGTTTGTTTGTTTGTGTCGTCTGATGAGTGCCTCCGTCAGACAAATCACTACAATAATATTATTTAATATATAATATTAAGTCGCTATACATTTCACAACACATCGGCAAGATACATCCCTAAAAAACAGTGAGAAATTGGAACAGTGGTGTCTGAGATATTGTGTGTGAGGGACAGAGGGTAGGAGCCCTGCAGGTTCATTGCATGGGGAAACCAAGAATTGACATATGAAATAAACGTGTGCAATAACCAAAAATTTCCACAAGAGTGACGTACACTGCACAAATTCAGACTCAACAGTTTTAATTTAACTCACCGTTTCAACGCAAGCTTTTCTCAATTAATTTAAACAGGTCTGTTAACATAAAGAGGAGGCTTAAAGTCCTCTCAGAAGATCTAGGGGTCTGCCCAGAATCTGCTGACCATTTTATACACAGTAACCTTAAAAGGCAAAACTGATCATATCTACAAGAGCACTCCTGCCTTGGGACAATGTTGTCTTTTTGTTTACATAAATAGTCATTTTTCTGAAGTCTTCTACAACAGGAATACCCAAATTTGAAGTCTAATATAGCTTATTTAGTGGCCCATTGAACAAGAAGCATTGATGTTAAGTGCCTGGGTAGAGAGCGCTCACTGACTTATATGAAATTCCACTCAAGGTCTGTGAGGTTCTTCAGAAGACTGGAGACATGAGGATTGACTGTGACGATCTTTTTCTGAATGACTCTCCCTGTCAGAGACAATCTTGCCCTGGCTGGCCTTTGTCCCTTTTTCTAAGTTGATTCCAATGAAGCGCCTGAAAAACACCGTAGTCTGAGATGAGAGGTTGGATATAAATAAAGTCTGCCACTATATGAAGTGGTCATGAAGTTAGAGTTTAAGACGCACATGATGAATGTGAAGAGAGAGAGAGAGAGAGAGAGAGAAGGACAATTGTGCAACACAAGCCTTACCTTTGAATGAACTCAAGTGTACAGGCAGCCTCCTCTTGATACTGTAGGTTAAAGATGTAATATACTGAAAACAGGGCAGCAAGCCTCGTCACAAAGGTTGGATGCCCTCACATATGAGATGATCCTCAAGGCTGATCATCCAGCGTCCAGCAGTCACATGCTCTGTTCCACCTGAAACATGAAATTAGAGTAATTTCAGAAAGCATCTTGATTTTCTCTACTTGGAAGAATATTCATGTTTTGCTGGAATACAGATAACATGAAAATTTCATCTGATGTACAATATACATATGTCAATTCACCAAACAGTATTAGACGAGGAGTCACATAGGGTGAGGGTCCTCTCGACATCAGCCACTGTGGCAAACAACTCTAGGGCACAAACAGTAAAGCTGTAGTGAGAATATTAGTTTCATAAGATGATTTTTAAAATGGCAACAATTCAATGCAATATGAGTGAAGAAAGACGAGAAACAAACTAATGTCTGCAAGAAGGATGAGCCCATCTGTGGTCTCTGAAGTGAGCCATCAGCAGCTGGATAACAATAAGTGCCTCCTCAGCGTCCTCACCCTGGGAGAGGACAGTATGGACATCTTTGTTGGTAGGGTTGCTCCGGAAGTATTGTATGATCAAGCTCCAGGAGACGCAACACATTAAGGTCTGTGAGAAGCTCAAGATGAGCATAGATGCACCTCTGATTGAAGAGGTAAGGCCATTTGCTTCTGATAGCCTCAGTGGTAGGAGCTGGAATTGCAATTATATGATGATGCTGTAGACAGACTGTGGTCTGCATGATACTACAGACCTCTGCTCTTTCAACACCTGCACCTTCCTGTCTATATATCTTTGGCATTTTTGCTCCACAGTATCATCAGTCTCTTCTGGTGGGAGTCGTGGCTGAGCTCTAGTACATCCGTATGTGTCAGTAGGCCCCCTCTTGTGCCCAGAGCTGGAAGCAGAGCACCTTTAGGCTCGGTGGGGTACAAAAGAGCTGTCACGGTTCGAGTTCTCAATGCAAGTTTTCACTTGAGTAAGGAGCGTAGTTTGACCACCAGCCATAAGTGAGCCATCTGCAAAAACATCAGCCAAAATCTGGGGGTACTGCCTCATGATATTTTGACAAACTGTGAGACACTGGGGGCATATGGGGTTAGCCAAACATTTTCTCATTCCGTCTACCAGCACTCTCACCATCTGCCGCCACTCTACAGAGGTTGGTCTCTTGCCATTGGCAATCGCTGAACGGATTTCCAGTGGCATTCAGTCCCATGACAGTTTGAATGTTTCTGGCCATGTTTTGGATATGTGGGATGGAAAACTTGTGTTGTTTGGGCTGTTCTTGTCTGACAGAATATACAGTGAAGTGGCTGGCAAGGGTGATGGGCTGGATAGTGGTGAACTGCTTTCTAGTAGTGAGGGGCTGGAGAGTGGCAAGGGGCTTGGAAGCATTTGGAGATCTAGAGTGACCATCTCTGTCTCTGAAACAAAGAAAAAGAGCACATCAGTGAATGACTGTTAAAAGATGGCAACCTGACAACGTGGCTTAAAAAATTTCTGCACACAGCCAAAATTTACTAGCTCTTGTCCAGTGTTCATTTCAAGCCTTGAAAATCACATTGAGTCACATTTGCATTACCTGATTTAAATGTATCCAACAGCTTCTGGAGCTGAATAACAGCTGAGTTCAGCCATGTCTTCCTGCCATACATATTTCAGGTCTTCCTTTGATTCTAAGCCAGAACACTGAAGCCTAGTAATTAGTTGCAATTGAGTCTCTTCAGAAAGATTTGGCAATGCCTTGATGCCCCTGATTTCTGAAGTAGACATTGACCTACAATGAGAGGAAAGAATAGTGGAGAACTATTACTGCCATGCCACCCATAGTGTATTCAGACAGCGGATAGTAATCAAGCAAGTTGTCTTGGTTAAAACAGCAGTTTATGACTTTGTGTAAGGCTGGAGCACATATATCTGGAAGATGAACAGCCAGAAATTTCTCAGTAATAAAATGGATGAGGATTACTTTAATTTTTCCCATGACAAGCCCCTCATCATCATCATCATCAATCAATGAACATTTTCTTTTTGTATTTTGTACCCTTTACAGTCACTTCTTGGGCTATGAGAGTGTTTTTCAGCTCAAAAGTATAATGTGCAACTGATTCTCTGATGTCATTGTAGTCCCCCAAGAAAAACTCTTCTCTACTACAACAGCAGTTAGGAAGAAGTTGCCAGCACTCAGAAAAGCCTGAAAAAGCAGAAGCCTCTGTGCAAGAGTTGAGAAAAGATTCTTAAAGTTATGCAATTTCCTTGCACACTGTTTAAAGTATGTATGTTTCCTCTCAAATCGTAATGTCCACAGATGTATGAGTGGCCCTAAGTGCACAATAAGCTCTAGATAATCACAGATGTGATGATACTTGGGCTTCACTGGGTGATAAGAAAACATTTGCTGTCCGAAATACAAAGATTCATCAATAAGAACTCTTAAGTAGCCTGTCTGGCCAGTGGAAATGGCCGGTGCACAAATCAACTCCACAATCTCTCGTTATGAACTAGACTTATTTTTTTCTCTCCAGTCAAGCCTGGCAACATTCAAACACCATTTTTGCATGAGCAACCACCATTTTTGCACAGCATGCCCACTAAGCTTCTCAGTCTCTGGATTAACCTCACAAGTTTTGTTGTTGGCATCATTACAAAGATAATGGAACTGAATTAATTGGCGATTCAGCTCAAGGTAAGTAAACCGTTTGTCTACTCTGACAAGATGCTTGATGTACAATGCCAGATCAGATGAAACAATACCTTCAAAAAGATTGTGGACAAGAAAGAGAGGTAATCCCAGCTGACGTACATGAAAGTAAGTGAGCTCATTGAACACAGAGTCAAATTTGACATCTCCACTAACAGTGGAATCCCCATCATTGCTCTGAACATGATCTCTGTATGACTGTGCAGTCTGTCTCAAATGTTTTTTCTGTCAAATTCACAGTATCTGCAGAAATGCAAACTCCTGCTGAAATTCTCAACAAAGCTCCTAATGTTGTGTGAACTTAGGCTGTCACCTACAATGGCACACAAGGTTTCTTTGCAGACTGTTGCATCAGGCAAGTCAGTGCCACCGACCTGAAGATTTTTTAGGTCTTTGACAAGGGGGCCCATGACAAAATCTTGACCAAAATATTTGAAATCCTCTCCTTTACAAAGAAGAGCAAGTTGCATAGGATCAGTGCTTAACCCATTCTGTGGCAAAATTTCAGGAAAAGTGGGAGACAATCTAAATATCATGTTTTTTTCTTGCCATACCTTAGAAGGTTTACTACTTCAAAGGCATCCTGATATAGAATCAAACCAAGTGTTGTCTTGAACAACAAGTTCTCCCTAATACTAGTACCAGCCCACAGATCTCGAAGAACATCCTCAGATGGAACACGGGAGCCTACTTGATTGTATTGCTCCCTCAGTATAATAACATTTTAATGGGAAAGAGTATGTTACTGTCAGAATTTGGCTGGTTTCTTAACATTTTGTTACAGCGTACATTTAGTTTTTTGTTCTTTTCTTTGTACTATATGCAGTTGGGGTCATAAGTTTACATATGCCTTGCAGAATCTGAAAAATTTTAATAATTAAAAAAAATAATAAGAGAGATCATAAAAATTGCATTTTGTTTTTTATATAGTACTGCGTTGAACAAGCTATTTCACATAGCAGCTGTTTACATATACATTCGGTTCAATGTTTATAAATGGCAGCCATGGCATTCATTCAAATCTGACAAAAAAGAGGAGTCCAGTGGTGTCATTAAAAAAATGAAGAAGTGTTTTTGGTTCACTTGGCTCAGGGACCTTCTGTCTCACGCCACTGTAGATTTTATTCCCTGCCCTGTTCTGATCTTCTGAGCCCCTCTGTTATTAATCCTTACATCTGAAGTCCTCTTTTCTTTCACCTCTTTGAGGCTTTTGGTTTGTTGGATGCCCCATGTGCTCTTCTTATTCATATTTTATTTTGTTTGTTGCTTTTATTGCTCTTTCCATGTACTCTCTCCTTTTCTGCTCTTGTTCTTTCTGGTCCTGTTGTTATCAAATCTGTCATAGTGAGCCTATTCATTACTTTCTATTTCTTTCTCCAGCTCCTCGTTTCGCCTTGTCCTTGTGCGCTGCGACTGTCACTAATGGAGCAGCACAGTTAGAGATGTTTAGACTTTATCTTTGCATTGTGTGTGTGTGTGTGTGTGTGTGTGTGTGCAAGGAGAAAAGGGAGTTACAGTTTTTACGTAACAACAGAGGCTGTTGCAGAGGTTTTGGTAATTGTTGCTACATTATTAAATTATCAATCCCACTACATTTGCCATGTTCCTTCAACCATCTGCTTCTGTGTCTCTTTCATTCAGTTAATTAGAACAATGAGTCCTCAGGCTGGACTGGCACACACTTCATCCAGGAAGTGAGAAGAGGTTTTCTGTGTGTCTACCTAGGAGACAGAAATTTATGGATGGTCCACTGGTAGAGATTAATAGAAGAAAGGTTATTGGAAGTTTGACCATGCTGATATTTTGTGAAAACGAGCTCTGAGAGGAACCTGAGAGAACAAGAGGAGGAACCTGGCAAACACCGTTGCTTAAGTATGAATCAGTACTGCTGACAGTGGGAGTCTTACAGCAGCTGACCAGTAGAATTCTACATACTGTTGTTACACAAAGGTATGTCTCAGCTGCGTGTGATTGTGACCTTGGTCCATTATTCTTGAGTGCTGTCCACTCAAGCAAGGACACTTATTAAGTCCAGTGGCACTGTCTGACAGTTAGATGTAAGACAGTATGTCATGCTGAAATGTTTTGCTTGTGAATACATAGAAAAAAAAATAGGAATGGCATTCAAGGCCAACACTAACTAATTAAATAATTAATAGTATTGTTCCTGTAAAGTTAATGAAAATATTTTTCAATTCAATTCATTTTTATTTGTATAGCGCTTTTTTACAAAGGTCATTGTCTCAAAGCAGCTTTACACAAACAAAAGTAAAGTGAAGTGTGTGTGTGTGACGTCTCTGATGAGCAAGCAGGGCGACGGTGGCAAGGAAAAACTCCCTGAAATGGTGATAGGAAGAAACCTTGAGAGGAACCAGGCTCAACAGAGAACCCATCCTCATATGGGTTTACACTGTAGTGTGCGTTTGTGTGAGTACAATGTGTGTTGGTGTAGTCCATGGAAAACAGCTGAAGCGTTTTCGTGGCATTATGAAGCATTGCCGGTGGACAGGTCCAGAGTGAAGGGGGGGGAGGTCTGGATCACCAGCAGCTCAGGAGTGATACTCATCTGGTCCAGAGCGTAGGGGGGTCTGGATCACCGGCAGCTCAGGAGTGTAGCTCGGCAGAAAGAGAAGGAAAGTGGTTAGGTATTTTTCCACACAGAAGACACCAGAGGAGATGGCATCTTAATCAGAGACATGTCTTGTTTTGAGGAGCGAATGTTTTTTAGGATAAAATTATGAATTCATTTAAGATGAGACACAACAGGCAAAAAAGCCATTTTCATGCATACCGGTCAGTTTTCAGATTTTGGTATATTTATAGTTTTAGTTATATTCTGATGATTACTACTGAAGGAAATTTTTCACACAATGTTTATCGCTCGATTTACATACCATTATGTATTAAAAACATAGTGATAATCAAGTTTCAATACATGTGCGTAGTATTTTGAGATTTTTTTTTTAATGAAAAAAGGAGATATCCGAAACTATTATAAACATTAATACAATGACTTCAAATAAGGAAAGTCTGAGTTTAATGTTTCACTGTAATGAAGAAAGGATGCTGGATAAATCATACATTTATTAGGTAGCAAAAGCTCCAGTAAAAGCTCCAGTGTGCTCCCAGTCCCATGTTTTGGCCCTGAAGTCCATTTGACTAGGCAGAAAAGTGTTAATATACATAAAATGTAATGTTTATGCAAAATGAAAAAAAAGCTGTGATCAAATGTAAGTTTGGCTCTTTCTTCTCATTCACGAGCATGGGAATGGGTGGGGTTATAAATTGTACCGCAGCTAGAGATTAGAGGGCCTAGCTGGAAAATATTAATTCCAGCTAGAATTGGTAGTGAACACACACACACACACACACACACACACACACAGCTTGACCATCCATAGCTTCTTCTTCCTTAATCCTCACATCTTTCTCCCCAGTCAATTAACTCCAATTTGCTTTAACATTTCATCAGCGGATGATGTTCTTCTGCCTGTTAGTGTTTGTATTTATTTGCTGGTGCTGTCCATTAAAGCACCAAACCTCTACATCCATCCAAACCAATTGAGTCAGACAGGTTTGATAAATGGTCCCAGACTCTGGTCTGCCCTCTATTTCTCCATGTTTCTTCATCACACGTGCACACATACGGACTGTACTGACAGGTTGATACATCTCTCTTCTACTTCTGTGACAGATTTCTTTGTTTCTGTGAATAACGATCAGCTTAAGCTCAGCTTGCCCCTCTCTTTGCTCCATTATGAATGAAGTATGATGCTTCCAGGACAGTAAAAAGTACAAGATGCGACTTTAGCTGTTACTTCAGTCTGTTTGATCACTAGGTGGTTTTTTTTTTTTTTGCCATTTGGGCTTCTCGCACACTTCCTGAAGTAAATTAGAATGGCAGAGGCTGTTGGACAGACACAATTCAGACAGTCATATGTCAGATTTCTGAGTGTTGTGTATTAGGATTTTGTTTTAGTTTTAAAAAGTGAACATCTTTTTGGAGAGTGTGGCAGGGCACATTATCCTGCTGAAAGAGGCCACTGCCATTAGGGAATACTGTCGCCATGAAGGGGTGTACTTAGTCTGCAATGTTTAGGTAGGTGGTATGTGTCAAAGTAACATGCACATGAATGCCAGGACCCAAGGTTTTCCAGCAGAACATTGCCCAGAGCATCACACTGCCTCTGCCGGCTTGCCTTCTTCCCATAGCACATCCCGGTGCCATCTCTTCCCCAGGTAAGCGACGCACACGCATCCGGCATGAGGTAAAAGAAAATGTGATTTGTCAGACAAGGCCATCTTCTTCCATCGCTCCATGGTCGAGGTCTGATGCTCACCTGCCCATTGTAGGCATTTTCGATAGTGGCCAGGGGTCTACACGGGCACTCTGCCCGGTCTGAGGCTATGCGGCCCCATACGCAGCAAGCTTATATTGTAGCCAGCATTAACCTTTTCAGCAATTTGTGCTACATTAGCTCTTCTGCGGGATCGGACCAGACGGACTAGTCTTCGCTACCCACGCGCATCAGCTGTCGCCAGTTCACCAGTTGTCCTACCTTGGACCACTTTTGGTAGGTACTAATCACTGCATATTGGGAACGCTCCAAGACCTGCCCTTTTGGAGATGCTCTGACCCAGTTGTCTGGTAATAACAACTGGCCCTTGTCAAAGTTGCTCAGATCCTCATGCCTGCCTATTTTTCCTGCTTTTAACACATCAACTTCGAGAACTGACTGTTCACTTGCTGCTAATATATAACACCCTTTGACAGGTGCCATTGTAACAAGATAATCAATGTTATTCATTCCACCTGTCAGTGATTTTAATGTTATGGCTGATCGGTTTAAAATAACGAGACAATTTAAAAGTGATTGTGTGAGCCCAAAGAGTGTGTTCAGAGTGTGTTTGAGAGCATCTTTTAGGTTGCCAAGGAGGGAAACCCTTAGCCAAGGACATCTATGAACCATAACATAAAACCTCCAACCCATTCAACTTCTTTCAGTATTATTGGAAGGTTTTAAGCGTCACAACAAAACAAATAAAAGTGTCTTTTCTGTGTTTGTTCTTTTTGTCTGACCCACAGGTAATGATGGCAGTTCATTGAGTAAACTGATGAGCACAGTGTTTGTAGTGAGTGACAGCATCACCTAGGGAACAAGGTGCAAGCGTGCTTAATTGGGTAGCCTGGTATTGATTGGGATAAAGCCAGCCAGGAAGCCCGAACATAAAACCTAATTAAATGCTCCTGTCATTGTGTCCCATTAGCCTGACAGAATAAAGGGGTGTGGGGTTGTTTAGCGACAACGTTCCTGCATCCCAATGCTGTATGTTCTCTCCTGATAAGCAGAGCCCCTAATTTTAATGAAGGTAAACAAGAGCTAGCTGACTTCACATGTTTTAATTAGAGGCAGGTTGAGCACTTACACACACAAGACTGGATGGAGCCTGGGCATTGCTTCCTCTTCATTACGACACTTTCACTTTTCCTGTCACTATCATGTTTGTGCACTTCCTGTGATAAATAGCCTCGTTCAAGGTGTGTCATAAACACAAGCTTCATTATTTTTGGGAAGTTGTTGTTATCTTCACTCTTTCCAAGTCTCTTTCATCCTTTTTGTGTTGTTCACAAATTGCAAGGACTATCTTCCCTCCGTTCATTAAAATCTTGCCTTCTTTCATGCCCTCTCAACCCTCTTCTTAATCACAGGAGAGTCCCGGAGGTTAAACGTGAAAAATACCAATAAACATTTTCTTTGCTATGAACTTTAAGATTTGAGTGGACGAGCAAAAAGGGAGAGTGACTGAACCCAAGCTAAAAAGGTTAAAAGGATACAAGAGCACCTGAATTTAAAGGGATTCAAATGTGTTGAGAGGTTACCTTCTTGATTAAAAAAAAGTGTTTGAGCCTGTTTCTTCAGTTTGTTCCAGTTAGCCACCAGATCGCTTAACTTTCTTGTGGAATTTGTAACCATTGTTACCCAGTTGTGAAATTGTTTTAGCTAGCTAATATTATTAGTTAGAATTAGTATAATATGAATAAAATTACTTCCATTCAGAAGACAGAATAAGGACAGCTGTTTTCTAATATGCACATGTACCTCTCAGAGGAAACAATGACAGAACAATGATTTAGCATTGTATTCATTTTTATTGAATACGGAATTGGGCTAACAGCATATGTGTCATGAAATGAAAATATAATAACAGCATGTATTCTCTTCACAGTGTGTCTAATATCTGTGACGGTTTGGAAATAAACCACTGTGAAGAACCGACATGCAGGGAAGAATCAGAGTGTGCTGATTTATATTTCCCTCAATACTCTCATATTCACAAGGACACGTTATTCATGCTGCACACTGGGACAGTTACAGATGTGCAACACAAATCAAAAGACACGTCCAAGAGAATGAAAAGATGCATGGATCAGATTCACTCTGAAATGTACCGGTTGCAAGGCAAGCCACAGGTTTATATTAATGTGCTCATTATAATACATGGTTTCTATACCAACAGCTCGATTAAACAGACGTGTGTAGTCGTTGATATGGTCGGGTTTTCTGTAAGGAGACATTTATTTAACATTTATGGAAGGAGTCTCCAGTGTCAGCACTTTGTAACAGGCCAAGGTAAAGCTGTAACATTAAGTTTTACAACAGTTTACTCCTTACTTAACAGTCTATGTATGCTTTCCTTCATGCAAAATTCATAGACATAAGTAATGACTGAAGAAGCTTACAAATCTAAAATACTTTGAACAGAATGGCTCACTCCTCTCAAAGGCAACATGCTGTTAGAAGACGGTTAAACGATAAACTGTTGTTTTTGCCCTGCGGATTCAAAGTAACAGACAATGAACACAAATTACTCTGATCAGTCAGCGCTTGCTCAGAGCTCAATCTGCGCTTTGAAGGTTTCACTGTAGAGGAAACAAAGCAAATGCACCAATTTGTTCCCATATGATAGAGATCCTTTGATGATTAGCATAAAACTAGCATAATAACCATGTTCTTGTCTTCTGTCATTTGCTGATATTCCAGGAAAATGTACTCTTTGAGGGTAAAAAAAAACCCAGCAGTGGTACAAGAGATCCATGAGCCAAGGAAGAAAAAAAGGAATAAAAGGACCTTTTCATAATGCTATGGTTAATTAGTGCAGTATATGCCTCGGGTTTGAAAGAAACTGCTCTTTTGCTGATGGGTATGAATCAGTGTTTGGAGGATTATGTCTAGAATGGTAAGATGTGTGTATAATCATGGAGCAGCTTTTTCATTAGTGCTACAACTGTAGTGCTTCTTTGTAGAGTCATTAACAGTATCTCAATGCTGGAGGATGACATCGCATAAACAGCTATAAACAGCTCATGACTCGTTGTGATGTCATCCTCCCGCACAACACACACACACACACACATAGTGTTTAGGATAGTGTTTAGGCTGCTGTTTAGTGAACCTGCAGGCTCCACTGATAAAAAGCAGTGGCATTGTATTAGCATATATCTATGTAAAGCTAATTAAAAGTCTGAAATTATGTTTATTTGTTAACAGATTGCATTTTTTGTTGTTGTTTTTGTTTTGTTTTTTTGTTTGTTTGTTTGTTTTTTGGACAACTATTTAAACAGCATGTGTGTTGGCATGGACCACCACCCAATTATTCCTCCTCCCTGAGATAAAGACTAACACACACAGGTTTACCTACACACCAAGTGCACTGTCAACCAGCCTGCACTGTTTTTCATATGTATGCCAAAAATTTTTTCTTAAAAAAAAAGAAACCTGCACTGCAGAAACCTTTCATGAATGTTAAATGAACATGTCCTGTACTGGTACATTCAGTGCATGCCTAATAGAAATGAATTTAATTTTCAGTTGCTGTTATAGAAAATACAGTTTGGGTCATAAGTTTACATTCGCCGTGCAGAATTATTAATGATTAAAAATGTATATATTAAAAGGGATCATAAAAATTGCATTTTGCTTTTTATTTAGTACTGCCCTGAATAAGCTATTTCAAATAGCAGATGTTTACATTGTGATGGTGGGCTAAAGCCCACCCTGCACTAAAGCCTCTGCACGCTCCTCGCTCAACTGCTGCCCGGGTGCTGAAAGGACAGTGCCACTTCAGCACCACATCGCTGTGGATAGCGCAGGAGCACATGGCCGCAGGGAGGGGGGGCACAATTACACATGGCTGGCCTCCACTGATGGCAGCGGCAGCTCTTCACCCTCCTTGTGAAGCATAAAGGGTGCCGTGGACACAGCAAAGGTGAGCGCGTTTGATGTTCATGCGATTGTTGATGCGTTTCACTCCCTCATTCGCCAAAGTCCGTGCTCCCTGCTAGCGACATGCCGAAAGGCTATGCCCCAACAGCTGAAGGAACCCCCAGGGACTCACCTCAATGCCATTCACGCCTGTTCACCGCGCCCCAAGCCAGGGCGACAGCCATGCCCCTGTCGCACCCACTCTCTGCACTTCTCACACCCTCACCTTCACTGAACTGAATAAAAGAGCACTTTTTTCCCCACTACTCCAGCCTCCTCTGTGTCTGTGTCCAGCCCACCGCAGCCATCGAGTTGCTACAACATAGTAGTCTAAAAGACACAATAATAACTGAATTTACACAAATGAACCAGTTCAAAAGTTTGCATACACTTGATTCTTAACACTGTATATTTTTACCTGGATGATCAATGATTGTTTTTATATTTTGTGATAGTTGTTCATGAGTCCCATGTTTGTCCTGTTAAACTGATCATTTTTTTAAATTTAGTACTGCCCTTCAGCAGCTGCATAAGGTATTTACAGGTTTTCCAGAAGACAAAATAACAATTTACACAGATCGTCCTGTTCAGAGATAGCACTAGTTAAAGTGGTAAATGCCCTACTACTGGCCTCTGATCAAGGTTGTGTCTCCTTGCTTGTGTTGCTTGACCTTAGTGCAGCTAGAATTAGAAAAGAATAGACTAGAAAATGTTGTAGGCATTAAGGGAATGGCCCTCTCCTGGCTCAGGTCTTCTTTGACTGATCATTATCAGTTTGTAGATGCAAAGGGTGTCCTCTTGCATACTAAGGTAAAGTGTGGTGTCCTGCAAGGTTCTGTTTTAGGCCCACTGCTCTTTCTTCATATATGCTACCTCTATTTGTTAACATGGTATTAGCTTTCACTGTTATGCTGATGACACACAGTTCTGTGTTTCAGCAAAGCCAGATGACAGACCAGCTTAATAAAGTTGAGTAATGTGTAAAGGACATTAGACACTGGATGCTTATTAACTTTCTTTTACTTAATTCTGACAAGACAGAAGTACTTGTACTAGAACCACATGCAGCTAGAAGTAAGCTTTCTGATTACATAATAACTCTGGATTGCCTTTTCTGTTTCATCATGTGCAGCAGTAAAAGACCTTGGTGTGATTATTGACTCAAGTCTTTCATTTAAAGCTCATGTAGATAATATTACTAAGATAGCTTTCTTTCATCTCAGAAATATTGCTAAGATAAGAAATAATGTCACCACATGATGCAGAAAAATTAGTTCATGCTTTTATTACCTCTAGGTTGGATTATTGTAATGCCTTACTTTCTGGATGTTCCATTAGGTGCATAAACAAGCTCCAGTTAGTCCAGAATGCAGCAGCGAGAGTCCTTACTAGAACCAGAAGATACCACATCACCCCTATCTTATCTACGCATTGGCTCCCAGTCAAATTTCGTATTGATTATAACATACTACTGTGTACCTGAAGCACTGACTGATCTTGCACCTCAATACCCGAGCTAACTTTTGGGCTTTTATGATCCACCATGCCAAACCACTTCGACCAAAAGGTGCAGGCTATTTGTTGGTACCTCAAATAGTGACGGCTACAGCAGGGGGAAGAGCTTTATCTCACAAAGCCCCACAGTTATGGAACAGCCTCAGAGTTTAGTCTCAAATCTAGGCTGAAAATGTATTTGTTTAGTCAAGCCTTTTGTGAATAGTTTTTTCTTAAAGGAGCAGATCTGGAGAGATCACAGGCATAGAGTGTTGTGGTGAACTGGGATGTTTGGATACTGTCGCCCTCCCTACTCTCACATGTTCACTCAGGTTTGTTGGCGTGGAGTGGCTGCCTGCTTTATGTCCCAGGGCACCCTCATGTCTGTGTTACCTTTTGGCTTTCCTTTTTAGTTATGCTGTCACAGCTAGTCTTGCCGGAATCCCTGCTTGCACTCTGCACTTTATCTACATTGTCCTTAACCATTATGGGACAAAAGCTTACCTAACAATCTCTCTCTCTCTCTCTCTCTCTCTCTCTGTCGAGCTACACATGCTACTCCTGAGATACCACTGATCCTGACCCCTTCTGCTCTCTGGACCTGCCTGATCCATCCTGATGCCCTACTTCTGATTGGAGTTCTCATCGGTTGGTGCTGCTGGGGGTGGCCCCATATGGACGGTCTGAAGATCATTGGGATGGTGCAGTTTGGGGGCTGTGGAGATGGCTTGTAGATTTCATATTGGGAGTTGTGCAGTAATGGCTTGGGACTGCTATTGCTGTGGTGGCTTTGGGGCTGCGGTTGCCACGAGCAGTTGTGCACTCAGGTTTCCATCAGTGGACAGTGGATAGGTTCAACAAACCAGACTTCATGTGAAAACTAATGAATTTACTGGTTGCACAATTGCGCTATTTGTCCATGTAGTACACAGTTACAGAAGCGATTTATTTATAATTGCACTATCCATTGTCACCCAGATGAGGATGGGTTCCCTTTTGAGTCTGGTTCCTCTCAAGGTTTCTTCTTCATATTGTTTCAGGGAGTTTTTCCTTGCCACTTTCGCATCTGGCTTGCTCATTAGGGATAAAATCACACACTGGCACTTTATTTTGATTTAATTAAATTTGAATGTATTTATTTCTATAAAGCTGCTTTGTGACAATGTCCATTGTTAAAGTGCTTTATAAATAAAATTTAATTGAATTGAATAGCCACTGTTGGAAAGGGATCAAATATGCAGAAGATGCTGGAAAAGTAAACAATGTGCGGGACCTGGAGGATTTTTCTGAAGAACAGTGGGCAGTATAATTGCTCAGGACAAACAAGGGACTCATGAACAACTATCACAATACATAAAACAGTTGTTGATCATCCAGGTAACAACACACAGTATTAAGAATTAAGCGTATGTAAACTTTTGAACTGGTTCATTGGTGTAAATTTGGTTATTATTGTGTCTTGTGGACCATATGCAAACACCTGCTATGTGAAATAGCTTATTGAGCTTATTTATGGTCCCTTTTTTTAATTATTAAAATTTTGCAGATTCTGCAAGGCATATGTAAACTTATGACCCCAACTGTGCAATTCAGCAGTGCTGTGGTACAAATATACATATTGTTTGTTACAAAACTGGGCAAAGAATCATAAGTAGGAATCACAATCTCAATTCTCAGACAAAATGACGAATCGAGCAGCTCCAGGTGAAAAACCTGTCCTCTAATGTGACAACACAATAAAAGAAAAACAGCTATGAATAATAAAGTAAATGCTCACGAGATGAAAACTAGTTTATTTGCTGGTGTATAATGTGAGTATAGTCTGAAACCTTAATTTTTTTTTGGCAGCACTTTCTTTTTATTTTTGCTTCGTGCCGTTTCCTCAGCACACACCCAGTCTAGGGCTAAATGTGCTGAAATAAAGTGCTACAGTTTTGGGGTTTTTTTTTGCCATGTACTGCCACCCATCGCTCTGGTGAATACAGCATTACAACACTATAATTACACTCTCAAAGGCCTATTCATCGCTAGTTTTTTTTTTTTCCCCTGACAGGTTGTTCTGGTAAATGGAAAAAATCAAATAATCAGGAATAATCAGATCTCAAATAACTGAATTGTATTTTCAAATGGGTATGTACTATTACACCCATTGCACTCCATTCATCAAACCAAATCCCAAATTACTGCATAGTTTAGAGTTTTAATAATCTCTTAATAATCATATTATATTTAGGTTATATTAATGTTACTTGTTTCAGGTTATAAAGGGCTGGAAAATTATCTGACGAGGTGCAAGAAGAGTTCATTCCTTCATCTGTATGTTTTGCCTAGAATGAAAAATTGTCAGTACTCTGTTGCTGGCACTTGTGTGTGTGTGTGTGGTTGATTTATAGGTGAGCTGGTGTAAGTTCATTAATGCACCACTGTTACTGTCATAAAGCATGTGTTCAGATGAGCAAGGAGTCAATTTATAAGAGAAGAAACCCGAGATTTAGTGACGAAAGCTGCCTTTCACTCAGTTCCTCACAATCCTTTACTGAGCCAAACAACTCACATTGGTCACTTAAACATAATGGTGTTTTTCAGGGTACTTAGGTGACAACATAGCAACTGTTGATATGGTTAAGGTGTCTGTGAGTAGACGTTTATTGAACATGTATGGAAGGAGTCTCCATTGTCAGCACTTTGGATCAATCAGAGGTAAGTTAAAGTGTGACTTTAAGTTTCCTAACATCTTTAGGACAAGAAGATGTTTACAGGAACAACTGCTTATAGCCGCATTAACATAAGTGATAACAGGAACTGGTTTCATGGACTTTCCGCAACATTAAATGAATCTGTAAACAGATAAAAGTATGTTCTTTAATCAAGAAAAAATGGTAATCATTGTCAGAAGGCTGTGGTGTAAGAGGAGTAAAACAAGTCTGGACATGCAGTTATAGGAAATTAATCAACTTCAGGGTAGTACCAGTAAATCTACTGTTGGACTATATGTACATTGGGAGAATGTAAGTTAACTTTGCACTGAGTGGAGTTTAAGGAACAATAGAGCTCCTTGAATAAGTTTAGTTTTACTTCAGCATTCTTGTGTCTTTAGTTCCAAATAGTCAAGACTTTTCATTTTAGCATACTTTCATGTAAACGAACTTAAGTTGTCATTGATAAATGAATACCGAGAACAGGACAGAGGGACATCTGATCATCTAAAGTGGTTTCCTACTTAGCGTCTGAGTTTAATATACCATCAGAATTCAGCAGAAAGCTAAAGAACTTCACTGTCTAATCTGGTGTTGCACTAAATCTTGTTCAGTGGCAGTCAGACCTCAAGAGTCGAGCTATTAGAGCTCGAGCAGAAGCCTGATAAATGGGATAAACGTGTGCTGACAGCCTCTGTTTCATCCCTCCAGTGGATGACTGGAAATCCGTGGTGCTGCATGTTAAGCGACTGTTGGGCTAAGGTAACGGTACAAAACCAGACAAGATCCTAGTACAGAAAAATATTTTGAATGTATTCAAATTCAATTACTGTATTTCTTTATTGGACTCTTTTTAAAACAACAACAAAAAAAGGATTATTAAGCTTATTTCTAGATGTTGTAAAGGAAAGCTTGAAATGGTTGTGTTCTACTGTGCTATCTAAATCTTAAGCTTGAAATTAGTAGATATGTCTACAAATAGGTTTAATGGTTTAATATTTGTTATATAATAATCTCGTAATGAGAAATGTTAGATGAATAAGATTATCCAGCCTTTTTTTAGATGATTTTACTCATTTTGAAGTTTACATTTTCTCCCAAATAATTTAGCTTTTTTTAAGTAGAAAAATTATCTGTCAATAGAACAGGACTCTTTTAAGCTTGAAATAAATAAATAAATAAATATCATATATTTGGCTTACATAGAACTTATTACAGGAAATACTATATACAATGGACTATATTCAAAATATGGTCATTTCCGAAGATGTCATTTTTTGCAGTGTGGAAAATCCAATTTACTGAAGAGGAAAGGACACAGGACGTGAGACACATTGGCAGGATGGCAGGATGTTTTTTCTGACTTTGAGCAAACTTTAACAAATACTATAATTTTCATATATATACCTCTATGTACCTCTGCATGTGAGACACCTGTACAAAGGACAATGACTCCCATCATTGCACCAAATTATTATTTTTTTTTTCAGTTTCTGTCCCGTAACCATCTAAACCAATCATGTGGCCACTTTTATCAGTCTTTTTAAATCATTTTATTTTTATTAGGACAACTTTCTTCACCAAGTTTCACAAAGTATCACATCGTAACATCTCAGAATTGAGAGACATTTTAGAGAATTTCTAGAACTTTCATAGACATCTTGTACGGCTTATGATGAATTTGTATTCTGCACTGATTGTGCACTGAAGCCCGGTGCTAGTCTGATTAAATAACCTCTCATGTGTGAATTAATCAGTCTTAATCAGAACTTCATCAGAACTTCATCCAGGATCATTTGCATTGCCTAATGCTCCCAGATATAATCCTAATCAGTGAAAGACTTGAATATGTGAAGGCTGAATGTTTGAGTCTGTTTGTGCAAGAGAACGTATTTAACAAGATGAGTGAAGTCTGAATGTCTGTCTCTCATTCTTTATCCATTACTTAGACAATAGTTGTGTTTGAAGAATCCTAGAGCAAATCTAGGAGAGAAAAGGATTTGCTGATGCACGGAAACCTGAAAACTGCTTCTGCAGCCCTTGTGTACATCATGTCTTACATGTCATTTAATAATTTAGGAACTATTCAGTGTTGAGGCTTAAAATTACTTCTTGTCGCAAAGATCTGTTGCTTTGGTCTGCACCCGAGTATGATCGCCGTGTTATCACTTGCTTGAAGAACCACAATGAGGGGGCAAAACACACCAAGGTTCCATTTAAAGGGACTGCATATGTGAAAATACCCTTAGACATGATTGAAAAACAACACAGAATGGCGTTCATACAGAATGTTTTTCAGCCAGTTATTGGAGTGGGAAGAGCAGAGCTATGAGACTAGGATACCAAGAGAGAAATGGACACAAATCACTGACGGGCTGACAAACAAGCAGGCAATGACAGTTTACAAATCAATTCCACATGACAGTTTTCACCTCTACAGCATGCTCCGTGTCATCTACCTTATTGAACATAATGAACACTGTGTGTGTGTGTGTGTGTGTGTGTGTATGTGGATCCACCAGAACAGCTTCAGTGCTCCTTACCATTGATTCTACACATCTCTGGAACTTTATTGGAGCGATAAACACAGATCCTCCAAATGATATTCCTTCAAATATTGTTTTGATGTCTTTTTAAAAATGAAAATGGATAATATTTTACTCAGACAAATGGTGAGGATATTTCTTTCCTCCATTCCAATCAATTCTCAAGGTGAGGGGTTACGCCTAGCGGCTCGGGAACCAGTTCTGCATCTGGAGAACCTATGCATCATTAGCGGTGCCACACTGTACACACTGGCCATCTTCCTCAACTATAGGAAAGGCAACTACTTCAACCTTCACCAACTAAATACTGTATCTCTTTCCCTCTTTCCCTCTCTCTCTCTCTCTCTCTCTCTCTCTCTGTACATACTTTCTTTTCCTTTCTTTCTGAAATAAAACCTCTGACATTGTCATTGCTACACAACTCAATCAGACACGTTCTAACAAGCTAGACTCATTAGTTTGTTACACTGAATAAAACAACATTTACAGCCCTCTGAAGTGCATTTCAAACGTTCCTGGCTCCAACACGGGGTCATATTTCAGTTCCAATTAAGCGCTAATTTCAACATTCCCTCTCACACTTTAATAATATTCTTTTTAATAATATTCTCATTAACAGCTTTGATAATTAAGCCACATTGTTGATCAGAGGGAATGTGGAATGCAACATTAAAACTATTCTGTTTATTTTTTAAAGGTGTTCAATCATATTTATCAACTATTCTGTTTATTTGTTAAAGGTGTTCAATCATATTTATATAAGAATATGATTTAAAACCAGATATAAGATTAACTATTGATAAAGTCCATAGACCTACCCATGCCCATCTAATCTATTTTATGTAGTTTAATTTTAATTTTTTTTTTTTTTGTATTATGTTGAAATGAGCTAAAGGAGAATCACTTGTGTAATTAATAAAACATGGTGTGATGAAGCGGAGTTACTGTTACCTGTCTGAAGTTGATAAGTTTCCTATTCATGTGTTATTCCTCAGCAACTGGCCAAAATGATTAATCAGTTAAAGAATATTGTAAATTTGTACTTTTTATTCAATTATAATTACCTTCAATGTTGTGGAGCTTAGTCACTTAAATTATTCAACAGCACTATAGTTAAAAAGTTTCACTAAAGACATTCATTCAGGTTCAGGTCACAGTGAATCCAGATCCTATCCTGGGAACACAGGTGCGAGATGGGAACACACCAGTGAAGGGACACCAGTCCATCGCAGCACACCCCTGCACACACACAGTCACAGCTAGGTCGCCCATTTAGAGTCGCCCATCAGATGGTAACACGGAGCCAGGAAACGTGCTGTGAAGCGGCAACACTACCTGCTGCACCTCAACACATCCATCACTCTTAAAATCCAGGAGCGACTCTATTGTACTGTAAAAAGTAGATTTGGGATGGGAAATATTTCTTTAACTCCTCTGAGAGCTGTGCAGTATTGCTGTGTAGAACTTAAAACACTTCAGAAAGGCACTGAAGCAGCAGCTGGTGCCTAGAATAAAAATGTATATTCTTTTTGTATGAATAAGGTAATGTCAAGGGTTTAAAAAAATTGCACTAGTTTTAATAACTATGTATGAAGGGCTTTTGGATTCCAGCAGCGTGAGCGCTGAAGTGATTACTTACAACTACACTACAGTGACAACAAGGAAACATTCAACCGCTGCTGAAGCTTATTGAATTTTTTTTTCCCCCTTCTGAACAGAGTCTAATATTCTTCTTATTAAAGGCTATGAAAAGGTGCTGAATGAAGGTACTTCACATCACTTCACTGCAGTTATTTAGGATAATAATGTCCCCAGTTCTTTAATGTTAATATGATAATTAATGGTGGCGGTCATGGTTGTGTATGATTTATTTTTGATTTCATAGCTATGATCTAGACCATTTCGCATTGGAGATGCTTCCTCTAAGCTCATATGCAGGACTGCAGATCATGAAATATATATTACACAGGAATTCCATCCAAGTGACATCAACACTCCCATCTGTATTCAGTTCAATTCATCTCCTGTTCACTGCAGTGGATTTATTTTTATTATTTTAGTCACCTTAAGTCAGGTATAGAGTTTGTGATTTTTTTGAGCAGCATTTAAGATTATTACTGGCCACGCTGTATGACATGATCCCAATAAAATCATGTCCGAATTCTATAACAGATTGTGTGATAAAGCCCATTCTTCAAGTCTGATTATATAATGAAGTTTCTCTAATGATACATAATGTCTGTGTGACATACTATCTGAATCTAATACATGGTAATATGTGGCAGAAACTCTTTGTAAATTAATCAGAATGTATATACAGCTTCAGACATATCTAGATATTAATGCCTAGGTTTCCTTTTTAGAGGCATTAACTGATTATATGGGAAAAGTGCAGTACGATGTAGTATAGTTCAAACAGACATCATACAATAATAAATGATGATGCAATCCTGATGATTCAATTGATAATGCAAGTTCTTCTGTGCATCGCATAAGGGAACATTTACTGTCCAGAAGCAAAAGAAATAAATTTTCATCATCCATGTAGAGAGGATCATTCAGGAGTTTTGCTGTTAATATAATTTAAAGAATGAATAAAACTTCAAGTTTTACTTCACAGTTGTTTGTTTCTCTACGAAAGCATGCCCTAAAGTGTTTTATTCCTCTTGAAGTTACTAAGACAAAAATGCAGCTTCTTACATTACCAATGTTAAAATTCTTTGTGCAGCAAAACCCTAAATAAAAATATGACGACTGGAGAAAACACAAAAAATGAGTTAAATATTTTCATATTTTTTAAAGAGATTTTTTAGAGATTTCAGCTTTGCCCGGCTTCAGACTGAAAACACATTTTCCCCAGTGAGCCTTGTTTTTGCAATGAATCTGTTTCACCTAGAGTTGAGCGCCACAAAGGACACTGAGATTTGTCTCCATTTGAGGTCAAGCACCCATAAAATCCCAGGTAACAGCCTGTAATAGAATCTTGATTAGTTTTTTTTTTTCCTCCTTCTTCTAAATGCAGTGCCACTGTCTCAAAGCAGCTTAGTAGTACACCGGCCTGGGGAAGCTTTGTTTTTATTAAATAAAGTTTTTTCGTGTCCAAAAACACTTTGCTATGTAAGTTATTCTCATAGGGCCTTATTCAGAATTGAGTTATGCATGTGTAGAGGAGATTTCATATCAAATGTACGCACATTTGTATTCAGACCTCAGATGTAACTACAGGCTTATTGACTAATGCATGTCTTGGTTATTCATGAGATTGTCCTTGGAAAATGTTTCTTGTGTGATATCGCCTTGAGCCATTAACATTAATTGGAAAATGCAATTCATAGTTCATATATATTTATATATATATATATATATATATATATATATATATATATATATATATATATATATAGTATATATCAGTCTTCAGGCCACCCCACAGATTTTTAGTTGGATTCAGGTCTGGGCTCTGGCTAGGCCATTCAGAAACATTGATCTTCTTTTGGTTAAGCCATTCCTTTGTTGATTTGGATGTATGCTTTGGGTCATTGTCATGCTGAAAGGTGAAATTGCTTTTCATCTTCAGCTTACTAGAAGATACCTGAATGTTTTGCCCTAAAATCAGCTGGTATTTGTAGCTATGCATAATTCCCTTCACCTTGATAAAAGCCCTGGTTGAAGAAAAGCAGCCATAAAACATGATGCTGCCACCACCATGGGTATGGTGTTCTTTTGGTGATGTGCTTTTTGTTTGCACCAAACACACATTTTGGAATTATGGAATTATTATACCTTTTGGAATTGGTCTCATCAGACCATAACACTTTTTCCACATGGTTTAGGGTCGTTTATTTGAGCTTGGATGTTTTTTGTGAGAAAGGGCTTCTGTCTAGCCACCCTACCCCATAGCCCAGACATGTGAAGAATACTAGAGATTGTTGTCACATGCAGAGAGTAATCAATACTTGTCAGATATTCCCGCAGCTCCTGTTTGTTGCCGTTGGTCTCTTGGCAGCCTCCCTGGTAAGTATTTGTCTTGTCCTTTTGTAAATATTGGAGGGTTATACTAATGTCACCACGGTGCCCCATTTTCTTCACTTGTTGATCATGGCCTTCATAGCGTTCCATGGTACATCTAATATTTTGAAAATTCTTTTATACCCCTCTCCTTGTCGATATCTTTTGACAAGTGAGATACCATGCATGCTGTGTAAGCTCTTTGCAGACCATGGCTTCAGCAGTCAGATGACTTCTTTTCTTATTTTTCCTTAAAATGTTTCTGACTGTTTTTCACTTAATTTTTAGATGCTGTAATTTCATCTTGAGGGTGGAAAAAGTTCTGACATGATTTATCTTAGTTAGCATGAGATTTACTCACAAATAATAAACCATGGTATTGTAACATTGATAATTACAATAATTCTATACATTAAGTCCTTTTAGGTTTCTGATTGAATTCCTCTGGCATTTTCTGTATTCTCTAAAAGATTATCCCAGTTAGAAGCCCATCATCTTTTAATGTGTGACATTTCTCATTCCATCTCATTGTGAAATAATAGGATTTGAGACAGCCAAAATGCAATCATTTTGCGATTACAGTTTGGGAGGCAGAGGAAAGAAGAATGGCTTCTCCACACACACTCAGGTTCCATTAACTCATCCATTCATCATTCAAACAATCACTTCTCTGTTAACTGGTTAAATGTTAACTTCTCTGTCCAGACAAGGCGTTTAATTCCTAAAGATATGCAAGCGTTTACACTCAACTAGTGTTTAATGGTAATACTACATTTTAGAATAAAATGTATTGGTAATTTAATAACCATTTAATTATTTTCATGTTTAATTCCTTAGCAGTGTTTTATTTATTTGTTGTTTGTTTGTTTATAAAGTACATAATTTACATACTGATCTACTTATTTTATGTATGTGATTCATTATTTAGTTAATACTATTTAGTTTCATTTGCTAATTCTATTAATTATTTTGTTTATTATCTTGAAATTTGCTCATTTTTTAAAAATGTGTATACAACTACTAAACATTAACCTTCTAGTTTGACCTTAATGTTGTTGACCGGTGTGTAACATTTGGCTTTTGCTGTTCATGAGTTTTTATTCTCGGAGGAGATGATTAAATTGTGTTTACAGGTGAAGTCATGTGTTTATTGTTTGGAGCATTTATGCGAAAGAGCCCCATTTTCTCCACTGGCCCTCTGCATTATGAGTCTTTACCCTTCAAATGAGTTTTACAGTCCAGCACTTTTACTCGTCTTTCACCCTGTACAGGCGTTTTCATTTTTTCTCCAAGGACAAGCCCATCTTTCATTTTCTATTTTGTTTAATGTGCTCACCGATCTCATTGAAATGACAGGGAAGATTTATGGAATTTGAAGTCTGAGCACTCTCTGCTTTTTTTTGTGCTCTGGCAAGATGACAAAAAAAATCATTTACACATGGAGAATTGATACTTGTTGAGAATGATGTGGATCTAAGCTACCAGATATTATACAGAATACCGAACAGATCTTGCACAACAATTTTTTTGGTATCATTTACACTTTCCCCCTTTGACCTTTGCACATTTGGCTGAATGCTAAATGGGTGTCTCTTTGATCCACACCCCTTCCAGCTGTCATAGAAGGAGAGGTGAGATGGATGCAGTTGCAGTAAAGCGTTATAACGAGAGGCAGGCAGACAAATCCAATAATGTCAGGCAAGATCAAGGTCAACAAACAGGCTAGGGACAGGCAATGAACAAACAGAATCTACAAGGCTAAGGCAGAACACGATAATCAGGAACAAGTATAAGTCAAGAAACCAAAGTAGCAAACACAGAAACAAAATGTTTAATAAAGACAGGAGGGTAGACACTGAACTATACTTCATACTGAACACAGAAACACAAGGGTTTAAATACACACAAATTAAGGGGCAAACTGAAAGCAGGTGCGAGTAATCAAGACTCAGAGAAGACATGACGCATAGATGCAGGCAGCAGACAGTGGGACGGCGATATCCTCGCTGTGCTCTGGTGGGGGAGCTATAGTGTTCTGGCTGTGCCTTTGGCCTCTTGCATGAGCAGGTCATGGGACGCCGCGCTGTTGGCCTCAGTCATGAGCAGGTAACGGGCGGCCACACTGTCAGCCTCTGTCGTGAGCAGGACGTGGAAGGCCACACTGTAAGCCTCTGTCATGAGCAGGTTGTGGGAGGCCATGCCATTGGCCTCTGGAGTGAACAGGTCATGGGAGGCCGCGCCATCGGGCTCTGGCATGAGTAGGTCGTGGGAGACCGCAACGAAGGCCTCTGGAGGGAGCTCACCATGGGAGTCTGCCTCATTGGCCTTAGGCTGGGACTTGGCACCAGAGGCCGTCTCATCTGCCTCTGGAGGGAGCTTGGCAGGGGAGGCCACCCCGTCTGGCGCGTAGCAGGAGAGGCCGCCTCGTCAGCCTCAGGCTGGGGCTTGGCAGGGGAGGTTGCCTCATCAGCCTATGGAAGTAGTTTGGCAGGGGAGGCCGCACTGTCAGCCTCTGACTAGAGCTTGGCAGGGGAGGCCGCCTTGTAGGGAGCTTGGCAAGGGAGGCCTCTGGCTTAAGCTCTCCTGGAGACTTCACTTCTTCTTCATCTCCAACCCTGCACTCCTTGTAGAAGCTTGTGAACGGCCAAGAGGGTTTGGCCTTCAGGCTGGCCCTCCACAAAAAAGTTGGGGTTAAACTCTGCCCACCCATACACCACAGTTAGGAGGCATACAAACTCAGCTATACTTCCTAAGCCTAGGCTTCCCATGGCGACCATGAGCTCCGCCCACTGGCACACTCAGCCAGTGAGCTGGGACAACAAGAACCTCAGCCAATGCTTCTCCTGGGTCTTGGGGTCCAACAGGCCCTCAAAATAAACTTAGCACTGCAGCAGGAATCCTTCTAAGGGGAATTCAGTACCGTTGAAATACATGACACCAGCAAGTTTCTGCTGAGACTGTCTTTATCTGTCCTTTCAGAGTTTCCTTATTCCTTTTACTCTTTCTTTGAGAAGGTTTGCGTAAAAGTACTGTAGTTACTGTTACCACACTGAAGTTGATCCTTTTCCTATGACAGCACATCCTGAAGAGTTTTATTCCTCTTATACCACAGCAATTTATTCATTTATTTAAGAGCATCCCATCATAGTTTATAGTTAAAGTTATTTAGAAGATTTCTTTCTTCCTTTTTTTTTCTCTGAAACATAAAAGACTGACATACATACAAGACTCACCCTAGGATTTTTTTTTTAAGTAATCTGTCTCTGAGCTTGATTTTCCCAAAGTGTGTTCAAGTTTTAAAACTTAATTTCTGCATTGCTTCTCAGTGCCATGTGGTTATTTTAGTCTACCCTTTGGGCTTCGTGGGGTTATTTGACAGATTCATACAGGCCATCATTCAGTAAGATTGTCAGAACTCATTTAGTGTTTTCTTCAAGCTGCCTTGTTGCTCTGAGACGTCATTAGTCCGTCCTTCACTCCATGAGCTTTATTTCTCCTCAGTGTCTCAGGAGCTCACTTATGCTTTCAAACTCCATTTTAAACCTCGCTCTGAAGTGGCCAACTATTTGCTTCCCGCCTATGATGTTTCTCTTCACTCCCTAACACAGACATGTACCACAGTATCATAGCTTTGGACCCCGAGAGACTTAGTGTGTTCCTCACAGTTAAAGAGATCACAGGTGAGGATAAAATAATAACGCCTTTCACACTGAAAACTCATTATTTAAACATGTGACTATTGCACACCTTCTAGTCAATAATAAAACCCTATATTGTATTTTTGGTTCTATTTTAATATTTTATTTATTGACATGGTGCTCATTCTGTTCCCTTATCAGCGTGTATTTTTGTGCCATTACCGAGAACACTAGAAACTACTCGGTGGATGAGGAGGGGAATTTAAATGTCATTGTTAAATGTCAACAGTGTTGTTTAGTGTAATTTGGTTCAGAGAGAAAATGATGATGAATTTTTAGGTTTCTTGAACATCCAGAACATGACTTCAGCGAGTTCTCCAATCTCAGCATCACTGGAGCAAGAACGCTTCACAGGTATGCGTGAAAGAATAAAAGCAAAGAATCAATTTTATGTTCATTTCTTATTGAAAGTAAAATAAGAGAGTAAAGCTATTATTATTATTATTATTATTATTATTATTATTATTGGTTGGGTTTTTCCCTCAGTGGTGTCTTTCTGCTGGTCCTGAATCAATTCTATTAAGTTATTAAGATTATTATTAGTGTCAGTATTGGTTTTCTGAGAGAAGCAACCAAGAGGCAACAGGTAACTCTGAAGAGTTCCTCAACAGAGATGGAAGAATCTGTTCTTAGCACAACTATAGTCTGGACACTCAGGAGTGACGAGCCATATGAAATCCCAGTTGGAGTTGGTGAAAAGACATGTTTGAGACTCAGACATGAGGAAAAAGATTCTCTGGTCTGATGAGACCAAATGTGGACATTTTGGGCTTGGCACAGTGTGCAATGTTTGGCAGAAACCCAACACTCATCCATAAGCGCAGGTGAGGCACCCTACCATTCATATCAGCCTTTCAACCAAACTTAATCTTCATGAAGTCTTCATTCACAACTCCATAGATTTTCATCAACATTTCCTGTTGAAATGCTCTTTTGAGTGACCAATGATTTTACAAAGTGGATTTTTACAAAATCACCTTTTGTACAGGTTGTATAATCATCAGGCAGTGTGCTCACATGCCCTACTTAGCTTCTATAGCGTTATTATTGCACCTAGTAGTCAAAAATGGGAACTGCAACAAGTACTAACAGAGCTCCTTAGATGCAGAAATCATGCTGCCACATGCTCAGGGGTATAGCATATAGCATATAGCATAAGTCAAGTGTGACAGCCTCTCGACTTAATTTTGTTTGAGACTATGTTGTTATTAACGTTGTCCTGATCCACCAAAATCTATGGTCACTGACTGCTGGTGCCAACACTGCTCATCACTCTAAGAACACTATCCCCAGTGAAGTGTGATGGTGGCAGCATCATGATGAGGGTTACCCTTGGGCTTTATTTTGCTTCTCTGGTAGACAGATTCCTCTAGGTGGACTCACAGGTTCTTTCTGTTTTTTTAATGATGGATTTATTTCAAACCAACAGGAGTGAATACTTATGCAAACACAAGTGTTTATTTGTAAATAATTTTGTAAACTATACAAATTTTATCCCCTTGTTAATATTATTGTCTATTTTGTAATTCATGGCATATAATACCAATTAGAACCATTTCAGTTCTAGGGTGTAACACTACAAAATGTGAAAACAAAAAAGTACAAGGGGGGGAATACTTATTCAAGGCAATGCACCATTAGATTAAATGCCACAATTTACCGCTTTTATATTATTATTTCTGAAACCCAGCAGAGAACCTCTACAGCACACTGCATCACAGATAATTAACAAGAGCTTTAATAGAAAAGACTTTAATTAAAAAGTCTTAGGGTGTAAATTGGCCATCAGAGCTCAGTGTTACTGTAAGGAGTCCAGCTGAGAGATTTAACTCCCTGCTACAAGTGCATTCTGGGTATATTCCCTCTGCCTTGTGTAACAATAAATATTTTAAATTATACAGGGCTGTAAATGTCCAGCTTGTTTATATGATATATTTATGTACAAATACCCTGTAATATCAAAGGATTGGGTTTACACACTGAGTAACTAGTAAAGTGGGAACTTAATCCACATTTAATATGGTTGTGTTTTGTTTTCTATATAATAACTGATCTAGAATAGGTGTATAGTAACAATGCTTTTTTTTCCATGCTCATAAATCTCCACTTAGAAACACTGAGATTTTTGGTTTAATATCTGTATATGTATGCAGTAACATTCACAAAAATTTCATTGTTAAGAACAACGTTTTCAATTATTAAGAACAGATATGACCCATATCCACATGGATGTACTATAGATAAGTGCATAAGTGCATCCTCTCAGACAAACACTTCCCCACTCCTGTATGCACACACATAAATGAGTACATGCAGAGGGTCGCTCTTACTAATTGGGGTCACCTCTTCTGAGAGGCGAGGGAACACTAAACACACTCTCTCATTATTTTTTCGGTCTCTTTCTTTTCACTCTACAGGGCTTTACTCTGGGATTTGAGAGGCTGGATATTCATGCCCTTTCTCTTTTGCTTAGAGTACTGACAGAGTCTTCATTCTTTGGTCTTTTTTATTTTCTTGAAGGCTAGGGTTATTGTGCAGCCTTTCTTATCAATTCAGGTTAAAAATAAAAAATCTCTATTAAAGCATTGCATCTCCAAAAGGCCATCAGGTGCTTGTTAGCATGATGATGTTTTGAAAAGGCTGACTGGCTCTGCTCACAGTGCATCCGATGTTCAAGGCTTTCCATCAGAAAGTCACGTCTCTCCCCATGTGCAGCAAGAGGCACTGATGATGTTCACAATGGATCACCCTACCTGCTGTGTCTGCTTGAGGTCTTTCACTATCTCAATGTACTCCATGTGCACCCATAGATATCCAAGTGTCTGTTACTTATAAGCGTCAAATAAACGCCCGCATTGTCGTTAGTCCATAATCCTTTAATTAAAGCCACAATCACAAACAGGTATATTGTTTACTGGTTTTCCAATCTCACTCCCCACTAGCATCATGGTCTGAGGGAGGCCCCATGATTCACTTCTCCATTCTACAGGATCCTGGTCCCCAAATTACAAGTGATAAAACCCCACTGGGCTTTCTCTGCAAGGTCCCACTCTTCTTTTCTCACATACCATTTTTCTTGAGCTGCCTTGGCACAGACACCAGAGTTCAGAGCCACTTATCACACCTAGTTTTGGCTGAGGACTTGCTCTCTCATACTCAGACCTCTAGAAAAAAAAGGTTATATTGAGTACATTTGTATAAGAACAAAAACACCCAAAAAGAAAAAGTGGCAAGTGCACATTATAGAGTAATTTCAATTTCACTCTGTGATTGATTACTTTAATACAATGTTGTTAATACAATGTTTATTCATATTCACATATATACATGTGTTTCTATGAAAATTCATGCAAATTTGTAGCATTTCAGCTGAAATTAATTTCACACCATCACATACATCAGGTAATTTCCATCTATTTTTAAAGAAATACTTTATAGAGTATTTATAATTCCATATGAATACATATGAACGGTCTTGTCAACTTTGTGTAGCCAAATAATGATGCCAGCCAAGCTAAAACATTGTTTATATGTAATGGGCGAGGACACCATATCTCACAGCTGAAGTGTTGCCCAATGACTTGTTAGCTTTTTGTTGAAGGCACAAACACAGTGTTACATTAGAAATGTTCTTAGAAGAGAATAATTATCATAAACTGGTACATTTCCCTCAGTCTGTATTAATGCCCTTAACTAGCTAACTAGCTCACCATCTGTTATTACATTATGTTAGCTAAAAATCTTTAGCATAGACATTTTCCAGGCAATTAGAACATGGAACTGGGCAGCACATTGGAGCTTCCACTTGCCCAGTGGGCTAGCTAATCAGTTGATGATTTGTCCTTTCCTGTCATAACATGCTAGTAAGATAGCTAGTTAATGTATTGCAGAATGATCAGGTAATGAGAGATGTATTTATAGGTGGATGAAAAAAGTATAAGCAATATAAAGCAGGACATTTTGGGGAAAAAATATCATGCCAAGCTCTAGTGTCCCTGGTACAATCCTGAGCTAGGGTTACGGTCTATGTGAAGTTTTGTATGTTCTCTCCATGTCTATGTGGGTTTCCTCTGGGTTCTCTGGATTCCTTCTACCTCCTGAAGCTGTCCATGATTCCCTTTATCTTGACTAGAGCTCCAGTCTCAGCTGAAGAGAAGCATCCACATAGCATGATTCTGCCACCACCATGCTTCACCATGGGTATGGTGATCTTTGGGTAATAAGATGTCTTGATTTTGTGCCAAACATATCTTTTTTCCATGAGAAAGGGCTTTCATCTAGCCACCCTACCCCATAGCTCAGACGTGTGAGATTGTTGTCACATGCAGAGCGTGATCAGTACTTTCCAGATATTCCTGAAGGTCCTGTAATGTTGCAGTAGGTCTCCTGACAGCCTCTCTGGTAAGTGTCTTCTTGTCATGTTCTTGGTAATGTTATTATGGTGCCCCATTTTCTCCAATTTTGATGATGGCCATCACAGTGTTCCATGGGACATCTAATGTTTTGGATAGTCTTTTGTACCCCTCTCCTGATCAATAACTTTTGACAGTTAGATCCTGTACTTGCTTTGTAAGATCTTTGTGGATCAGTCGGATGAAACCAAGAATATGTCAAGAAACAGCTGATCTTTGCTTGGGGTTAATCAGAATCACTTCATTGATGACAGGTGTGTGGTAATTACTTTTGAACATGAATATGAATGTGATTGGTCAATTCTAAGCACAGTCACTTGCCCCATTAAAAAAGGGTGTGCACATGTGTGCAAACAGTTTATTGTACGTTTTTTTCTTTTTCCCTAAAACATTTCTGTTGGTTTTTTGACTTAAATTTTGTTGGTTGCTTTATCATATTAAAGGTGGGAAAAGATCTAACATGATTTATCTTGGTTTTTATAATTTTTTTACATCACAAAAATCTGCAATTTTAACAGAGGTATGTAGACATTTTATATCTGCTGTACACAGTAGATTAGGGTCTCATCCAGGGTGTATTCCCACCTCAGTATTCCTGAGATAGACCCCAGATCTACTGTGACCCTGATCAGGATAAACTGCCTACTGAAGAGAGAGTATTACAGTTTACCACTGTACACAAGTTTATGTTGTAAAATGTCATTCACTGTCTTGCTGTCATGTTTCAGTGTTCATGGGGCATGACTTTACTTAGCCATGCGACACTGTCAAGTCACCTGTCCACTGTGAATTGATGACTTGTGTGTCCAAGACAGACACTGGCTCTTCATCATATAGAGGTTTGGACACATCAATCCTGCACACACCTGCGACACATCCCTGCTGTTGGAGGTTGTCCTGGTCACACTGGCAGTCTGTTTGGCGGCAGATCCTCATTTAGAGATGATGTCTGACACAGGGAGGAATAATAATGAATGAGTTTATGGTAATAGCAGTATGATGAATATAAGGTAGATTAGCACTGAGGTTTCTGTTGTACTGAAACAGTCTCTCATATAAACCAGCAAGGTCAGGTAATGGAACATTGGATGTTCATTCCCTTTCACTCTATTGCCAAATAATTGCAGAATGGATTATTGATGAACTAATTAGCTGTGGAAATACATTTTGGTGAACAGATTGGCTATAACAGATCTCATTAGCACTTTCTGAGGCCAACTTGGCATCAACAGCAACATGCGATAGAGAAAGGGGTGTGCTTCTTGGATCCTGTCCAGGGTATGTGTGCCTGCTACGTAAATTAAAGCACTCAATAAAGCTGTCGAGGAAACACTGGCATCCCAATCACACTGCCAAACTGTGCATCCTCACTGAGTAGGTTGAGAAAATATGCCTTTATTTGGATGCACTTTTCTGTTACTTATATATCATCATATTACTTTTCTGTCAGTAGATGACAAGTCAAAGTATAAGTAAAAGAATTTTGATTCCTTGATCACAACATGAGCCAGTTCATCCAGATAATGAGAGTCTGCACTGGTGGAAAAAGTAGATTAATTGGTTAAAAATGTGATGCAGCTGGTGGAAACACTGGCTCAGTTAGTGTATAAAGTGACCCACTGGTTTAAAAAGTGATCTAATTGGTGGAAAATGTGGCTCCATTGGTGGAAAAAGTGGCACAATTGGGAGAAAAATTGGTGAATTTGCTGGAAAAGTGACTTACTTGATTTAAAAAGTGCCTCAACTCTTGGAAAAAGTGGCACAATTGGTGGAAAATGTGGTTCAACTGGTGGAACAAAATTGGATCACTTGGTGAAATGAGTGGCTCCTGATAAAAAAAAAAGGGGGGGGCCCAACTGATGGAAAAATGGCCCAGTAGGTGGAAAAGAAAAAACAGTTAAATTGGTGGGAAATGTGGCTCCGTTGGTGGAAAAAGGGGCCCAACTGGTGGAACATGTGGCTCAGTTGGTGGAAAATGTGGCTCCATTGGTCAAAAAGTGGTACAACTGGCAGTAAAAGGGGCCCCGCTGGTGGAAATCTTGGTGCAATTATTGGAAAAGGGACTCACCTGCTATTAAAAGTGGCATGGTTTAAAAAAAAAAAAAAGTGGCCCAACATTGGAATAAGTGACCCAATTCTTGAGAACAGTGGCTAATTAATAAAAATTATAATTCAAGGCAAATTGCTGTGGTAAAAGAGAAATAAAACACTTCATGACATGCTGGAATAGGATAATAATAAACTCTAAGGTGGTAATAGTAACTTTGCTCCATCACACCACCTCATTACTGATTATTTTAACAGCACAACTCAAGAGTGTTTTATTCCTTACCTAATCTGAGGAGCACATTAAAATTTAAAGGACACAAGGTTATCAGGTCGTCTGTGCTCCTGAGAATTTCTAACACATTAAAAACAAAGGTGGATAGAGGTCAGTTATCTTTTTTTCTTTTCCTCTCATCGCCCCTTTTCTCAGTCTCTCTGCATGCCCTCTACGTGTTCTTTTTATTTTCAGTCTAATGAGCCCCTCTGCATCATGTAAGCACAAACTTTTCTTTTTCCCCAGCCAGAGAAAAGATATTAGCAAATCAGTGCATGCAGGAAATGTCTCTTTATTGACACCAGTGAAAACTTAACCTCAGTTAATGCCCACATTGGAATCTTGCCTGTAGCAGATGCTCCACCATTGCAAACATGGTACTGCATGCAAAAGAGCCGGCTATGCTAATTAGCTTTAGCATATTTTTATTGGGTTGGTCGTTTCCTTGTGCATTTCTCCAACAGAGTGTGTAATAATAGCTAAGGGCTGGTGCTGTGTAAGCAGAGCTTATGAGCAAGTTTTAGGCTTGCAAAGCTGCTTTGACATTCTTGCGTAACTTTTATAATTCAGAATTTTTTTATAGTCAAAAATCTCATAATTTTTATGCTAACAGCTTTTATCAATACTAAACTCTTTGGGTACCTATGTACATATCTCTATGTTACTGATCTGATAGTAGTTGTGATAGGAGGAAGAGTATTAGTAGCAGTAGATGTAGTGTGTGTGTGTGTGTGTGTGTGTGTGTGTGTGTGCATCCCCATTACCAGTAATAAATCCCCATCTTGGAAAAGCACTGTCAGTGTTTATTCTGCAAATCTCAGACTGGGGAAGTGCCTATAAAATGAGTGACCAGAAGCCTATCTAAACACAAATAAGCATTCCGATACCAGGCTCGTAGCTTAAACCATTATGTTTTTCATGTTGTACATATTTTCCAGGTTATTTGTACGAGTACGAAATAAAAAAAAATCAGCTACTGCACCTTTACTTCACACATTCGTCTCTAACCCTATAAATGTACCAGTACACTTTAACTCAATCTGCTCTTGATAAAGTATAACGAATATCATCCTGTGTTTTCTTCTGTAGATGCTTAAGTGGGTGGCACTGGAGTGTATTCGCTGCAGAAAGTTTACACACCAGAGTGATGTTTGGATGTATCGTAAGGAAGGGAAATACTTCTTATCAGTGCTGATGCTTTATTAACGTTTATGGCTTTCTTTATGGCTAAGTGATGATGCATGAATATATAGGTGTCTAATCCAGTGGTCAACACCTTCTGTCCAATCAGAATCCAGAATTCACCAGCACTGACGTATAAAGTGCCTCTCCGTTTTTTTTAATCAGAATAACTTTGAACACAGTGATGGAGCTCTACAGAGTGAAGAGATAAAAGAGGTGGAGAACAGCAGCTGTCTGCACTACAGCATAGATCCTACTGCTTTCATTAAAGAGAGAACACAGGGAATAGCACTGATGAGGATGGATGTCTGGCCGCCAGGCAGGACAAGAGCCCCTCAAGTAACCTCCAAAAAATGTCCAGTGTGTCAAGAACAATCTTGTGTCGACCTGAGTAGGTAGACTGATCAATAAATTGTGGGTTTCTCCACTCTCGTTCTTGGCAGTGAATAAGGATCTCTCTCTCTCTCTCTCTCTCTCTCAGTCTTCACCTCTGAGACCTCAGAGCATATTGTTAGAGAAACTGATACCACTACACAATCAAAAATGCACTACGAAGTAAATATGCACAAAGAACTCTTACATCTTAATGTTTTTTTTTTTCAGTTGTGTAGCTCTTGTTGTGTGTCTACATTAATAATCTGTCATTTCTCTAGAGCAACTGAACCCCACTGAGGAGAATCCTTTTATCACACACAACAAAAACAGTGTTACATGAACTGGACAACCCAGGTTACCACAGCAACTCTGATGAACAGCCCGAGGCTGAGGATGAGGACATTTTTTTCATTTTTTATTTTGACATTTAGATCATATAAATGAAGGCTTTACATGTAATTTTCTTCCAAATGCACTGAAATACATAAATTACCATGTTAGCCTTCAACCACTGAGACTTTTAGCTGCAGGACGATAGGGGGAAAAAAAACAGACTAAAAATCCACTACAATCAAGAAAAGAGAAAATTGTGTGCTAAAAAGTGTAATGTAATAATAATCTAGAAATGTTGCTGACATTTTGATATATTTTCACTCCAGCTCACAGGCTGTCCTGATTAACTCAAACTAAATCATTTGCAATTCCCTTGAACATGTTTCTCCACGCTCTTAGACTTTCACTTTAGTCATAAATAATACAAAACTGTTCGATGCTTGAATGCAATCTCTGTGAAGTTACTGCTATTAATACTAATCAGCCAACTGCTCGCTGTGGGTTTCTCACGTTGTTTATGCAGCGATGCGGTTATTCGCTTTTCACATTTTTATCTTAAGCCCTTAAAAACACATACTTTAAAAGAAAGAGAGGTTTAAGCCCTGAACTTGGAAGACTAATAAAATGTGCAAAATATCCCAGTGAAGGAGGCGTGGCCTCTCTGCCTCCCAGCCATGTGGCCTCTGCATGAGTCAGCGTCAGTGAAAGAGGTGTGCCCGATTTATCTGTCAGTCCCATTCAAGTAGGCGTGTCTTCTGTGCCAGTCAGTGATAGTGAAGGAGGCGTGCCCAATGTGTCTGTCAGGAGGCGTGGCCTCCCAGTCCTCAAAGCCAATTTTGCACATTACAGAGCCACATCATTTTGCATCAGTGACATCAGATATCAGTGACAACAGCACTACATCATATTGCTTTAAATCATCCTATCAGCTCACAAGGGAGCTCACAACTCTCTAGAGAGGTGAATTTGTGATACTCTTAGGTCATAAGTCCTTTTTGTACTTCAGTATCTGTGTGAGACACACACACACACACACACACACACACACACACACATACACACACAATCTCACACCTTGTCCCTCTGGATCTCTGAGAGAGACCATAACAAGCCGTCCTCTCTCATGTTTACTAGTTCTCTCTCTCTTCCCGGCAACATCTCATCACATCCTGCCCTCCAGCCTTCTCTGACAGTCCTGGTAAGATTCACTTCGAGAGATTAGCTGATGAAGCTGTGTGTGTTTGTGGAAGTCTGTGTGTGTGTTTAGGAATCAAGGTTCTATCTGTTATAACGCGGTATCTATGCTGTTTTGGTATCACCGACCACTTAAAATTCAAATGGGGTCTATACTAATGAATGGCCTCTGCTTTCCGGGCTCTCAGAGCTGTCATGGATAATAGTGAGGAGGTGAAGGAGTGCAGGGACGGAGGGAACCTTACAGACACGGATACACATCTAAACACCAGCCTCGTTCTTGCATCATCTCATCCATAAAGCAGGAGCACGAATAGGCTTTGGGTTTCTTAAAACTACAATGTGCTTCAGCTTGAAAATGTGTAAATCTCTCGAGCTCGGGTTCGATTTAAACTGCTCAGAAATCATGTACTGTTTACATACACATAATTTAATATAATAAAGTGTTAATTTTAGCAGTTTGATCTGTAAACAGCCAGTAGGATTGTTATTTATTTAATTAAAAGGAAATATGCAGTCTGTGAGAATGCTTAAGGAAGTAGCTGGAGGTATGGTACATTGGTATGGATCATAAAGTTCATGAGAATAATTTGGCCATAAAAACTGCAGAGTAATTCACACTGTATTGTAAATGACAAATGTTTCTCACTGTTGGCTGAGAGGGAGAAGGAGAAGGAGCTAGGAGACTGTTTAACTCGCCAGGCTAATTGAAATGCCTTAATTCATTATACAAGACAGGTGTCCACCGTGTCAGATGGAAAATTAGAATATCAAACATCTCCCTTACCAAATCAACCCTTTGTCTGTTTCAGGATTTGACAGGAAATGGCTGTGAGAAATTTTTTTTTTTAAAGAGTGTTTGGCAAACTGAGGGATTACCTTGAGTATGGACCAAGAGATGGCACTGTTTTTTTAGCAATGTCATCATTCAGTGACTTCAGGACGATTTTTTACATGATTATTACTGCATCTCATTTATAACGTCTAATTGTGAACTCAGCCGGCCTCGACCTCACCTTAACCACTTGGTCACTGTAGAAGCTTAACATTTGTTCGCTTAGATGTCTTTATTTACCTTGGCTTACATTAATTAAAATTCATATGAAGCAGTTAAGGGTTTAAAGAGGCAAAACAGTCCAAAATAAACATTTATACAACTTTCTTCTAAGTGCCAAATGTAGCTAATCAGCTAAAACTTGTTTGTTGTCTGAAGATTTCATCATGAGTTTTGGACTGAAGAAATGTGAATAATGTGGCTAAAGTGAGGGAAGCTTGTCCAAGCTACTTGCCTAAAATTTATCACACATTTGCCTCAAAAGACATTTGTCTCAGTAACACGATTTGTACATAAACACATTCCTGTTCCTGCTCTGTCTCTAAGGCTTTTCCTGACAAAATACTGGCAAAACAAGCAGCCTGTTGGACCTGGTGGGACTAAGAAAAGAGAGAAGGATAAAAATGTGTGAGTAGAGAAAGCATTGGGGATTTAATTTCTCCATCCACCAGACACATTGTGTTACCTGTGCAGTTGTAGCTGTTATATTTGGGCCATATTGAGTTAAGTGCATGTAATGAGGATTTAACACCAAAATTGGCATTAAATCTTCAGACCTCAGACGTAAGTACAGACTTAAGTGCTATTCAGAAGTTACACAAGAGTTGAGGGGGAGTTTTTCAGTTACGCGTGATTCAGGCCTTAATCTTAAGCCTGGTTTTCTTGCTATTTTGGATCAAGTGCTATTTTATAAGCCGCCAAATAATGAGGGTGGAAGCCATATGGTTAAATATAAGCAAATTTGCATTGATTCATGTGATAACTAAAGCTAGGACTGTATATATAGAAATATACTAGTTTCCTATTAGATGCCATCTGCATTTTCTATCCCTGATTTAATTTCGGTCTTAAAGGCAGATGCTTGTGTTTAAAGGTGGTGGTCTAAACCCCACTGCCTACGTTTTTACTCTGGATACATATCAGGTATGAACTACACTCACGGTTTTACTAATTTGAATAAGAAATCCAGAAAATCAGTTTAAGTGCCATGTAAAGATAGCTGAGACAGATGCAATTGCAGGTAAGGCAGCGTTCAATAAAGCTCATGCAAACAATCCAAAAAATGAAGAGCGATAATCAAAAAACAAGGGACAGCCAGAGGTCAGGTGATCAACAAACAGGATGTCAGAGAGTAGGCAAAATGCAAAAAACAAAGAATAAAGTCAAGGTCAAAACCGGCAAAGATCAGGCAGAGAATAAACAGGCTTGGTAACATCGAAGACACAAAAGAATTGAGCATATACTTCGCAAAGTTCTTGTGACTGAGAGTCTCTTTTAAAGGGTCTGTGTGTGTGTGTGTGTGTGTGTGTGTGTGTGTGTGTGTGTGTGTGTGTGTGTGTTTAATTGCATGCAGGTGTGCACAATCAAAAGTCCAGTGACTGAGAGTGAGGTAGTGTGTGTTGTGGGAAATGGAGTCCAGTGGCGGCCATGTTTGGAAGCCCTGGTGCATGTTGGGAGCTGGAGTCACTACACTGGGTTGACCTGACAATAAGGACCTGCGTAACCTAACTCTGAATATGTGTAACTTTCCCTGCATAAATATTGACATAACTTCACCATCCTTGAATACAGTCCATTGTGTCTAACTGTAATTGTCGTGTGTTGTCTGGCTACAGCTGGCCACATTGGCTATTTTATTGTATATATTGGGAAATTATTAAATTAAAGGAACAGTTTGTCAAATAAACATACAAAGTGTCCAAAATGTAAAACTTACAACTCCTTTAGCCCCTTATCAATTGTTTCTCACTTTGGATAAAAGCATATGCAAGAGCAAGTGAGCCTTATACTATTATGCATTATAAATCCTTTTGGATTTGAAGAATAGTTTGGCAGGCTGAACCTGAAGTACATTCTGCAGGTTTGTGTAACCATCTGAAAGCTCCCCTGATTGCACCATATGGAAGTGATGAGGGAAAAATCAAGGTTGATGTTTTGATGTGTGTCTGTGGTGCGGTGTTCCCCGGAGTGGGTGCAATGTAACAGAATGGAGTGCGAAGGTTAGTGCTCAGGCTGTTCTGTCAAATTGATTAAATTCGCTAGTACAGCAATCACCTAAAACAGAAGCTGGCAAATTACACTACTTGTGTATGGTGTGTGTGTGCCACCTTGTGTGTGGCTGAACTTGTATTTCTATAATTATATTTGTGTAATGTGTATGTCCAGTGTGTCTATTTGTAAAATGATTTTGGGCACGTAGTGAGTAGTTATTACACAAATTGCACAAATCAGTATTCAGACCTGAGCCAAAATTATGGACTTAAGTGCTTCCATAACGTGCCATGAGAGGCAGGATGCAAGTGCTTAAACTCTATGCTTTTGTTTTGTATTTATTTATGGAATTTTTGGCAGACACCCCTAACCAGAGCAACTTACATTTACCTCATTTATACATCTGAGCAGTTGAGGGTTAAGGGCCTTGCTCACGGGCCCAACATTGGCAGCTTCGCAGTGCTGGGGTTTGAATGCATGACCTTCCAATCAGTAGGCTAACGTCTTAACCACTGAGCTTCCACTGCCCACTGTAATGCTTTTATTGAGCTGAATCCAAAATTCAAACTTCAAAATTCAAATCCATAATCAGAAACATGGAATGGAAATCACAGAGTGAAAACACTTTGATATGAGGAAATGACAATAAATGCACAATTAGACTTTGCAACAGACAATAATACAACAGGGTATACATAGAGGAGCTAATTAAATACTAACACAGAACAGGTGAAAACAATCAGGTAACAAATCAATGCCAGGGCAGTGACAGTGATATGATTAGAACAGAAAGAAGGGCACTTGACATAATCAACAAAAGCACACAGAGAACTCAAAACAAAGACACAAAAAGACACAAAAACAATGCTTGTTGCACTGGAAAGTGTGGAATTTTTGACAGCTAGGGTGGAGTTTGCCAAAAACATCATATTACAGTACAATTTATTTAGTTACTGGTGTAACTGTTCAAATTAAGTTGACTCTGAATACAGACTATAATGCTTATTGTGTTTAGTAATTCCTATTGTAAATTCTTATGAAATTGTAACATTGACTTATGTTACACTGTATGAAGTACAGTTTTACAATTATTTACAATTGTCCTTTGCATCACAGTACCACTGTTTTGTTGCTGTTGTTGTTGTTGTTTTTAAATGCTGGATTGTTGCATTTGTTTTTTTCAGTTGACTGAAAGAGAAAAAGTCAAAAAGTTAAAAGGTGCCATTTGACAGCAGTTTGCCTGAGAGCGACTCAACAAACTTTAGAGCGAAATGTGCTGACAAATAAAAGCTCTAAACACTTCACCCGCACACACCGCTACACCAGCAGCTGTAATAAACAGCCTCATATATGTTTTTTATTGATTCTGTCATTGTGGTCTTGTAAAAGAACACGTTTTTCTTTATTGAATTCTTGTTCAGTTTTGGCTGTGCACAGGAGACCAAAACAATAATTGCTCAGCCTTCACTGTATAAAATTTGGATTCAGTCATTGCACTAATATGAACTACATTTTTTTTTTTTTTTGGATATATCTACAAAATGATTGTAATATGATTCCAGTATGAAGTTTCAAATCATTTGTAGATGGTAGTGAAATATTGTAACCAAGTGTTATAGCATCAAGAATGATATTAATAAAATGAAACGAATATGAAATTAACATTTAATTTGATACTTAAAGGAGAAATTATTCTACATAGATAATTCCAGTATATTATTTCTTATTTTGTATTGTTTATTTTCCCACATTGAATATTTTCTTGTTACTGATATTTAGCTTGATTAACATTTCTTATGAAAGTCAGGATCAAGTTCAACATCCACCATCTTTATCTCTTTGTTTTTGTATTTATACTCAATTCCGTATATATTCTCGGTACATACAGTAGACTATAATAGAACCTCTAGTGCACTATTTTCCCAATATAACTCTATTTGAGATGCTAAACTCCATTTTAATTTTTACATTTATCTAGAACAACAACGATCATTTGGACAAAAAAATTTAGTAAATTTTGAAATTCATTCCCAGTCAGCGTCTAATAAAACAAAGGTGCTGAAAAATGAAGTATGGTCATTAATATTTAATGAGCAAAGTTCATGTAACTTGCTTTCCAACAGTTAATGAAATTCTTAGAAAGTTTATTGATTGTGTGTGCACCCGAGCTTTGAGCCTGAGATCAAAACGAGGTGCTCAACATGATTATGACAATGTGGCCACAGCGAGATGCCTCCAGCTGGAAAATAATTAAAATATACACGTCTTTTTCCCAACAGCCCAGAACCGTACAGGAAATCACTCAGCCTTGCAAAATGCCGCTTCAGTGGACTTTTACTGTTTCCCTAAGGGTAACGAATAAGATAAGATTTTCTTATGTGTGTATGTGTGTGTAGAAGCTGTAATAAAGTGTAAAAAACTAAACTCAAGAAGAAATATACATTAAAGCCATATGCATTAAATTATGATATACAGTATGTTCACTATAATACAAAGTTATTACATTTTGGTTGTCAATTTGAAAGCCGATTTTGTGTGTGTGTGTGTTTGTGTGTGTGTTCACACACAGAGACTGGCTTTAGGAGGATTAACACTGGAGTGTGTTGGATTTTCTCATCACTTGTTAATGGGGTTCATTGTATCCTTTTGTTTTTCCCAGCCTAACACACGGGATTTAGCTCATGAAGGCCTCAGTAATCCCCCAGTGTGTTAATTTGCAAGGAGGGAGTTCCAAGGTGCATGATGTAGAACCAAGAAACTACAAATTTATTTAGGCAAAGATACAGCATTTATTTGTGCTGGAAAAAAATACATTTGGGGAATAAAGGAACTTTGGGGGAATTCAAATATAGACCAAAATACCAGAAAAAAAAATTTATTGTTCTTTAAAGGGCTACTGGTGTACTTTGAATTTTTTTTTTAATTGTCCTGGTGTCATATTTCAGATTTGTAAAGGAGGCAATAATCATGCATGGAGCTAAATAGTAGCCAAGGGTGTAGTATCATCATAGCGTGAAGCATGGCCACCTCAACAACAACAACAACAACAACATATTATCATTATTATTATTATTATTATTATTCAGTGTGGTTACCAATGTCATGCTGAACAGAATGAACTACAGTTAGAAAGTTCATTGTATCATAGTCCATCAGCGAGGATTGTCAATGAGTGTAGGCTAATGTTGCGCAGGAACAAGCAAGTTAGGCTAGCTAACACAAAATCGAACTATTCCCCTGCCTCACTCACCAAGTCAGCGAACTTTTCCAAATTAACGATTTTGATTATTCAGGGGAATAACACTGTATTCTTAAATTCAGCATGCGTAATGAAATGACTTTTTTTGTAGCTTTCTAGATGACAAACAAATGTTACTTAGGTGTGTGCCTTTTATATCCAATGGGGATCCTGCTTAAGCCATACACAGATAGACATTATGGTATTATGTCATTGTCTATGGATGTGGATAAGTATTTGCCCCACCCTAGTTTGCCACCAAAATGGGCCCACCGTAAAAGGTCTGGCTACACCCCTGGTGATAACACTGATATTTACTCAATTATCAACCCCTTTTATTTCATATAAGATACATATAGATTTTTTCTGATTTGACTTTCCAAAATGGATATAAAAAAAGAGTTATTGGTACTGAACGTTTTTGACTCGCAACAATATATAATTAACAAACTGCTACAACCCAAGACGTCAAGGCATTTTCTGTTTTATACGACCTACCAGCGAGACATCGATAAAATTTTACGTGGCGAATCATCCTGTGCGAACATAAGAAACAGCTTGTGATTTACAGCGTGTCTCACAGATCAATACTGAACTCTGAGCGAGGTGTGAGATTCTATTTAATCTGCCGCTGGTTATAGTTGATCCGGCTCGTAAACTACAACAGCAACAGCAGAGATCTGGAGTCGAGCGCTTAAAATCAACACAGTGCAGTTAAATTCTTGATTCTGGTTGGTCAGAAGGCATTGAATAATTTTCTATAACAGCAGGTCTGACAATAGTTTTACTGCAAGTTACTAAATTTTTAAAAAATTTAATCATTGGAAAATCACTATGGTATAAGAGGAATAAAACATTTCAAGACATGCTGTTGTAGGAAACTAATCAACATTGGTGTGGTAACAGTAACTCTGCTTCATCACACCACCTGGGCACTGATTATTTTCCTATAACAGCATGACACTGAGTGTTTTATTTCCTACCTGCAGCCAAAACAATAAGGACATACCCATCTGTCTTAGAGGAATTTAGAAGTTGGATTCATTGTAAATGATCCAGAGATATGGAGAGGCCTGATAGGAAAAAAGAGAGAAGAAAGGGAAAAGAATACAATCTAAAAATGACAATATTTCCATCCCGATATCATTATAAGAATCATAAGAAAAGCTATGACCTTGGTTCGCCCCTTAACGTAATCTTAACTGTTCTTATTTGTGTAAATTGTTCTGAATCTACAATTGTGAGACCATGTTGATATTTGGGATCCAAAGTTTTGGTGCTCATAAAAAGCCAAAATGGAATAAGAAACAAAATATAATAATATGCATTACAGGCTGGAATTATTACAATATGGATTTAGCAAAACATTAAACTGATGGTTTATTAAGCATTTTTGGTAACATTTGAATAAAAATAACAGGTATGAAATGCATAAATGTTGCTATGTCCATTGCTAATAATAGTGACAGCCCAGTTATCATGCTAATGGTTTTTACTCAGCCATGTTAACAGCTTTGAGTGGCATATTGAGACCTTTTCCTTCTCAGATCATTGCTCATCCTGTCTTGACTCTCTTCACATTCTTGTACTTCAGGGCCAATGAGGAAGAGTATAAATCATGACAGATTCAGCAGGTCCTCAGATAGATAGCACTTAGCTTTCACAGCATGCTAGCATTCATAACAGCCCTCTATACTTTTATTAAAGCTTCACTGAGTGCTTGTGACACATAAAACTGCCGTGGCAAGATGAGAAATAACCAGTGTCTGCTTCCATCACTGCTTTAAAAGATTTAAACCCCAGCACTGAGATTGGGCAGCAATGGGGAAGAGGAGCACATGTTGTGAGGTCTAACTCAGATTCACTCTTATCCAAGCTGTCCAAGTCAACATGGCTGCCTTATTAATAGGGTTTGGACATGAGTCTGCAGTGAATAGAATGAATAGATTAATACAAGCTTTCATTACTTTCATGGAGTTTAAATATCATCTCATGTTTACCTTCAGATTTTGGAAAAGGTCTGCTGCAGGCTTGCTGACTCCCTGTGGAATTTTCTAATTAACCCCTGATTCATTTGCATTCCCTTCCATGCAGGTGACAGAGTGCATCTACATTTTCATAAGAAAGAGTCTTTCTGAGTCTTTCTCTTCCTCCTTCGATTTCCACTCATCTCTTTCTCAGTTTTCTCTCCGCAGGTTCAGGTGTTACGCATTGGCCCAGTGACACCGGAGTGATTAGGAAGCGTCTTGTGAGATATTCAGCCCCCGCGCAATTAAATTGTGCCATCGTTTTATAAATAAGGAAGCTGTCAAAGTCTGTTTAGAGACTTGCTGTTAGTTTAGAGACTGTGCTGTTAGAGGAAAATAATCAACAACAGGGTGGAGTTATTTTCCTAAAACAGCACATCCCGAAGTGTTGTATTCTTCTTATAGCACAGCAATTTGCCAACAGTTACAACAGTCTATGTCTTATGTCTATATCTTTATAAGATGTGTGAAATAAAATATTAAATAATAAACTAAAACGGTTTCCTGGTTTCATTTCTTCTTTCAGATCAGTTCAATGGCTCAGTTCTTCCTTCCATTACCGATCTTCTTACGTTCTTTCCTTAAACATGACACTGAGCAATGAAGCACTGTCCCCTTCTAGCAAAGTGAAACACCACTGTATTAAATCTGTCCTGTCCCTATGGAGATCCCATGGGTTCATCGAGTCTCACAGTATCTATCCCTCGACATCATCCACTGCTGCAGGAATTCTGATAACCTGATTATTAACATTTTTCTCCAACCATCTGGTAGTGCTCCTCTCTTGCTTACTTAATTAGACCAGGTGCTCCAGGTGTTTAAAGATCAAGTTTCCAGCAAACAGGAGAACGAAGGACGTTGAACTATCAACAATGTTTTATAAATAATCAAAAATATAACCTAAAAGTAGTGTCCAGAAACAACAAAATCCTCGCTATAAGCCACTAGCATGCCTGAATGTTAATGTTGAACCGTTAGGAATCAGTTCATGGCTATAAATAAGATTTGAAGCAGCTGTATTTTGTTTCACACTGGCGCTTGAAATTACCACTTTGGACTAGCGCCATGCACTCATGCGAAAGAGGCTGTTTATTTCATCCTACTTAAGCCTGGTCCCACTATATTTTCTACCAAACCTAGCTGGATCTATTTCCCAAAATGTAAATGAATTATTATAAAGCAAGATAAAACAGATCTGGAAGATGAATGAATGAATGAATAAATAAATGAGTGACTGCGGTAAATGAGACAAGCAGATCCATGCAAATAACTGGCACATTTGCACGTTAATGAACGCGGCCTTTCTTTGTACCACATGCTTCATATCTGGCCTCCTGTATTAAAGTCAAAACTTCCCGCTCCTATGACTTTTTTGTGTTTGTGTCTGAGGAACAATTGTTTTTGAGGTTCCTGGGAGGAAAATGCATGTGATTCGCTAACAGAAAAGTTGTGTTTAAAAAAAACTATAGAAGTTTGGCTTTTTTTTCATAGGCTACATTGATCGGCTCTGCTGCAGTATTTTTCAAGTGCTTGGTTCAGCCTGGTGAAATACTTCGCTGGGTCCACATAGGGACGACAGTTCTCCAGTTATTGACCGCTGCTCTAAAACAGAGCTGACTACTCAATCTCCTAAGAAGTCTTAGACTTTGAAAGATGTTTCTTCTACGAAATACATACAGACGTAGGTAGAATGTGTCTTTCCAAAATGTGAACACAAGCTGCTGAAATCATACCCAAACAAATATAGTGTTAGACCAGTAAAAAAAAAAAAAAGACTAGTATTCTAAGAACAATCCATGGAAATACACAGAGAAAGGAGGAAAAAAAAGCTGTCAGTGCAGAGTGAGGAAGAGATTCAGCTGAACAGAGCAGAGGATGGATGCTGTAATATGCTGTTTGCTGTTGCAGTCCACCAGGAGCTTCTTTATCTGATGTTCCAGCCTCAGGCAGAGAAAAAAAGTGTGTCGTCAAACCTCTAAACAGCTGTACAAGTGATTATAGCGGCACTAGGCAGTGTGTGTGTGGTAGTGTGTTTAGTCTTAGTGTATGTGGTTGCAGGTGTTTGTTTTGTTCCATAGCTGTCCATCTTAGAGGGAGAAAAGATGAGTGTCTGGGATTTGCCTCGGGCATTTTTCACATAGTTCATTATTTCTCTACCTTGTGTGTTTGTGCCGTGAAAGGAAGTGGAAGCTCAAATAGGCTTTACTATTTGAGGAAGGATAAAGGATATGCTAACCCATATATACAAGGAAACCAAGTGCATAAGTTAGGGGGAAAATCTTAATGTTTTAAGGGTTGAAAAGTCATGGCAGGATCAAGCATGGATAAATGAAAACAAAATACCAGAAAACAGGAACAGTGATCCTAAGTCAAAGATTAAAGACAGGGACAGATGAAAAAAAAAACTGTACAAAGACACATAACCTGGACATCTGAGAAATAGGAAAGAAAGCAATATGGCCTTAGGAGTCACCTTTCACCATATCTCCTACATCTCTATGGAGTTGTGTCTGGAAGAAGACAAAGGATGATCCATAAGGATTTGGGCAGCCATCTTGTGGAAATCATTCGCTTTAAGAATTAAATACAGCAGAATGTTTCTAACCAACGACTTCTACAGTAATCACCATACATGAAGTAAATCAAGTGCAGAATGCTCATACGAATAGCTTTTCTGCAGGTCATGGAGTGATTTTATTAGTTTATTTAGGAGAAGAATGTCTACAACCTTTCAGGGCATCTTACACACTTCTTTCTTCTCTTTCTCTCTCTCACACACACACACACACACACACACACAGAAAACACATATATACTGGATAATTACATAAACAAAAATATATTCACTAAAACACAGATGTATCACTTAAGTTCTTTTGCTTTGCTTCTTCTCAAGCAAATTAAACAAATTACTCTTTCTTTCTTTAACTGTCTTCTAGCTGCTCTCTCTCTGTCTCTCTCTCTCACACACACACACACACACACACACACACAGCTTTAACTGCACTCTTCTGGAGCTGAATTAAGGCCATAATTAGTTCTCTGTGTGCTGGAGCTGCTGCTTTGACAGGCCCGGTTTTGCCCAAAACCTTACACTTTTTCATTCAGCCCCACACACACACACACACACACTTATCAGGTATAATGCTCTTACAGCATATACAGCACGACACAACTGGCAAGGAATTATGGAAATGAGACAGTTGTTTACCTCTGCTGCTGCCAAAATTGTTTGCATAGAACAACATGAGAATGTAACATGAGCAATAGGAAAAGGTCACTAGAGGTGTTATGTAGATTAACACAAGATTTCCAAGCCAATTCGATTTATGCGATTTATGTCTTTACATGACTCATAATTATCTTAAAGCAGAAAACAGAAACAAAGCTACAGGATGTACACTGCTAATCCAACACTGGGAATAATTAGACTCACAATTACAACATTTTTTTTCCCTAAAGGATTTAGGAATCAATCTAATTGGCTGTCTTGTCTCATTACACTCTGATTTTTTCCCAGCCCAGCTGTAACAGGCTGGTGTGATGAAACAGAAAGCCCAATGTTGATTATTTACCTATAACAGCATGCTCGGAAGTACTTTATTCCTCTTATACCACAGCAATTTGCCAACAATTACCTTTTTTTTAATTTATTAAATAATGACATGTCAACATTTGTTAAAGAAGTTAGCTCCTGTTCTCACTTATGTTATAGCAGCTATAAACAGTCATTTTCTCAACAGTCTCTCTTTTTTTTCCTCTCGTTAGAAGTTAGTAAAGTTGTCTAACTTTACCTCTGACTGTTACAATGCACTGACACTGGAGACTCCTTCCAAACATATTATAGAAAGTGGACTGTCTGCCATACAAGTCCCCATGTAAATTGTTACTATAGAAACAATTACTACTTCAGACCTTCTGTCCTACAAGCTGTGATATTCTAGAAAATTCATCAACATTAAAAATTAATGTTGCGTGTGTCATAAAAACTGCAAAGTATACGTGTGTTGAATAAGATCCTGTTTTCCACACTTTCTCTAGACAGTTTGGAAAGTTTCCTGCACACATCCATGCAGCAAGTTGTGTGATTTAACCTGCTGCTGAAGCACCGGTGCAATTTGTGTCGAACAGATGCTGGGTTTAATGGAGCGCCCTGGCCAGTTGTCTCCTTCCCAAAAGTCTTAAAATTAGCTCTGCAGGTAATGTAGCATGGACGGAAATGGTCCTGCTTTTGAAGGAATATGTTGTTACAAAACATATGCCCTTATACATATGCTCATGTCGTGCGGATCTGGCAACCCTCGTCGTAGCACATCACACTTCCACGCAACTTAGAAAGAAATTCAACAGAATCGATACAAATTTTATGAGACACGCAGCTAATTCTGTTACTACATTTTTGTGCTCAAATATAAGAATCCAGATGATCCAACTCATATAAAAGGTTGCACAGTGTGCTTTGCATAAGTATTCAACCCCCCACCACACACCCCTTAACTTTTCCACATTTTGTAGAGTCACAATTTAGAACTGGCATGGACTTAATTGGAAATATACAGTATGTCGTGAATATACACAAAAATTCCATCCTTTTAAGCAGAGTCACAGTTGTACCATATGCTTTCCATTTTTTAAACGATGGATTTACAGATCTTTGTCCTGGACTTGTTTTGATAGCTTCTTAATGCTGTTTGTTTCGGTATGCTCTCGAACAAGTGTAATTATTCTGAGATACTGTCACGCTTTAATTGCACCACACGGGTCACCTCCATTCAAATTAATTTTGTTCTGGTTGTACCAGGACTAATTTAGGTGTTTTACAACAATACTTATGCAACCACCTTATAGTTTATTTGTAAATAGTTGTGTAAATTAGATATTAAGGTCTAGTTTTAATAGATTTGTGGCATCTCAATTAAATCCATTTCAGTTCATAACACTATAAAATGTGGAAATATTCAAGGCGGGGAATACTTATGCAAGGTACTGTATGGTTAAAATATGAATTGAGGAGTCAGTGGTTATAGATATGTGCATACTGAAATGAGTGAAACCAAGTTGTCTATGCATGTAAGTGTTCAATTTCTTTCAAATTTCAAAATTTCATGAGCTTAAAAAAACAGATCAAATCAAAATCAAGTCAGATTATCAGTCTTAAATGGCAATCTAAATTTAGCAGTAGAGGCGAGCTCTTTAACAGGCCAGTGCTACAGTGAATATTCCCGCAGGTCTGTTGGATTTCCCCACCTTCATCTGGATTCAGATTCTCTGAGGAGTCAGCTTCTCTTTAACTCTGAGCAGGAGGGGGGTGCATTAACATTCAGCACTGTCCACTGCACCAGTGTCTACTCATTCATTCAGAAGAGTGCAGGCAGGGACTGTCAGCACACACTCAGACCCCTGGACGGGCCATTTATCATTCAAGGGCCTGTGTGAAGCTGGTTAAATCTACAACTATGTTCCATATCTGCACTACTACATTTAATTTAACTTATTGTATTTTAGATTTTATATTTTGTGTGTCTACGTGCTGTATCTTGCTACTGACCATGCTGCTGTAACACAAGGATTTCCCTCATGGGATCAATAAAGTCTATCTATCTATCTATCTATCTATCTATCTATCTATCTAAGCTATTATTTATAATAGCAGAGTCTTCAGGACAGAGGAGTTTGGACATTCTGGTTTCTCAATAACATAAGCTACATTTTTGTCTAATTAACTTTAAAAAGAGAGAGAGAGAGAGAGAGAGAGGGACTACTTTTAATAACTGCTGCTGTATAACACAAGTGATTACAGGAACTAGCTTGTTCTATGAACATTTCACAACGATAAATGGTTAAAATGTATGATGTGTCATTTATGACTAATTTTTTTTCATTCGAAAATTGCTATTGTACAAAAGGAATATAATACTTCCGGGTGTGCTGTTATATGAAACAAAGTTGATTATTTTCCTATAATATTACATACTGAAGTGTTTTATTTAAGTAAGTGCTGACACACCCCAAAGGAAAGAAATACTGTATTTTTTTTTTTTCCAAGAACAGTTTTAAACATTCCAGAAGCAAAATCTGTGACATCTGTAAACAGCCTCATACTGTATCTTGGCCATAAAATGCAAATTGAGAGCAATCAATTATTCTAATGACTGATAAGGGTCTGAATCATTATAGATTCACCACCATGTTTTACTACCGGCAACAAAAATTGTAGGTTGAAGGCATATTTTATTTTTTTCTGAAATGTAACAAAACTCTCCTCTTATGCATTTTTGTGTACTGGACTTGGATGCACAACATCAATTTTCGATTTGTAAAGCTTGTTTTGGCTGTGATTTGGTCTGATTTAAATCCTTGTAGATTTTGCAGTGTTGAATCATTATGTTGTCAATTCTGTCCGAAATTTAAAGCAGGAAAAAAAAATTTCCACCTTACCTTATCTTCTGGAGATCCATTTTTAGATTCTTACCCAAAATTTATCCACAATCGCCAACTAAATGTTATAGATGACATTTGAAATTAGCCTTAAATGACCTTTTTTTAAACAAAGTCAAACTAATTGGCTGTCTCACTTCATCACATGTATATTTCAAACACTCACCAATTGAAGGCTGAAGCTGTAACCATGGCTTTCATCTGGAGATCAAGGCTAAGAAAAAGTGACCTTCATGTCAGTAATGAATCAATGATTGAATGAATGAATGAATGAATGAATGAATGAATAATTTGGAGCAATGGGCAACTGCATGGCCTGTTTTGAGAAACAGCACAGTTAAACTGACAGAGCTGTGACATGGTCTCCGAGTTGTAAAAGGTACATGCTGGTTGAGTGGTAGACGTTCTGTCCTAGTGACTGGAAGGTTGCATTTTAACATCTGAGGACATTTAAACAGGCTTTTTTTTTTAGCTTTCAGCAAGACTCTTAACCCTTTACTGCTCAGAGTTATCCTTGGGGTTTGTTCAGTCTCACAGACTACACAAATATATGTCTAGGTAGTATAATATGTCCTAAAAAAAAAACACCCCGCTATCTCCAGAAAATGTTTCTGTATTTCAGTCCACTGTAAACAAATGTACACAACATGATACCAAATTAGTAGGAATTTTCATAAATCCAAGTGATTTAATTAATAAGATTCCATATAAATTAAATTACGACCAAAGCTACAACCACTAACTTTGCCCAGTACCTTGAAGTTCTACACTTTGTGTTTGCACAAATGATTACAGTAAATACAGATTTACACTCAGATAAGTACTTGAAATGTATTTTATTTAAAAGAAAATACATGTTTTCGACAGTCAATGCAGTATTCTTGCCTATTACTAAACAAATGCTCTAAAATGAAAGGTATAGAGACCAACGCAGAATGTAGACAATATATACCGTAAGAAAACATATTCTGTTTAATAAAAAAAAAAAAAAAAAAAAAACTGGCAAATGTGGTTGGCAGATCTTCACTGTAAAAATTATGGTAGTAATGTTTATTGCAGTATGGTTAATAGTTCCCTGCCTGTATATTTTACCATATGAAAAGCCTTCTGTTTATTACAGTAATATTATTTTTATTATTATTTTTATTATTAATTAATATTATAGTAATGCACAATAAAAAGAAAGACATTAACTCATACTGAAGGTCAAATTTTGCTGTAAAATTAAAGAAATTATAGCCATACCCAATATATCAGAATTTTATAATGTCTATAACTATAGCCATTTTACTGTGTAATCCTGGCATTTGCAAAAGTAAAAGTAAAAGTTTTTTTTGTTGTTGTAAATAAACAGCAATTAAAAACTAACAAATACAGTGGAATTTAATAAACACAAATCAAACCACAAGTTACTTAGACTTATTGTAAAAAATCTTCCTAATTTGACTAACACAAACTTTAATGAAGAGGAAACACACACACACACACACACACACACACGCACACATAAGTTTATAAGTATATAAGTATATAAGTTTGATTGAGATTTGAAGATTACATTTGAAGAATTGTATGAAACAGACTACCAATTACATAAAATTCAGTTTATTAAAATGAAAAGAAACTGTATATATATAAATATATACACACACACACACACACACACCAATCAGCTGTAACATTAAAACCACCTGCCTAATAATGTGCTGGTCTCCCTTGTGCTGCCACGACTCCACAAGACCTCTGAAGGTGTGCTGTGGTATCTGGCACCAAGACGTCAGCAGCAGATCCTTTAAGTCCTGTAAGTTGCAGGGTGCATTATCCTGCTGAAAGATTCCACTGCCATTAGGGAATACCATTGCCATGAAGGGGTGTACTTGGTCTGCAACAATATTGATGTTGGTAACATCCACATGAATGCCAGGACTCAAGGTTGCCCAGAGCATCACACTGCCTCCACCGGCTTGCCATCTTCCCATAGTGCATCCTGGTGCCATCTCTTCCCCAGGTACGTGACACACACGCACCCGGCCATGCCCATGAGGTAAAAGAAAATGTGATTCATCAGACCAGGCCATCTTCTTCCATTGCTCCATGGTCCAGTTCTAATGCTGGCTTGCCCATTGTAGGCACTTTCGGCAGTGGACAGAGGTCAGCATGGGCAGTCTGACCGGTCTGCTGCTACGCAGCCCCATACGCAGCAACCTGAGATGCATCGTGTGTTCTGACACCTTTCTATCATAGCCAGCATTAACTGTTTCAGTAATTTGTGCTACAGTAGCTCTTCTTTGGGATGGGCTAGCCTTCACTCCCCATACACATCAATGAGCCTTGGGCACCCATGACCCTGTCACCGGTCCGCCGGTTGTCCTTCCTTGGACCTCTTTTGTTAGGTACTAACCACTGCATACCAGAAACACCCCACAATACCTGCCATTTTGGAGATGCTCTGACCCAGTCGTCCAGCCATCACAATTTGGCCCTTGTCAAAGTCGCTCAGATCCTTTACGCTTGCCCATTTATCCTGCTTCAAACACATCATCTTCGAGAACTGACTGTTCACATGCTGCCTAATATATCCCACCCCCTGACATGTTTGATGATATGATTGAGATAATCAATGTTATTCACTTCACCTGTCAGTGGTTTTAATGTTATGGCTGATCGGTGTATATGAAACCTACATGTATGATTTTACGGCATGATCTGTCTTATGTACAATACTAAATTACCTTTTAAGAAGGCATATGAAAAACAATTACATTTAATTTGATTACCCAATAGACCCATCTATTTATAAAAATATAAACACGGCAAATGCAATCTACATTAACTCTTTACCTACACACACACACACACACAGACCTACATGTACCATAAGTGTCACATGTATTCACCCATTTCTCTTTTTGATGTACTGATGTAAATTAAGAGAGGTAATTAATTTACTTGAGCACTCATACTAAATATGTTAAACAACGTGCACCTGTGTTCATTTCAAATCCACCTGTGTCCAATTGTATGCTGGCATGAAAAATATCACTGAATTTGGGTGGTCTCATGGCTGAAATGGCAAACAGGAGAAAAAAAAACGCTGGAGAAGGTTATAAAAAGATCAACAAAGCTTTGAACCATACAAGGAGCACTGTGAAATCCATTATAACAAAGTGGGGAAAAAAAATATGGCACAACCCAGACACTACCAAGCTCAAAGGCAACTGCAAGAGAAGTGTCCAAGAGTCCAGCTATGACACTGGAGGAGTTATAGAGCTCACTGGCTGAAATATGAGAACCTGCACAGACATCAACAAGATCACCAGCTCTTCAGAGGCCTGGCCTCTATGGGAGAGAGGCCAGAAGGAAGCCACTTCTGAGAAAGGCTAACATCACATAAAAGTGCACTTTTGGAAAAAGGTTTTGAGCCATTTGGTCTAAAAACCAAAGTGTTATGTTTGGCGCAGACCAAATACAGTCCAACACCGAGGTAACACCATCAAGAGTGGTGGTAGTGGTGGTGGTGGTAGCATCCTGCTCTGGAGTTGCTTTTCAGCAAGAGGAACCTGGAAATCTTGTTGCCATCAAGGGCAACATGGATGAAGCCAAATGCAAGCAAATTCCTGAGTGAAATCTGTTCCAGTCAACCATAAATCTGTGTCTAGTGCAAAAATTTATGTCCCAAGAGAACGATGGTCCAAAAACTACAAAGCAATGGTTTGAAAAAAAGAAGGTTTGTGTTCTGAAATGGCCCTGAGTCAAACCCCTGTGAAAATCTGTGGCATGGCATGAAAATTGCCGCCTACCAGCATTCTCCATCTAATTTGGCAGAGAAAATTTGTGTTGAGGAACGGGGGGAGGGGGGGTAAATAATTCTGAGGACATCCAAATAATTTAATTTGAATAGTAAGATAAATAATCAGGATGAACAAGACATTTTAAATTTATATTTAAATTTACAAATTTAAAATGTACAGTATGTCGAAAATATATAAATGGGATACTAATGTTAATTGTGAATAATGTGAGTAATGTGAATGTTGGATACAGAAGATGAACCACAGCTTGTCTTCAGCCTACAGATTTGACAACAAAAATGGAAGAGAGGTTTTAAATTCGATCTATAAATCTTACGATAACAGCACAAAAAAAAAATACTAACCTTCATAGGTAGAGCAGATGAAGTTGAGTGTGTAGCTCTGAGGCAGGCTGATCCACTGCTGCTCTCCTCCAGACTGCACTGCTCCGGTTCTCTCCTCATTGCTGCAGTCTTCGAACCCTGTCCCATTCCCCGGAGCCCAGTCCTGGTAGCAGATCATCTCTCCAGTCACCCAGTACCAGAAGCCCAGAGCGCAGGTGTGACGCAGGCCGAGCCACACGTGTTCAGTGGAGGCATTTCGAGCCACTTCCTTCACCCAGAGCTGCATCTCCTCAGTGCGCACTGAGACCAGGTCATAATGATGGTTCCTGCAGTATCTCAGAGCTTCTTTCCAGGTCAGATTCTCCTTAATCAGGATCAGCTTATCTGAAAATAAAAGGAAAAAGAAACATGGAAATTTAGTGGAAATTTCTGTAATATATAGTGTGAAATTCTGCAGTGTTGTCTATATCAAAGGAACAGTGTTTCAGAAAACACAAAGCGACTTAAAAGGTGTTGACTAATCCTGTGCACTAAGAAATAAATATAGTAGACATGTTGAATATGTGTAATGTAACTCACTCTCATGGCAGATGAATGGGAGCTTTTCTGTGCAGTTCATATCACTCCAGTAGTGTTGCTCAGACACAGACAATGCAGTACAGTTCAAATGTCCACTGGGTTTGTTAGAGCTCCAGTATCTGAATGAGGAATTACTCTGATCTGACCACTTCCAGGAGTTATTAAACAGACCAATCCAAACATCTTCATTAGTTGAATTTTGACTCACTCTCCAGATCTCGTCATTCTCATTTTGGTTCCTCACACTGACCAGATCAATGTATTTCTCTCTGCAGTAGGTCTGAGCATCATACCAGGTCTTTGTCTCATTAATCAATTTGTATCTGTTAGTGTTTGTGTCATTTTCTGAAAGACATTTAATTCAAATCAATTTAAATCAAATTTCTGCCTTTTCTGCCATTAAAAGAAAAAAATTCAAGGAAAGCTAATAACACACATATCATCGAGACATTTTTCATTACTGTAAAGTCATGAAGTGTTTTTGCCTTGTAATACCATCTACATTTGTGTAAGTTCTTACCTTCATAACACACAAAAGGTCTTTTCTCATTGCACTGCTCATCATTCCACGAGCCATAGTTCATAATGAGTTGAACACAGAACTCATTTTTCTTGCAATTGTTTGGTTCTCCACTCCTCCAGTTTCTGTAAGTGTCTCCGTCTCTGTAGAAAGTTTGGTCTGCCAGAGACCACTGCCATTCCCCAGTGCCCTCTCTCTGTAGACCGATCCAAGCTCGCTCTGCAGTTTCCGTCTTCAGTGTGTGATTCAGCTTCTTCATCTCTTCCATGTTGTTGATGGTGGCGAGATCAGTGTATTTCTCTCTGCAGTAAATCTGAGCTTCACTCCAGTTTTTACTCTCATTCACAAAGTGATAGCGATGAGGAATTAATGCCTCTGCACTATAAACAACTGTAAGAAGCATGAAAATGAGACATGAGAAAATGAGCATGAAAATAATATGATGTTAAGTTGCAGCATAATAGAAATGACCATTTCTGAACATACATCTCTATGCAAACCATAATTATGCAAAAATATAGCAAAAATAGAATGGTCAAATTCAATATTAGAGCAAACACTGGCTAAATTATACCCATACCCTTTTTAAACCTCTTGATGGATTTGTGGATTTGTGTACGCTGCAATATACTGTATGAATTGTCAGATTCTGCATGCAAGATTTGAACCCATGAGCTAGATAGCACCTTGCTATCACAAGATTGAGCCATAGGATGGCCCACTCAGAATCATATCCTGAATATGACTTTTTCATTTCATTTCCTTTAAAGCATTAAAATGTTACAGAAGTTTCAACTAAGCTCAACCAGGGAGAATTGTTTGACCTATGGTAGTCCTACTGTTTAGAAATGTCAATATGCTTTGGATAATTATTGATTTGAGAGAAAAAACTATCACGAAGAGAACTAGTCATGAATGCCATTCCTGAGAAATAGTCATTTGGATATTACAGTGCCCCTATTATTAAACACACATCAAACTCATTGAGCTTCCATAGAATCATGTCTGTTTTTTGTTGATAAATCCAGCAATGCATTCATGAGTTACGTCATCTGGAGAGGCTTTTCCCTAGGAAGAATTGATTGGCCTGGTCAAGCCATATTATTTTTATATGTTGAAGTGTTTTGGTTATTTACTGTGTTCTAATCCGACACGGGTTTTTGATGATACATCAAGAACACTAGGGAAAGTTCAATAAAAGGTATTGCTTACAGGGTTCCCAAGTGTCCTGGAAAACCTGGAATATTGTTGACTAAGTTTCCAGTCATGGATAACGTGGAAAACAGGAGGAAAATATCGTGTGCTGTTATGGAAGGTTGGGTGGCCTGCAGATGGTAAACGAAAATGGCTTGTAGTCCCCGTCAGAAGGGAGCAAATTTTACCAGTTCGCCTGAAGCCTGTTCTGAACTTGCCTCGCTATTGTGGTTGTCATAGTTACTGTGTCAACAAGGCAGATTGTTGTGAGCATAGACATAGCTGATGTCATGAATATTAAGCACAGAACTACTATTCTTATACTATTGCTGTTATTTTATACTGTATGTCAAGCTGAGGCATTTTTATATTGTGAGTATAGAGCATAGTCTAGCTCTTCAAACTCGGATAATTCGATCCCCAGTTTTACTTGTTCCTCGTGATCGAAGAATGTCATTATTAGTGTCATAGAGTACTTATCAATATAGCCTAGTGTTAAAAAGCTTGACATTCTAGCAAAACATCTTGTTCATTGGAGCTGTGTTGCACAGTACAAGCAAAATGAATGACTGAACAAACAGACAGTGTTGAGGAGGCCTGAGTTTATCCAAAAATGTATGAAAAGAAATCTGTATCATCTGTGGACGGTAGCTAACTAAAGTTAGTTACGTTTTAGAGATGAACATTTGAATTTCTTTAAATAAAGAAGAAAAGTGTTCTGTAAGTAGAAATTTCAGGAATAATGGTTCCAATAAATAGACAAAACTTTTTTGTACACATATAAAATGTTAGTAATGACCCTAGTATTTGAATATTTGAATTACGTTCATAAAATAAATATGTACTAATGGGGTCTGTGGAAATTATTTTACAGTTAAAGGGGTCATAGCTGCAAAAGGTTTAAGAACCGCTGGTATAGATGAATTATACAATTTTTGTCATGACCAATGGAATCATGTTAAGATCAAATTTAACTATATGTCTTACATATCAGGGACTAAGACATAAAACACTGCACTATAGCGCCACCCATCGGGCCAGTGCAGGTCCCCTGACTTTCCTGAGTAGGGAGGACACTGCGCCTTGCTGCAAAATTTACAGTCATGGATGCCCAAAGCATTTTAGAGGAGAATCAGAAGAAGTAGAGATAATCGAATTAAAATCCAAACAAAAACTATAGGGCTAGGCAAACACACACACTTGATGCATGATTCAAACTTTTGAGTCAAGAGACTATACTTCTTCTTTACTGAAACAGATTAACAGTAGAGATTTTCCCATAAACATGCAAATATACACAGCTTGCAATACACACACACACTGACCTGAGAAAACGATGATGACAGAAACCCAGTTATGACCCATTTCTGTAAAAAAAATAAATAAATAAATAGAATGTATTACTTTACTACATTATTTGAAGACATTACTACATTATTCATTTGAAGACAATTTATATAATTTCATAACACAAGCGTTAGAATTTAATACCATATAATTAGTACATGCAACTACAATATTTTAGGCCAGGTTCCGCATTGGAGAGTTGGCAGGTTTAGTGTATTGATTTATCATGATAATGTGTAGTTTGGGACCAACCCCATGTATTCACAACTTCTAAGGATGTAATTATCTGACATTATCACCATCTGCTCAAAATTACAGAAGTTTTATGAGAATAAAGACTTTACTGTGCACACCAGTGAAACTGTAGTTAGTACTATTCAAATAAGTAGACACTCTTTCCTTTAACAAGAGCCGTAAATATTTACATACTGCGGCACACCATGCAGTGTTGCTGCTCCTCTTCCCAAAATAAAGTCCCTTCCCCCAAATCATGCATCATTTCACTTATTTCATTAGATTTTATTAGATTGTTCTAAAATGTGATGAACCTAACTCACTATATGATGCACTCAACATTCACTTTATTAGGAACACCTGTACACATGTTCATTAATGCAATTATTCAATCAGCCTTCAATCACTTGGCACTTGGATGAAAAAAGTCACTTTGACCATTGCAGGGGCTGGTTTAAGTATTGAAGGAACTACTGATTTCTTGAATCATGCCAAAAAAAAAAAAGAAGCAGTTCTGTGGGCAGAAACCAGTGACTGTATATATGTGGACAATAAGGTGCCACTAGAGGGACTCAGAGACATTTTGGCTTCACCTTCACACCCCTGTTATAACGCCCACCCATATACTATATAGTACAGTACAGTCATTGACAGAAATGCCTTGTTGATGAGAGAGAATGGCTGGACTGGTTACACACAGCAAAAAAAAAAAATTTATATATATATATCATGTGAAGATATCTCAAGCTAACTAAAGAAAAATGTATCTAATATTTCTCATTATGAGATTGTCATGTAGCAAATATAAGACAATTGAGAGTATTTCTGACCATATTTACTAATTTCATGCTTGAAATTTCTTATTCTATTAAAAGATAATTTTGCTTCCGTCTACCACCCCACTAAAATAAGCAAAATGATCTGTTAGTAAAATAGGAACATTTTGTGCTTGAAATTTGTTTAATCAGATTGTTTAATCAATCTTTATAGTGCCTGACAGGAATAAGAATTGTTCTGTATTCTTAAAATGTTTTTATGGACAATTACTGAATATGGGAGGGTGTGCCCTGACTAAGCTTGTATTGTACATACTCTCTGACACTGAAATGATGATAGCTTTACAATATACATAACGCTCAAAAACAAATCAGTTCCCAAACTAAATAAAAACTTCAAAAACAAATGATTAAATGATCGAGATAAATCAACCAAAATGTTTAATTTGTTTTTTTCTATTAACATTTCACAAAACAACAGTTATCAACAATTATACAACAGTTAGTTCCGGTCCACTAATCTGACTGGACAAGAGGCATTCCACGATTGCTGATATTTACTAAAACCACACTGGGATGTTTCCCTGTTTGTATCACTACACTTGTCTGTTTTTTTTTTTTTTTTAATGAACGTGTAATACAGTAATTTCCTCATTCGTTTTTAAAGTCATTTACTTTATAAAGCACAACTCTGCCATATCCATTTTCTAGACACTAATGCAATATTATAGAAATATAGACCATATTCCAATGCTCATGCATCTCTTACAGCATCTTTATGAAGTTATCCTTTAATAACATGTCATTATTTGCTCAAAAGACAGCAGTTAATCATGAAATCAACAACAAAACAACCATATTGGTAAGGTTTTTTTTTTTTTTTTTAAAGTAATTGCATATATCTCTTACCTGGATGCTCACAGTTTTTTGTATGTATTTCTCTTCCCTGTATGTTGTTGTACCTCAGTGTCCTCTCACTTGTCTGTCCTCTCACTAGTCTGTCCTCTTCACCCCTCCTGTCTCTGTCATATGCAAACCTAGAGAGTGACGTCATCTGAAATACACAACAGAGCACAGTTTCAGGGTTGGGGCTCTTTGCATGAGTTTCTATGGTCAGTCTGTTTTAGAATTTGCCTATTTTGATCATTAACTTGTGCCTTAGAATGTTTTCATGTCTCTTCACTCTCTTAGCGGAAGCCCATGATCGGGTATTGGGTAGCTAAAAGACAGTGTAGAGAACAAAAACCACACACCTGGTCGTTTCCTGTGTGTGTATTTTTATTAGCCAAATTGTGCACACTGAGTATTTTTTGTTTCTGTCTTCTCCAGTGTTTTTTTTCTTCATGTGTTTCTTTGTGATCCTCGAATGTCAGTATACAGGAGTTCAATAACAAGTGACATATCAGTAGGATGGCAATGTCTGTGAAAAAGTATATATTTTGCATGTGGTTACAGGAGCCTGTAAGTCTTCTTTTACGTGTGGTTAACATGTGGTTACAGGGAAAGGTGAGTCTACTTACACACGGATGTGTCAGTGCAATGGCAGCATACGGGAAAGTATAATAATTTGCATGTGTTTACAGGCATCCAGAGGGCCAAAGACAAATATGTCCTTTTCACTCATAGAAGAGTCTAGATGATGAAATCTCACTGCAAGAAATCGTAGCAAGTGAAGATATCTCGAATAAAGTAAAAGTTATCTAATATTTCTCATTATTATTTAACAAATATAAAAATATCATATAACAAAAATAAGACAAGTAAGTCTGTTTCTAGTGCTTGTTCCACTGATTGACTCAGGGGCTGCTGGGATTTTAATCGGCGGTAGATGAGACCTTGCGTTCTCAGTACCTCCTTCTAAACAGCGCAACAAGAGATGAACTGAAAAGAGTGTATTTACCAAAGGGATTCACTGCTTTGTTTCTTTAAAACTTTTCACAGCTGTCATGTTTTTTTTAAAAAAAATTTTAAAAAAACTTAACAGGCATTGAACCACTTTCTGGAAAAAGTTCAGATTTCAAACATTTAAAATTATTGCAGACAAATAAATTACTACTGCTAGAAGCTAGCTGATGTGCTGATGTTACCCGAAGGAAACTTAGATAGCAATACCTTTGCTAGCTAGAAAGCTGACATTCTCCTACATTCTTCAGAGTGGATGCATGAATTTATATTTATTTATTTGCTATAAAATATACTTTATGCTACAATCTCTGACAACTTGTAAATAATCCTGCTAATCGCTCTCAAGTGGCGCAACAGAAAACCGTTTGCCCTAAGCCACTGCCATCTGTGGCCAGGAGCCAAGGGAGCAAATCTGGGTTGAAGGGATGGCATATTCTCTCATCCCTGTCAATCAAATTACCATGAGCAGTTTGAGAAGATGCGGTGACTGGCTTCACATGTCTTGGAGGAAGTATGTGTTAACCCTCACCCTCCCCAGTTGGTAAGTGTTGTATGATAGGGGAAAGCTGACTGGTGGGTGGAAATAAGCAAGTAACCAAATTGGGGAGAAATTGGGAGAAAAAAATCCTGCTAATCATTTACAGCTTTACTAGTGCTAATGGGTATGTCTAATGAGAAATGAAAAAAGAACTCAACTTTTCAACTTTTTTGGAAACACAGATGTTACCTTAAGTAGGTGTTCATTACAATTACAAAACAATATAAGCTATCCAGCTACATGTTTCCCAAATACTAGCAATCTACGATTACAACAGAAATAGTAGCAAGTTATTGCTAGAGAATATGGACAAATTGTATAATTAGCCTCAGATTGTCACGTCCTATTCTGCTGGAATATAGGGTGGGATAGAGGGAGTGCTGAGTTTTGTTGGGCTGATTGCATTCTGAGTTTTGTTGGTCTGAGAGGGAGTGTTGTTTTTCGTGGTGTGATTGGGTGTATATGTGTGTGTCAGTGTAATGTACCTGTGAAAGCAGATGGATGGTGGATACTTGGTAGTTCCTAGCAAACAGCTGTTCTATTGATTGATTTATGCCAATTGTCTGTGGTATTGTCTGATGCAAAAATTTGGATGGAGTGTGCTTAAGCCCAGTCTGCTTGACTTGACTTTTGTCCATCTTATTCCTCATGAACATTTTATTTCCCCAGGACCTGGATAATATTTTTAGTTTTGAAGTAATGTTTGTGGAATAGATTGGGAAGCACAGAACATAATTACAAATAAAGTTACAAATAAACACTGTTCTCCATTTTGCGTCATTATGATCAGGTGTCTAATTGATCGTTTCCTTCTCCACAATTGTACATCAGCAGACTCTGTTGTTGAAACAGACGAAATAAATAATATATGCATATGCACACACATACCTATGGCCCATGAGTTACCAAAGGTCACTGTGAATAAGTCATGAATCTCTTTCTGTAAGATTAATGACAAATCCCACAAACTGTCTGTCCCAAACCTTAAAGACCTTCTCCCCTCAGAGGTCACTATAATTGCATTTTAATCCACCATTAACATAAAGCTATAAATCACAGCAGCATAGTAGCTGAAATGCTAAGGATGGGGCCTTAATGACCTATTACTGGCTTCTGATCAGCATTGTATCTAGCAATATTCTTCTAGACAGGCTGAAACATTTTGTTGGAGTTAAGGGAATGGATCTTTCCTCGCTAAGGTCTTATGTGACTGATCGATACAAAAGTGAAGTTTGATGTTCCACAAGGCTCTAAGGCCACTGTTTTCTTTCCTATATCCACCTGTTTCCTACGCCTCATTATGCTTTGCGCAAATTATGGGAGTAATTTCCGTTCAGACGTAAACAAACCTATCACAGCGGTGTCGCTAATCATTCATTCATTCAAGAAGGCTCAAGATGCAAGATGTGGAATCATACGTAGCTAGATGTAGAATCACACTCTGACAGAGCCTATAAAGGACAACATCAACATACCCGTCCCTTTCTTAATAGAGGAATGGGAGGACAATTTATAAAAGTGGCCGCGGATAACTTACAGTAGCACATTTAACTATTTTGTTGATTCAGTTGCTTGTGATGAGCAATTTGAAAAGCGCGAAGGCTTACCAGTATCTTCACAGTCATGTGTTACTTAAGGATGTGGGAAATGATTTTGGGTACTTAAAAGCTGACGTAGAGCCAAGTCAAAGCCTGAAAGTTTTACACCATAAAGCTTGGGTTTTAGTGGCAACATCAGGTGTCATACAGACTGCAGGGTGCTCATGTATCGCAGGTCCAGGACGCTCTTGTAGTCACGCAGCTGCAATACTGTGGAAGGTCAGTAAATTAAGGATAAAAAAAGATGATATTGATAATTATTATTATTAATAATATTATTATTACTAGTATTGGTATTAGGCTAGTAGTAGTAGCATTATCTGAGCTCTACTAGTCTTTTATAGCTACAGCACTAGGAGGAGTCTGCCTTAACTTTAGGTCTGTGTATGTAGCACTCTTCTTTAAGCCAAAATTAAGTTTCGCCTGGTTGTAAGTGCAGCCACAAACAACACATTTTGTACTTGAGCTTTGAAATAATATATTAACATATTCCCGCCTGAAGCAACAAAGAGTATTAGTTTTTAACACATGAATCACGACATAAACAACAACTACTGCTGTCAGAGCAAGCCAGTCAATACTACTGTAGGTTGAAGCACTGTATCTAATATTAGTTTTACCTGGTCAGAATGTTTGTCCATAAAAATAAATTTTTTTGGTCTTCTTCAACCTCCTGCCAGGAAAGAAAAAGTCATGCCTCTGAGTGAAAAATAAAGTAAGATGTCATTGAGTGTGAAGGGAGTAGACCAAAGTCATGTTGCACTCCTCACTCGTTCCCAGGTGTCCTCCTCCAGGTGTCTATCTCTCCCTTGCTTCGTTTATCAGCTGCCATCTAGTCAGTGTCTGGAATAAATAAATATATTTTGATATCAAGAGCAACTGAACAAGACGTAAACATTGCCAAATGCACCATTTGCTCTTGTTGTTCATGGTGATCTTCAAAAAAAAGCATATGGAAGTCCGTTGTGGGTATGATTTTCTTCCTACTTCCTCTGAGGTACCAAGGTGTATGGTTGTGGACACAGGTTCCACAAAAAAAAAAAAGGTGAGTGAACGTCTGTGTATAGCTGCTATGACATAAGTGATAACAGTAACTAACTTACAGTGGCTGGAACTAACAATTGTAGAATGACAGGATAAGAGTTGGTGGGGAAAAAAAGGAAAATGGATGCCTAAACCATGATAATAGGTCCCTAATGGAGAAAAATACAGGTATGTGTGGATAGAGAATTGGTTTCAAGAGAGTAATTTCACAAGAAAGATTCCTTTCAGTGTAGGAGTGGGTAGAAAACCCACAGTACTTTACTGTATGTGTGACCTCCATGTTCACTTATTATCCTGCTTGAGGTTACAGAATCTGTGTGTTGGTTCTACGCAAGAGTTTCTGACCTTCAAGGAGAAAGAAAAGCTGGCCACAGGCTGCAGGCTGGATTTGTAGTGAATGAGCATACACACAGATCCCAGAACAACGTGTGTGTGTGTGTGTGCTCTTGTGTAGCTGTACAGCTGGAAAACTCCAGTGGCTTTAGGGGGATCAACACTGCAGCGTGTTTGGTCCTCTCTCTGCCTACTAATGGTGTGCATTCTGCTTTGATCCATAGTGTGGAGAACAGAGTAAGTGTATGTTTATGGTGGCTATACAAAAACAGAATCCAAATTTGCCTCAATGCATGGCGCATTTTTATGCATTTACTGAACTAACATGCATGTTTTGGCTCAATAGTTCCCTGAATCAGGAGTACAGTAGGACAAATGCATAAGTGAGTAAAATGAGTAAAATAAAGACTCGACTTTTATTATTGTATTGTTTGTGTAGAAAGAGTGTGACATTTGGAAACATTACATACAATAACTACTGTATGTTCTGTATTAAATGGACTTAATTTGTGTAAACAAATATAACATGTAAGTGTTGTAAGTCTCAAAATTCTCTTTCACACTTTTTAACAGTCTTGCTTGGAACACATTCTCTTGCAAGATACAAGTGGAAGAGATACTCATAAATATTCCAGTCATCCAAAACTCTTTTAATATCACCAAAATCATCTCTTTCTGCTGTGAAAAATTACATAGTGTGAGCTTTTTTGCTCAGTCAGACATCAGGTTACATTTAGGTTACATTAATCGTCATCACGGCTTTAACTTCCATTGCTATGCAGACGACACCCAGCTCTATATCAGTTCTCAACACAGCTCTCCTTTTCCCACCAACTCCATAACAGCTTGTATTAATGATATAAATGCTTGGATGACCAGTAACTTTCTCAAACTCAACACTGACAAAACAGATCTACTACTTGTCGGTTCACCAAAAGATGTTACTCCTTTCTATGCTGATAATATTAACATTGCTGGGATTTTGGTTCGACCCTCCACCACCTTTAAAAACCTGGGTATAATCTTTGACTCCTCTCTCTCCTTCCTTCCTCACGTTTCTTCACTCACAAGAAAGAAGGCAAATCTGCCTTCTTTCACCTCCCTAATATTGCTCGTTTAGGTCCCTTCTTAAATATCAATGACGCTGAGACACTGGTTCATGCCTTCATCACTTCTCGACTCGACTACTGTAATTCTCTTTTCTATGGTCTACCAAACACAACATTAAATAAGCTCCAATATATCCAGAACTCTGCAGCTAGGGTTCTCACTTTTTCTAAGAAATCCTCTCATATTATTCCCATCCTACACAGACTTCACTGGCTACCTGTTCGTTTTCGTATTCAATACAAGGTTCTCCTCATCACCTTCAAAGCACTTCATGGTCTCGCCCCCCCATACATTTCTGATCTCATTCATACTTACTCCCCAGTTCGCACATTACGCTCTTCAGATACTGGTCTACTGTTTGGGAATTCTCTTCCCAAAAACATACGTGATCTTTCTTCATTACAGGATTTCAAAACCCACCTTAAAACACATCTTTTTCTTTCTTGTTTTTCTGATCTCTGACTGTATGATCTGACTCATGCCATGGATTTCTTGTTTATTTCCTTTTGTTCTTTGTCTGCTGTCATGTTTATCTATTTTCATATTGTAAAGTGACCTTGAGTTTGCAGAAAGGTGCTATATAAAATAAACGTATTATTATTATTTATTATCAGGTGTTCTGTGGAAATCTTGCTGACTCATCTAAATCAGTCCATTAGACTAAAACTATGTTATTAGGGCTGACTCTAGATTGGTAGTTCCAGTACCATTGACACAAGCTTACCCTGGGGTTCACTTTGCCTCTTAGCAACCCAAACCCAACATTTCAAGACAGTATGAAAATACAAAATACATGCTTGTTTGCTGAAGTCATATATACAGTATAATTTGGCAACTTTGATAAAGCAATATTTGATCAAAGCAATATTTCGGGTCAATGGTGTCACAAATGTTTCAAATAGGTGTTTCAAGTGCTGTCTGTAAAAGACTATAGACACTGTTGTGTGTGTATGCGTAAAGAAACTTACTTTCAGGATGAAAATTATGAACGAGGGTCCTTAGAGGTGCCAACATTGTGTTTACTGCATTAAAAAATAAGCTACCCTAGAGTTTCCTGATTCTTATCTTAACTGTTTTCAGTAGGACTGTCATCTTCTGGACTGAGCTGAAGAACTGCAGAGGGCATGTGGTGTGTCCACATTTAGTCAAGCAAAGGCCTTCTTATTAAGTTCTTATGTCAGTGTAGTTCATAGAGGGAAAGGAATTTTAATCCTGCAGGGACCTTTTTTAAAAATCCCACTCCAATCTGCTCTTGAAGGAATTCTGATCAATCCTGCCTGCCCCTGTGGTTATTTTTACATAGACTCACCCTCAAAGTTTTATTTATTGATTCCGTTTCCCAAATACAGTATAAATTTAAGTTAGTAATTTAAACTAAAAAGTCCCTGATCAGGATAAAGCATTTAGTAAAGATGGACGAATTAACTTAGCAAAAAAGTGCAAGCAACCTGCTATATCCAATAAGCTCCAATGTTAAAAAACAGGGCCCAAAGTTTCATATCAGACCTACTGCTCAAGTGTTGGGTCCTGTGGGATCCCAGTCACAAAGCACACCTCTATTTGGCCCATTCTTTAATCACATAGCTTATAGCTTCAAATAGTATAACACCTAATAAAACCTGTAACAGACTTTGATTAAGAATAACCAGCTTTGCATTAATTTCATAAACAGAAGACAACAGGCACTTAAAGACCCGACTCTAATTTTAAGACAGCCTAGAGCATGTTAATGACATTAATTTGTGATCACACACTGCCCCCTGATGGGAAACTGCAGAGAATTTCAGTACAGTTTGAACATTGCATATTCAGGGGGCCAATCACAAAGTGCTTGGAACCCTTGTTTTATGTATTGCCATAAAAATCAACAAAATTTATGTAAGGATATTGTTTATTTTTTGAGGATTTTTAATTTGGGGATAGATTTTTCACATACTTTATTTATTTATTTATTTCAAATAATTATGATGCCATATGTTTAGAATTTTTGTAACTGGTAATGCTGGTAACAACTAACAACCAACTTGATTTAGATTTAATTATTATCCCTGCTTTCAGTCAGCAAGAATAGACTAATCAGCATGGTATGTTATTTGACATCATATTATAGCTTTATTGTATTGCTACTAGAACACCTCCAACCCAAAAGGTCAAGTTTTATTTGTATTTTTTTTTTTTATTTGATGCAGGAGCTACACGGTTACAAACCACACACATCATCATGAAGATGTACTCCAACATTACAAGATGATGAGGAGGGAAACAGGCAGGTGGTGAGTTACAGATCAGTAGTGTCCTCTGAGCAAGCTATGGGATTTTATTTAATCTGTCACTGGTTAGACCTGAGTAATCAGGCTAATACACTATAATGGCAGTGATCTGGAGTCATTAGTCAAGTGCTGTGCTTGAAAGCACACAGTGCTTGCAAATGGGAAGTTAACACAGTGCAAAGTACCTGCAGCCAAAACAAATGAGGTAAGCATCTCTCACTGGCATAGATGCAAGGAATTTGAGCAGAGCTGGATTTATGGTAAATGTACCAGAAATATGGAGATGCATGGTAGCAGTAAATTGAATTTGAGATGTATTTGTCAAGAGGACAAAAGCTTCTCATGTAGAGAGAATCTTGGGAGGAAAACAAGGCAATAAATTACAATATTTATAACCTGAAGTCATTATAAGAGAAAAAAAAGGAAGGCTACAAACGTTTAGTCCTTCCCTCAAAGTAATTTCTGAACTTTTATCATGAGTCAGCTTTTGAAAATCTTTATAAATTTCTAAACATGATATTATGTTGATACTTAGAGTCAAAGTTGGGGCAAGTCTTTATATAGAAATGCATTAAAACAAATTACATAAGTAAAAACACAACTGGATGTGCTGTTATAGGAAAATAATCAGTGATGGAGTGGTAACTGTTGCCACCTGAAAGTTGATTCTTTTCCTAGAACAGCAGTGCTGTATTCCTCTCATACCACAACAGTGTTGTAACATTGTAGAACATCCACGAAACACTCCTGTTCTCACTTACATTATAGCAGGTATAGATATAACAGCCCCTTTTTTTCTCTCTCTCTTGAAGACAAAAAAAAACAGTAAGTGAAAACTCTTCTGTCTTGAAGATGTTGCAGAACTTGAAAGTTACCTCTGACTGGTACAAAGCAATTGCTCTGGAGACAATTGCTAAATAAATGCCTCCTCACAGAAAACGTCACCGTATTAAAGATTACACATCTGTTCATGTGGAGCATCCTCCATTCAAGTCTCTGTGTAATTCGTTACTATAGAAACAGTAACATATTAGAATTAAAGCATTAATATAAACCTGTGATTTGATCAATCAATACCTTCTGACCAATCAAGCATTGAACACCATTGTAGTAGTGTAGTGTAGTGATAACGTTTATGAAATTATGGCTTATGAGATTATGAGTTATTACAAATTGGGCTTGGTCTAGAAGGCGAAAATGTCATAAGACCAAAAATATAATACCTTCTATTACATTATGACTTATTAGATATTAAGCATTTAAGTGCTGAAAATAACAATTACGATGTAACCAGGTATATCGTGTGTCAAAGATTTAAATTGCTAATCTGACTCTTGCATTGCTCATAATGGTTATGACCCAGATATAATTATGACAAGAATATACCACCCAGTTTTTGCCATGTTATCAACTTATGGGTGACATATTTTTAGCTCTTCCTCTCTTTTCCTCAGCTAGCTAACAGTGTGTCAGCTTACTGCTTGGCTCACTTAATGTTCTTGCACTTCTCTGCCAAAAAGAGAAGAGTATAAAACATGGCAGAATTGGCAGGTCCTCAGATAAAGTAGTGCTTAATGTCCACAATATGCTAGCATTTATTATTGCCCTCCATGCTTTTTTCAAACCTGCCCTGAATGCTTGCGACATGTTAAACTGCTGTGCCATGAGAAATAACTGGTATTTGCTTCTATCAAGGCTTCTAAAAGATTTTAACTTCAGTACTGATATTGGGCAGTGATGGGAAGGAAGGGTGCATGTTACAAGGTCCAATTCATATGAATTTTCACAAGCAAGTCACTGCAAGCAAGCAAGTCCTTTGCTTTATGCTTTAAGCTATCACCTGTTTTCCTCTACCTTTTCTCAGCAGGTTCAGATTCAGGTGTTACTGTAATGGTAACAATGACTACGGTGCGATTAGGAACCCTCCCGTGAGAGGTTTAGCCTCCAATTCAATTACACTGAGCTCTTGTTTTTAATAAGGAACTTGTCTATTAAGTCCACTCAGTGAATTTCTGTTAGCAATTTTTTTGATTAGGAAAGAGTCTTGCTAGTAGAGGAGATGTATGAGAAAAAACTATCAAAATTTCTTGTTACTCTTATTTTAAAATATCAACCAGTGAGGTCAATATACGCTCTGAAGTTGATTATTTCGTATACCAGCACATCCTGAAGTTTTTTATTCCTCTCATACTGCAGCAATATGTAAATTTTTTACAAGTGTTTATCTAGTAAAGAATGAGTCTAGATTGTTGGAAAATTGCAAACTGCATGCCTAAAGCATCACCCTCACCATAACATGCTTCTCAAACAGATGTTTTTGTGGGATCCAACACACTGTTATCAATAAAAATGAACAAAAGATCATTGCAGAGGTTTAAAATAATAGTCTTAGCTCCATCTTTGATGACAAACTACTTTCGTTCTCGGTACATAGTTTGGTGTCACTTGAAAGATCAATTACATTTGGCAAAATTGTGTGCATTTTATTTTTGCCCTGTGTATATATATATATATATATATATATATATATATATATATATATATATATATAGTGTGTGTGTGTGTGTGTGTGTGTGTGTGTGTAACGACAAATAGAAAATAACTGATGCATCTCCAGCCAGTTGTGCCATATAGAGTTGTTCTGTGTTGTTCAGTGACAAATTACACAATAAAGAAATTAATACAGAGAGAAAATAAAAGTACACAAGTATTTATATACCACTTTTATAAAACCTTTCTTGGAAAATTGCAGTGTAATTGGGTTATAAAAATAAGCCATTTTTGAGAGTTTTTCAGGTTTGTAGGTTGTGTACACCACAGCTCTGCTCCCAGACTGAAAACACTTTTGTCACGACACAATGAGACTACAAGTGTTGAATCAGGGCTGAATTTGGCCTTTCAGGCTGTGGTTTAAAAGAACACTGTCACCTAGAGGACTGAGCATGTAATAGCTTACAGTGCACAATTTTCTTCACTTCTGTGTTTCGTAAAGTGACCTTCAAATCGAGAAAGGGCACTATATATAAATTAAACCTACTATTAGTACAGATACATTTCAAAACACAAAAATACAGTGATTTTACCTACCTTTACGGAGTAGGAGATTATGAGGTGATTAATTAAGGACATACATTCATGGGGGAAAAAAATCCCTTTTGGATCATTTGTTTTCTGCTTAAGAGCATGTTAGCTGTTTTCATTTGCAGAACAAAATGTCCTTCCTACACTCAATATTGAAACTGATTCAGTTCTACCATTATAATACAAACAGCAGTCAATTATTTTCAAAGCATCATGTGTATTCTTGTGCCTCCTCCAGAGTAATGCCACAGCCACTTGAGGAAGTGATAGAGAGACAGAGCTACACATCTCACTGGGACCCTTGAATGTAATTGATCTTATTAGCTGTTGAGTAGCCTAGATTAATTTATTCATATGCTTTGTAAAAGCAGTCATTCTTGGCCTACTGAAAACACTTAACATTAAACTGTAACTGCTGGATTATATCTGTACAACTAGAAATGCATTTTCTAAGGACAACTGTGTGTTTGGGTAGGGCTGTAAGTGATGGAAGCATGAAAGAAATATTCCAATTTTTTTTTCCAATTTTTAAGCATTTAGTTTAAAAAGCATTTATTAGAGAGAGAACTGTTAATGCTAAAATTAGTGTTTTAGAAAATGTCTAACATGAAAAACCTGTCTTAGCTATATTAGCTTATAATATAAGCTAAGATTAATAAGCTTAATATAAGCTTATATAAGCTTAATGCATAATTGATCTATGAATCACCATGTTAGGCACTCTTATTCCTCATTAATGCTTCATCTATTTTTAACAAAAAGAAATTACAACTTTAAAGACCAACATTATTTTTAAAACAGTTGTGTCAGTTAAAGGTTGTTCATCAACTCTAACATCACGACGTTTTCCCAATTTTCATTCATGACCATGCAGCACTCATCAAAAGCTATATTACAACATGAAGTCAACCATTTAGCTTTAATGCACAGTGAATACATTTATACATTCTGTTATTTAAGATAAAACACAAAGAAATAGCTATCCTTATCATTTATTTGTTTCACAGCCATTATCCAAATGATGTCTCTGCCTAAAACAGCTATGTGGCATTATACTAATCATGCAGGACTAGGTGTCTGGGTTTATTTGTAAGGATAATGTTTAAAAACTGTACATTTAGGCTTGTTGGAGACAAACCCCTTTTGTCTTTTATTCCAAGTTTTGAAGAAGAGGGCCATTTGGCATTCAGCTAAATGTCTAGATGGATTTTGCTAACAATGCATAAAGCTGTTCATTTTAGGTTATGGGACACACACAGCTGAACTTTATCCACTGAGGGATTTTGAGAGATTTTGACCCCAGAATGAAGAATATTCGATAGTACATTAGTATTCATCCTGCACTTCATCCCTCCTTTCATACTCTTGTGGACTGCGAGGCTTATTGTTGAGACAGTGAAGGGATCAAATTTTAATAACTTGATCTGGCAGTTTCTTTGCATGATAGACATCAGGATAAAGGACTTTTATGATTTTCACTTCCTTAAGAAGAGGGTCAAATTTAAATTCATAGTGCTCTGCCAAGGCCCTCGAGCAACCCCAGCAGGATGATACAAGGACTTCACAACAACAAGTAATCATAGTCGAGCTGTGACGACATGAAAATTGCAGTGCCTGAAACCCTGGCTTTTAGGAAGCATTCCTTTACAAACCACAGTGATAACTGAAAACGGCTGAGCAAGAAGGAACTTGGCCACACAGACCCAGAGACACCTGTGTAAAAACACCTGTGTAAAAAATTGAGAAGCTTGTCTCTCTCGACAAGTCGGGCATGGCACTTAACAGCTTGGCACTCCGCATGACCATGCCTGTCCGAAGTGCACAGAAATCGTGGGTCTGTTGCTCTGGGGCTGCATAAATTTGGAACGCCAGAACCAACCAGCATAAAATTTAAGCCTGAGTGCTCTCATAACAAGTGCTCTCCCTCAAGCTTCAACAGAGACCTTCCACAGGTATCTCTTTTTTCTAGTTCTGGAAAACCAAACCCAGGTCAGTTGACTCTTTCTAGTCAATCTGGTTACAGAAAAGCAGGAGCTACACTTGCATTCAGATGATGTGTACAGACGTTAACTGCTGGTTGAGGAAGTTCTTGCAGGCTGATAATGACCTTTAAACTGCAATCTCAGCAGTGTCTGAGGAGAGGTCTGGTTCTGCCACATCCAGCTCATGTGCACCAATGATAGGCTCTAAGCTATCTGTGATAGCAGCTATCCTGTGACAGTGGAGTGTGCTTTGCCACAGTGCAAGTATTTGACAGCTTTCGTTTGAGATTCAGGCAAGTCCCAGCTCACCCATGTTTGGGCTCTGTGGCACATGCAAGACAAGCAATTGTGGCAGGCATCACTGATGGTTTCATCAACCATCACTGATGGTTTCATACTGCAAAACAATTTAGACTGCAGTTATGTTGGATATTCTGCTTCTAGCACTGGACCAGGGGCCTCTGATCTGCTCTGCCTGATCTGTGCAAATAAACCCTACAGAAGTTATCTTGTTGGTAGTAGGGTGCAGGTTTCTAATCATCAAAAAAGCATGGCCAAAAGGACCACTCCTGTGGAGCCCTTAAAAAAAAAAAAAAAAAAAAAAAAAAACTTTTGTCTTTCAGCAACTATGGAGGACCCACCTACTACCTTTCGGGGAAGCATCTGAACTTCCTTAATCTACCTAAACAGTCCCCACCCCACTCATTCTTACAAAGCACACTTCTGAAGGGCAGGGACTGGTAATGGGGTCTTTAACAACTGCAAATAATAGCTTGTAGGAGGGTCACTCTGTCACAAGGAGTTCATTCTATTGGAGAAAGACACTATAAAGATGTTTTAAAGCAAAGGAAACTTATTTTCTTGTTCAGAAAGGGTTGAGAGTTTATGAAGATACTCCCTTTTTGTATGCTATGGGTGACAGATGTAGTTCAAGCTGTGAAACCATAGGACTTGCTCCTGTCCATGGACCTATGCAATACTTATTTTTATGTTACCATTGCTCCAGAATACAGATGGTTCCTGTTTGATGCTGTTGGTTTCCTTCTCTCACATCATCACTTGGGTTGGTTGATGGTGAGTGTGCAGGATGACAATATACAAAGGTGGCCTCTTGCCATGTCTGCCCCTCATGCTTAGCTGTTTTTGCACTCCAGCTGCCAATGTAATGCCACTTCCACATCCTGACATTTTTCCTGCTGTGGCTCCTCTCCCAGATTCTCCAACTGATCCAAATGCTCTACTTCTTTTCATCATGTTTCTTTGTTGTGAAGCTATCAATACTTATGGCTAACCTCCTGTGGCTGTGGAAAATTTACCTGGACACCATAGAAACATACCTACTAACCTAGCCAGTAGGTAACTTACCTACTCTCATATAATCCCAATGTCTACTGCCAGTAGCACTATACAAATACATTTTTATTGAATTGGAATAAAAAGAAAGAAATACTGATGTGGTGCAATAAGTCCCAGGGTAAGGTTCACTCTAGATTCTGGTGTCTTTTTTATTTAAATAATAAACATTATATATAATGCCGTTAATGTTAGTATTAAAATAAAGGGACAAGAGACATGATGATTCAAAGCTGGAACTACCATTTCACATGACTTGCTATTAAAATGTTCTGTATAGATTTTATCACAGCACACAGTTTAAGCCACTATTTTAGTTTAAAAACAAATAAAATATGTGAATGCAATATACCATTCAATTCATGCGTTCAACAAGAATACAATAACATTTGCTACATAACATGCAAAACATTTTCATTTCATCTCATTCTTCATTAACAGCTTTATCCAGAACACAGGCCTATTCCAAGAACACATGGATCAAGATGGGAATATATCATAATTGTGACACCAGTCTAACAAAGGGCATCATACGCTCATACATATCCATACCTAGGGCAAATTAGAGTATCTATCTACTGGCATGTCTTCGGTAGGTGGGAGGACAGAGAGAATACATCAAACTCTACACTATTCTGACCCTGGAGCTGAGGCACCAACACTACCTGCTGTGTCACCATGCTACCCAACTATGAAGCAAGGTAACCTGAAATCAGTAATCATAATCAGGGTTCTTTTTTTTTTTTTTTAACCAATAATCAAAATCTGTAATATACTAAGTTGTTGCATTCAATGTGTGGCTTCCCTCTTTTGTGTGAACGCGCTGGTGTTGTCGGAGGTTAGACCTGCAAGTAAAACTCTTCCCACACTGTGAGCAGTGATAGGGCTTCTCTCCTGTATGAATGCGCTGGTGTTGTCGGAGATTAGACTTGCAAGTAAAACTCTTCCCACACTGTGAGCAGTGATACGGCTTCTCTCCTGTGTGAATGCGCTGATGAATTTGGAAACCCTCTAGATAATTAAAACTCTTCCCACATTGGGAGCAGGAATACAGCTTCTCTCCTGTGTGAACACTCTGGTGTCGTTGCAAGGTACTTTGATAAGCAAAACTCATCCCACATTCTGAGCAATGATACGGCTTCTCTCCTGTGTGAATGCGCTGGTGTCTTTGGAAACCTCCCAGTTGAGCAAACTTCTTCCCACACTCAGAGCAGTGATACGGCTTCTCTCCAGTGTGAATCCGCTGGTGTTTTTGGAAATTTCCCATTTCCGTAAAGCTCTTTCCACACTGTGAGCAGCAATACGGCTTCTGTCCTGTGTGAATGCGCTGGTGTCTTCGGAAAGTACGCTGGTAAGCAAAACTCTTGCCACACTGTGCGCAGTGGTACAGCTTCTCCCCTGTGTGAAAGCTCTGGTGTTGTTGGAGAAGACTCTGGTGAGTAAAACTCTTCTTACATTGTGAACATTTATACGGCTTGTCTCGTGTGTGAACGTGCTGGTGTATGTGGAGAGTACTCTGTTGAGAAAACCTCTTCCCACACTGTGAACACTGATACGGCTTCTCTCCTGTGTGAATGCGCTGGTGGTCATGGAGAGACGTTGGGTGAGTAAAACCCCTTCCACACTCAGAGCAGTGATACGGTTTCTCTCCTGTGTGAATGCGCTGGTGTATTTGGAGATTAATCTTTTGAATAAAAGTTTTCCCACACTCTGAGCACTGATATGGTCTCTCTCCCGTGTGAATGCGCTGGTGGAGCTGGAGAGCATTTTGGCGAGTAAAACCCCTACCACACTGTGAGCAGTGATACGGCTTCTCTCCTGTGTGAATTCGCAGGTGTGTTCGGAAATTACCCTGTTGAGCAAAACTCTTCCCACAGTGTGAGCAATGATACGGCCTCTCTCCTGTGTGCATACGCTGGTGTCGTCTGAGATAACTCGCTTGAGTAAAACTCTTCCCACAGTATGAGCACTGATACAACTTTATCTTCTTTCCCGTGTGAATAAGCTGGTGTAGTTTAAGATCACTCTGATGAATAAAACTCTCTCCACACTCTGAGCAGTGGTAAGTTTCTATCTGCATTTTACTGTTAGAGGCTGTAATGCACAAAGTACCAGAGGAGTCAGCTCCAATTGGATGACTACTGGAGCTGTTAGTAGGCATCAGATTTAATATGTCATATGCAAACGCCCCTGAACTCATCAGTCTCACATACTCCTCATTGTGGCATCTCTTGATGTGTTTGTGGAAGTGAAACAGAGATGTATAGGAAAGTGCACACAAGGAGCAGGAGAAGGGTTGCGACAGGATGCCATTCATCTCTGGAGCAAGACAAAAAAAAAAAAACATAACTTGAAATGCAATGCAAAAAAATTTAGGAAACAATATTTGTTATGGACTGCTTCAACAACAACAACAACAATAATAAAAATAATAATAAAAGACTATTCACTCTCACTGCCAAAGTAAACCAGACTGCCAACCAGGCTTTGTGACAGGCATATTACTTCCAAGCCTTTGTTATCTTTTTCAGTATTCTGACTACACTCTGCAGTCATATGACCAGTTATACCCTGTAAGTTTGACATGGCTGCTGGAAGCAAATAGTACAAGCCTGTACTCATCACTGCATTCTGTCAGACTTTTAGAAGGGACATGATTACCAAGTTGGCAACAGTTTATTGTCAGAAGACATGCTCATCACTTGGGCAATTCGTCTAGACAAACTTCTTGACAGAAGAACAACTAAGAGTCTCCATTCTCTCAAGCTCTAGAACTGTAAAAAAAACTGTTCATACCATGCTAACTGTAAAAGAACGCCAGTCCTGTCTGGAGAAAGGTTGTCTACTGGCTTCTACTATGGAGAGGCCACCCAACAGGTTGCTCAAGATCCAGTCCGACCAAGTAGCAAGGACACAATCATCTGAACAGTGCAGTACCCAACAAATGCTAGTACAATGTTATACCATTTCACCAAAACATTTTTCTTAGTTTACATAGTCCAGCAATCAGACACCTTCATTCCTTTTGCAGCACTCATTCATTGGGCAGCCAGAAACTTAATAGACGTTAACACAGTACTTTATTTTGGGACTTCAGTGCAACCTCTAAAGGACTCCATTCTTGTACAAGAATTGGACAGAAAATCAGTGGTACACTGCTGTGCTACAATTCCACAAAGAGAAAATCACTTTTCTGTTTACAGAATATCCTAATAACCCCATTGTGCTTGGTTAATCCTGGCTCAACATTCACAAATCTACAATTGGGTGAAAACCACTGGGCTTCTTATGAACAAGAAACTACACTGTGTAGAACCCATTGTTCTGAACTGTACAAACTCTGGAAGTGGAGTTTGTAGCTCTGTAACACTGTTATCTGGATCCACTGAACTGATGTAGTTACTGCACAATGAGTAATTGCCATTCCTTGGCCTTCATGGGCATACCACATAGGACCCTTTAATGCCAGGGTGACTGAGGGGGGCCCTGCCCACCTAGGGCCCCACACAAGATCAGTGGAACCTTTGTGGGTGCTGAAACATGCAATGGCATTGTCATGACCTAAAAGTACCATGTGGCCAGTCCGTTTGGTGATTTCATGATTCTGAAATGTTTCCAGGGCTTCTTTGGCAGCAGGTCCAAAGAGCAGCCCTAGCACACAGGGCAGATTCCACAGGGTAATATAACTGTGCCCTGGAAAACAGACTGACCCATTGAGGAGAATGAGAGATAAACAGAGGTAACCAGAACCACTGGATTATGTGTTAGGGGATAACATAGGAGACTCAGCCCTGAACAATATGCAGTACAGGCAGGGGAACCCCATCAAACACATTGGCAGTGATTATCCAAATTCATCAGTCAGACAGTGGGGAGTTTGGAAAAAACTCTGAACAGATAACGTTGAAAGAGAAACTGGAGAGATGAGAGGAGAATGAAGTGAACCTGACTTCACCCCAGTATGCTCCAACTAGTAGGCTCAGGGTGAATGTGTGCAGGATGACAAGGGTGCCCCACACGACTACCCTATGGCCCACTGGACAGGCAAATGACAGAGGATGTGAAATGCTCAGAGGAGATGGAGCCGAGGGGAGAACCCAACCCGGCGGGAGAAAGAGAAGTAAGTGCCACTACTGAGCAATGGCACAAAGCAGTTTGTAAAACTGACTTGTGAACTGCGCAGTGAGTGATGCTAATAAGGCTAGCAACAACAATGAAGAAAACCAATTCAAAGCTAGAAAAAAAAACTAGAAATATATGAAATACACACTCACTGCGGCAGAAGAGAAGATAGGAGATGATAACAGTCACCAGCTTTGGAGGACTGGATACCTGTAGCTCCATCCACGGTCCCAAGCTGCTAAGGGCACAGCTCCATATGGTGTACATGAAGGCTGATGTATACAAGGCAAGAAGAGGGGAGAAAGATGGCTGTATGACAGCCATATTTAGTGTATACACTGTGTCATACGTCACTTGGCACACAATAAGGTTTCTGGATGATTTTCGCCACCCCTGGCAGTCAGGAGAGGTGAAATACTGCCTGGGTGCTGATCAGCTGGACTCCCAATTGTTAGAAAGCGGCTTGTGACTATGCCAATTACACACATTTTTTAAATTCAAAAAAATCCAGCATAATCCTTCAGATTTCATCATACAGAATATGAGAAATGAAACCTTATTTTTTTTTATTGCCCCTCATCAGTGGGATGACATACAGAAAAATAAGAACTTCATAGTCTAGAATTAATTGGACAGCTTAAGATTAGTGTTTTTTTCCCCATTGCTTTCAATTTTGTAGGTTTAATTTTCTTTTGAGATTTTCATTTATATTTATCTTCTATTTGATGTTACTAATTTTTTGTACATGACATTGCTCTGGATTTTATGACCCATAGCAGTTTTTAATGCTCAGTTTTTAAAGTTTTTAATGCTACTTTAACTGATGTATACATTATTTAATCTGACTGGATCTGATTTAGTCTGACACATCACAGTAGAGCTTCCCTACTCTCTCTAACTCCCTACATAATGCCCAACAGTTATCTGCATAAAGTTTTATAAGTTTACTCCCATTGTGTATAATTAGCTCTATAGCTTGATGCTCTTCTCCTGTAGTCCAACCATCTGTATACGTGTCTTAAATCAGTGATTAACTCAGCTCATGCCATGTCCCCAAGCTAGCTGCTGCTAAGCCTCTCCTTAAGAAGTAGATTCTTGATCCGTTTGGATCTCACCCATAAAATCTCCAACACACCTTTACTATACGGAAATTTTGGAGATGTTTTTCTGGTTTCTGGAAGCGTCCTAATACAGAATCAGTGCTAGGCTAATGTGGCAAATGACCAACCGCATGTCTTGACATGTGAGTATATGTGTTGGTACTACTGGACTTGAGTACAGCATTTGACACCATTTTAATCATGATATTTTAATAGACAGGCTTTAAAACATGCTCGGTTAGACAGATTGTTATCACTGTTTTAATCAATTGGAATTATTCAGTGCCTAAAATAGTTCAATATGGTGTCCCACAAGGTTAGGCCTGCTACATTTCTGTCTTCTTGTAATTTGCAAACACAGCTACGGAAGATATATCTAAAAACACATGAACAGAAGCGTCCATCTCCTAAATGCTATTAAAAGAAATACTGATGTTGGGTACTACATCTGTCCTCAGTAAGAATGTTTTTACTCTAGAGCTTGATAGCAATTTTTAATTAAATTAAAAGATAAACATTATATATAATGCTATTCATGTTAGTATTAAAATAAGCGGATACGATACAGAATGTTAGAGAAAAAAGTTCAAAATCCATTTCATGGAACATGATTTACAGTGAAAATGTTCTTTATATATTTTAGCACACTATTTAAGCTACTATCTAAGACAAAGAAAACATATGAATGCAATATAACATTCAACACATGCTCTCAACAAGTATACAAGACCATTAGCTACATAAAATGCAGAACATTTTCATTTTCATCTCAGTTTTATGTAACAGCTATTTCCTCATTAGGGTCTATCCCAAGCCTATCCCAAGAACACTGGGAATATACCCTAAACGGGACACCAGACAACAGAGGAAATCACACACTCATGCATTTATTCACACACAGGGAATTTTAGAGTATCCATCTACTGGCATGTCTGGAAGGTGGGAGGAAGTCCTTGCAGAAACAGGGAAAACATGTCAAACTCTACACTACTGGACCCTGTAACTGTGAGGTACCAACACTACCTGCTGTGTCACCATGCTGCCCAACTATGAAACAAGTTAACCTGAAATCAGTAATTATGATCAGGTTTCTTGTTCTTGTGTCTTCAATGTACGGCTTCTCTCTTTTGTGTGAACACGCTGGTGTTGTCGGAGATTAGACTTGCAAGTAAAACTCTTCCCACACTTTGAGCAGTCATAGGGCTTCTCTCCTGTGTGAATGCGCTGGTGTTGTCGGAGATTAGTCCGGCAAGTAAAACTCTTCCCGCACTGTGAGCAATGATAGGGCTTCTCTCCTGTGTGAATGCGCTGGTGTATTTTGAGACTACTGGCACTAGTAAAATTCTTCCCACACTGTGAACAGGAATATGGCTTCTCTCCTGTGTGAACACGCTGGTGTACTTGCAATTTATGCTGGGAAGAAAAACTCTTCCCACACTGTAGGCACTGATACGGCCTCTCTCCTGTGTGAATGCGAAGGTGTCGTTGCAATCTATGCTGGAAAGAAAAACTCTTCCCACACTGCGAGCAGTGATATAGCTTCTCTTTTGTGTGAATGAGCTGGTGCTGATGCAAATTACGCTGGTGAGAAAAACTCTTCCCACACTGTGCGCAGTGGTACGGCCTCTCTCCTATGTGAATGCGCTCATGTTCTTGGAGATGAGTCCGATGAGTGAAACTTATCCCACACTGTAAGCAGTGATATGGCCTCTCTCTTTTGTGAATAGATTGGTGTTTCTGCAAACCTGCCAATTGAACAAACCTCTTTCCACACTCTGAGCAGCGATACGGCTTCTCTCCTGTGTGAACACGCTGGTGTAGCCGGAGAGCACTCTGCTGCGCAAAGGTCTTTCCACACAGCAAACAGTGAAATGGTCTCTCTCCCGTGTGAATGCGCTGGTGTGTGTTAAGATTGCTCTGGTGAGTAAAACCCCTCCCACACTCTGAGCAGCGATATGGCTTCTCTCCTGTGTGAATGCGCAGGTGTGTTCTGAGATTACTCCTTTGAATAAAACTCTTTCCACACTCTGAGCAGCGATACGGCCTCTCTCCTGTGTGAATGCGCTTGTGTGCTCGAAGATGACTCACTTGAGTAAAACTCCTCCCACAATGTGAGCACTCATAAGACTTTATCTTCTTTCCCGTGTGAAGGTGCTGGTGTAGTTCAAGCTCACGCTCTTGAATAAAACTCTCACCACAATCTGAGCAGTGGTGAGTTTTTATTTGCATTTGACTGTTAGAGGTTGTAATGCACAAAGTACTGGAGGAGTCAGCTCTAATTTGATGACTACTGGAGCTGTTGGTAGGCATCAGATTTAATTTTTCATAGGTAATCTCTCCTGAATTCATCAGTCTCACATACTCCTCATAGTGGCATCTCTTGATATGTTTGTGGAAGTGAAATAAAGATGTATAGGAAAGTGCACACAAGGAGCAGGAGAAGGCTTGCAACAGGATGCCATTCATTTCTGGAGCAGGACAAAAAAAACAGACAACTTCAATTTTTAAGTTTTTTAAATTTTTAGGAAACAATATTTTTTATGAACTGCTTCAAAAACAACAAGAATAATGTTTATTACTAGTATCAGTAGTAGTAGCCAACCAAGCCATGTAGTTCAACACAACCAATAACAAAACACTTTCACATCCGAGCACAACTTTCACATCCGAGCACTAACATACTAATCTTTACACACCACCAGAGGCAGTATGACTCTTGGTAAATAACAAGTACAAACCCACACGCTAGAAAAGGGGCTGATCTAACACGGAAGTGAGGCAGCAGCCTCTGGTAGCAGCTTCATAGATTTAGACCAGATTTAATTCCTCCATGGAATGCCCAGTACATAGAAATGCTCCAGCTACAGTGACAAGACAATGACACCTGTTATGATTGGTTTAGCTCCTGTAGTTACTCCCAAGGCACAGAGCAAATTCCCATGTCAACAACGGAGGCCTTAGTACATTCACTAAGCCAAAACAATCAGGTGAACCACCAAACCTCAAATCTCACGCACTGAATAAAAGGGAGCTTATTGAGGAAATAAGACCTTAGGATAAAATGCCAGTTTGGGAAGGATGACCCCAGAACCAGCAACATTCTACAGCAAGCAGTGTAGGCTTATCAACAGTGCATTGATTTTAACCACATGGTGGGCTAAAGAAATCACCAATAGAAAAGCAGTCTTTGGTGATATTCAATAGAGGCCTACTGATGGCTCAAAGGGTAGATCAAAGAAAGTGAACACCACATCCCATCGCAGGAGTGGTAAAGGTCCCAGGAACAATAAGAATATCATCAATGCATTAAACTGATCCACCATTCATAATGTACCAGAATGTAACCTGACCCAGAAGTCCTTCCTGAGTGGTAGCTTCTATAACAAGTTCCCCCAGAAGAATCTTCAGCATAGACATTAAAGTAATACTGCTGACCTGTCCATCTGTTCGCCAATGGATATAGACCCAAAATATCAGGTGGAACTGGTGGGGAAAACCACAGCAGGCAGTTTGTCAAGTCAAAAGCCTGACTTACCTGTGGGTGCAGTTGCCCTCACCTCAAGAAAACCACTACAGTGACAGGGCATCTCTCACCTTACTGCTTGGCTCTGGATGCAAGTAAGAAGAGCAATAAAAGACGAAACAGGGCAATACCAGCACGAGTGACAAAAAATAAAATGGGTGATGCTTTTATGCTGTGGAGGCATTCTGTTGGCTTGGTTTAGGTCCACTTGTTCCCAATTTAATACAAAGCTCTTCTGACTGATCATGCTTCTATCATGACGGGAGTGGTTTCTTCCAAGACGTCCCCGCCCCATCCACAGGGCACAAGGGCTCACTGAGTGGTGTGGTGGTTATCAAAATGATCTCAGATCTCAACCCAGTTGAATACTTGTGTATGAGCTTTAGACAGTGCTCCCCACCACCATCAAAACACCGACTGAGAGAACGTCTTCAGGAAGAACAGTGTTCCATCTCTTCAGTAACACTGCATTAACAGTAGAGACTTCAAGTCACACTGAGGGTGTTCTGGCGACTCATAGTGCCCAAAACCTTACTATGCACATTACATTTTTTTCCTTTAATATGTCACCCATCTGTAAGTCTGTAGGTGGCAAAGATAAAAGGAGTTGGCCAACCTTGCTTCCCTGGGAGGAACACATTATCTGACAGCTAGATGTGTTCCAACAGACTAGACCATTTTTTGCTCATGCCATAGTAATGTAAAACTTTAGAGAGTCTTTAGGGCTTTGTCTGGCACAACTGATTTTTGGACATTCACCAATGAAGGTATTAAAAAAGACTCATTTCCATTACAAAAGATTGATGACTGCATTGACGTTGACTGGATCTGCTCAATACATGACTATCTACATGATCTTGTATTAAGAGATCCTGCAAATGCCTAGAGACTCTGAGTTTCACTCCAGATTCACTCTTAAAGTGTCAAGTGATGGTACTTAGCCTTTACAATGCACCTGTTACCTTTAAAAGACTAGTGAAACAATTAGGTTACATATGTACCCATGATCTATGAACTCGGGATAACCTCCAATGGTGTTTCAACACCTTGATACCTCCTAGTGTGCATGCACACACATATCAATATCTTTAATATAAAGTCATTTGGAACTGACTCACCCTCTGTCAATCCCAAGGTACTTGAGGTACATAACCTTAAACAGGAACCCTGAGTTTGGTCACAAGGTCACACTGAATCCATCTGGTTGTCAGAGCATGCAGGGCAATCTTACTGCCAAGGCATGCAGTCCTCCCAGCCCTCTGCAGAGGTGACTGTCAGCCAAAAATGCTGTCTATAATAATATCCCATCTATATGAGCATCTTGTCTGAGTCTGAATGGCATGGGATTAAGAGATTCCAACACAAGGAGGAGATTATATCTGATTCCTGAGGAGCATGGCAATTGAAGGCCACCTAGTTTCTTTCAGAAACACTCCTATAGGCTTAAAAGCTCCCAGCATAGAAGGCACTCAAGCCTTGTAAGCTGCCCCATTGTACTGACCTGGTGGATAAGTCATTCTCCAGGGGTTATCATTGGTGAGATAGTTCCAAAAAGTTCCAACAGTTCGAACAAGTCAGAATCCCACCAATACCACGACCATCCATGGCCTGGAGTCTAGAGAGCAAAATTGGTCATGCTCTCTTCATGGGAGGGATGGCATACTCTCCCACCCCTTTCAATCACAGCGACATTAGCTGTCGAGTGGGTGTTTCTGAAAGAAGCTAGGTATAAAAAATAAATAAATAAATAAAAATAATAATAAAATACGTAAAAACTTGTCAGTCACAAATACAGTTAGGAAGGAGAGGTTTTTTTTTTCCAGAAAGGTGCTGGGAAAAAAAAAACTCTGCTTCCTGAGAGTTGGAGCTCATGTCCTGCTTATTGGGACAAGTATATGTTCCTGTCTGGGGTTAGCTGCAGGCTCTACTGATTTCCAAGATCACTTTAATTCCAACCACCCTTGCAGGGATTACTACTGTAGGTGCGGTTCACGGTTCAAGAATGGCAGCAAGACCTGGAACCGCCATAGCGGCCTACCGAAGCTGGTAAGGCAACCCCAAAAGTATGATGACGAAAGCCCAGAGTGATGACGGCACGAAGGGACTCACTGATATGACACAGTCTAACAAATGAGCTTAAAAGACTCATATGAGGACCACTATCCTTCTGGATTTGGAATAGAATCCCTTGTTCTGACCATGGGATCTATCTTTCAAATGGGCTACTTGCACTTAGGGGCTTTGTTACTCAGGGCTCCCCCTGTTAGCAACAGCACAAGCTACTCTGCAGTAAACTGCATGGACTAACATTGATTTGGGTGTTTGTTTCTGTTAATAGTCGTTTTCTTACTTTCATAGTTGTGTATTTATGATTGAGCATAAAGTTTGAAGCCTTTCTTCGGCTTACTAGAAGAGACTTTGCAAGTATTCTTACATATCCAATTAACATTATGGACATTCAGCTTCGAGAGCTCGTGCAGAGACTGAAAACCGTGAAAATGCCACAACTACGAATGTAGTTTCTGAGGAAATTCATGTCCTTCATGAATGGCTCCATGGGATGGAGGTATCCACGGTTAATAATAAGTCAATAGTGCAGACAAAAAGTGTGATATTTGTACTTTAATGGCTCAAACAAGTCACAGACTGTTTGGCGCCTACCAGCAGCCTCTGTGGCTGGTAAAGGCTGCCAGATACTGTCGAAGCTGAAGGTGCATCTCCCGGCTTAGCTGGCGGTTCACAGTCTGCTGGGAAAAATTTCCCAGACACAGCTATCGACATAGCATGAGAGCTTTGACCATTTTATTGGCTCAGCATCACTGCATAATTAGCACAGGGAATCTTCCAACTGAAGACCACTGTTCTACCATAATCAGTGCCAAGATGAGTGACACATTGCTGGTGTCTGTCCCCGGTTTCCAGAAACGCTAGAACTTGACTGCTCAAGCATGACTCCTGTAGCATGGTTTGTAAGTTCTCAGAGCTGAATCTGTGCATATCACAAAAGAATGAGCGGTGGCAGACAGAACCGGCTCCTGCTATAATAAGCACTTCACCAACAGGCGCAAGCTTTCGCTGTACATGGCTTCTATTCTACAATCATTTAAGCTGAGCCACTTCTGACACCAGGGCATGAGTCTCCTTTTTGATGGCTGTGTCTCAGCCACAGTTCTCTACCAAACAACACAGGCCATTGCCACTTTGAGGTTGGGTTTATGGCCCTCTAGAGCCTTTCTTCTTAGTCTGCTAGCTGGAGAGGGGAAAGAAGGTGGGAGGGCCAGACAACTGCGTGTCACGTTACGTCACTACAGCAGAAACAATACCAGGAACTGTTTACTGAAATAGCTGCAGTTTTAACCCCTAGCCTGAGCATTTACTCAGTTTTTTGGGGCTTAATTACCCATTAACAACTTCAGGAATGTTCGCAAACCTGAAGTCAGGACTGTAAATAAATGTAACGCATTATCAGCTGTAACTAAACTCATTATAAATTTGAATTAAATTATATCAAGTGCACGTGCACATGCTCTTTGGTAAACAGGAGCAGAGACTGATTGAATTCTTGTATGACAAAGTAGCCCTGATTAACAACACGTTTTGAGAGCTAAGACATTTGCGGCTTCATTTGTTTGGCAGTATATACAAAGGAAGCTAAGATGCATCAAAGAAAGATGTTTCGTGCTTCTGGTCCACAGTCAGACAGCAGACAATTAAGGTTTGTATAGAACTATAAAATAGCAAAAACATATTATGGAATACAACACAATTAATTTTTTTTTTCAATCTTAAATCCTCGGACACCACGTATTCCGACAGACATTTAAATCACAATAGTTGGAACCACAATAGTTGGAATCTATCTGTGATTCCTGTCGTGTGATTCCATCTGTGATTCCAATCGTCCCAAGACTACTATGCATGAAACTTCTGACAGCTGCCTCTTTGAAATGATCAAAGTGTACAACACAGTGTACTGTAAACAGCAAAGTCAGTAATACCCAGACTCACCACGACCATTCTACGACTATTCTAAGGAGCAACCCACTCTGCACTTCACTGTTGATGCACAGCACAGTGCACTGTAAACAGTGGGTTCTGCAATTCTGCAACTCATTCAGCAAATCAAAAGCACTAATCCAAGGACTAACCACCAAGTTGCTACTTTACTATAGAGCAAACGGCTGTGAAAGCATAAATCGCTGAGCGAACCAGAGACTGAAATCAGAAACCTCTCAGTGGTGACTTAACCCCAAACTCTGTTTACCGCTGAAGATCTCTTGAAGACGTAGGTTAACTACTAGTGATTGAAGCCTTGGAAGTTGCCCAGAAGGCTTTGCTGAGAGACACCAAGGCTAACCTTGCTCAGTGTTGATGTAGGAAGATGGAGGGCTACCACTCCAGCACAAAAATGCAAGTTAGTGAAGAGCAAACTCACCCCACCACACTCCTGACTCAGTGTTATAATCATGTAATTACGAAGACAAACCCACTCATGGCCTTCTCACACCAAGGGTACACCAAGCGCCCAGTACACCGTTGGACACCGCCCCCCAATCCATTAACCTGTAGCCAATTGAAGACCTGAGAAACTAACATGGAGGACAGGTTCAACTAAAGCTCTGACTAAGATTAGAAGCTGTTACACAGATAGCCCCAAAACACCTGATTTGTACGAAGGCAAAAAGAATTAAAACAGAATACCAGCCAATATTGATGGCATTTTACTTTGTCATAAGGTCACCACGTAACTTTGTGTTAAAGGTTTCTACATATGTGTGCACGTGCACAACAAGGTATCAAAGTGTTAAAACGCCACCCCTTGCAGTTAGGAGGAGTGGAATAGAACTACTATTCCTAATACTCTCAACTGTGCAGCCTATTCAGATATTTAAGAATCTTTGAAAGAAATTTTAGCTGACTGGTTAAGGCCAGTCTTGTTCAACACCTTTTCACTTAGTTAGTTCCTATCTTTCCTACAACCTCCAGTGTCAACACCCAAGTCAACCAACATGTCCACTCATGTCCCAATCCCCTCACGGCCCATGATCAAGCCCTCAGAGAGATGTTGATTTGGTTGGTAACAAAGGCCAAGTGGGAAATCAACTCTAGTTCAGCAACATGAAGTAGAGGTTACTTCCAGCCCAGGGATAGCAAGCAGGTCCGGTTTAAGCCCTGAAGTCAATATATACCTAATACCACTAGTTCTAGCCAAATAATGATTAGTTTGTGGTCCCACCAACAACGGAACACACTGGATTAACCAATGACATAGTCACACTTGGGAAGTTGGCAGTAGAGCAACTCAATATACTAGTAAGCTGGAGAATCTTAAACAAGTGAGTTGCCCCAGAATGGACATGGTCAATGAAAACTGCTTATATGTATGTATGCTAAAAACAAGAGAATCAATGCTTTCCATGTATAAAAGGCATTTACGTTACTTCACTTACGGTACCCGCTTCACAAGTCTTATTACCTGAATCTGTCTGCATGAGCATAAAGCGTATGTAGTATGTACCAAGTATGCTTTTTTTAAAAAAAATCATAGTCTAAATAAGCATAATGAAATTAAAATGTTGGTACATAACCATTTGTGGAACACTTTTTGTTCCAGAGGTATTCGAATGCAGGACTGAGATCTTTGGCGTATTCCTCGTCGTAGCCCACTAGAAGCTCCTGTCCTGGTTTGATGGGTCGACAGCAACGGTAGAAAATCCCTCCTTGATACTGAAATGCCATGAGATTCTGATCTTCATCAGTACAAGCACAATTCACATACCTGAAAAATGCGAAATAGTGACAAAGCAAGAGCAAGAAAAGAGAAAAGTAAGACAAAGAGCAACAGAAAAGCATATGACAGTAAATTAGTGGCAGGGGAAAGACAAGGTTTTTCAACTGAATTAATTAAATAAGTGACTCCAAATGATCTAACAGCCATCAGCAGTGTATTCCTCACCTCATCCAGTTAGCATGTATCTCATTCGTAGCATCTATGTATTCCTCTCGCTGCCTGTCCTTGTACATCTGCAAAAATATCGCACAGTTACATTCTGTGCATTAACATACATAATTGTTTTAAAATCAACGATGATGTTTAAGGTAAAGTACCATGTGCAATTACTCTTTTACCAATCATTATGAAGATGTCCTTGTGATTTACCGGTGCTTAGTTTGAATTTAAATTATTTTAATATTTTTTGATTATATTACTCACCACCCATGAATAACCACTGTTCATTGCTTCCTCTCTGTCTACCGGGTCTCCCTGGTAGGGTCCGAAGTGTGCTCCAACTGGAACAGTCTCTCCCTTATTAAACACTCCCAGGCCTGCATCAGGAACATCGGACTTCCGAATCTCTAGTCCAGGTGGAAGGGTTCGTCTGGCACGGTCAGCGACCCCCATGGGAACAGGAGCATCAGGAATGAATAGAGCCGGACCGTGAACCTCGCACTTGCTGACGAAAAAGCATTTGCAAGCCTCGCAGTCTGGAAGGAGAGAATGCAATGGAACAAATGAAATGGAAAAAAAAGACTTTACTTTGACTGCATATGGGTATGTTATTTATGTGTTCAAGTAAGTTATCATGTATCCTTGTTTCAAGCACTTTAATATTTGTCAATGTGATCATTCAAGTAGGATATTGGTGTTCAAGTACTTTAGACTTATCTCTGTAGTTTATCTCTGTTAACGTAGTTAATGTCTATCTGTTCGTGTAGTTCATCTTTGTTCAGCTGATTTATCATTTATCCTTGCTCGAGTAGCTTATGTGCATTTAGACAGTCGTGCATGTGCTCAAATAGTTTTTCTGTGTTCATGTAGGCATCAACTTGCGTGTTGAGCTAGTTTATGATTTATCCGTTTCAGTAGTTCATCAGGTAGTTTATCGTTCATTATCCATGTTTAAGTAGCTTGTGTGTGTTCAGGTACGCTATCGTGCACCCGTGGTCAGGTAGTTTATCTGTGTTCATATAGTTTGTGTGTGCAGGTAGTTCATCATTTATCCATGTTCCAATGGTTTTTCAGTGTTGAGGTAGTTTACCATTCATTTACCTGTGTTCAAGCAGTTTGTGTGTGTTCAGGTAGTTTATCAGTGTTTAGATATATATCTCAGTTATCCATCTTCAAGAGGTTTATCTGTGTTCAGATATTTACAAATGTTCAGATAGGTTATCATGTAACCATGTTTAAGGCAAGACACTACAGATATTGACACATGACTATTTTTGCAATGTCAATCTTTTCAGACTTTTTTTTTGTGATAAATGGCATCCACAGCATCTCTTTTCTTACACTGTAGTAATCTTATTTGACTGAAAAGCTTGTGTCCTGCTATATATTTCAATGTATGCCATTTTGATACATATCAATTTCCTTTATAAAACTTAGAAACCACACCTACTGAAGCACTAATATATAAAATCACATTATATTTTTAAAAACACATTTTCTCAAAATATGTTTTTTTTTCCCTCTATATTCAAGACCAAAAATCTCAGTTTCTAGAAGACCTGTATTCAGGATATTACAGAGGATGTTTCCAGATGTTGATCATTGTTGGATTTGTATTAGAACATTTCAGAGAGAAATCCTTCATAAGCTGAAAAATGATATTTAAAAAAAAAAAAAAAAAAAATTCTATAAACAGTGTATGGTATTTTGTTAAACAATAAAGAAATGATGTTCCAAAAACATCTGTAAGTGCCATCAACCAAAGATTAGATTTTTGGTTTTATTTTAGGTCTCACATGATCCAAACGTACATATATTTATTTCGCTGTAGTCTTGTTTGCATAAATAAATGTCTTTATTTAAAAAATAAAAATAAAAATAAATAAAATAAGAATATCAGCTCATTGTTTTAAAATACTACCTGTAGTGTCTTGCCTTAAATAGCTTATTTTGTAGTATATAAGGAAGATATAGTGCACTACATAGGGCGTGTCACTGAGTGGACTCCGATGTGCCCTGCTGTCTTACAGAGGTAGTCGTCATCTTCAGGATCTTCCTCCTTAATGCAGATGATATTCAGTCTGTCGAGATCATTTCCCTGATCGTCAGCGTTCAGCTCCAGAGACTCTTCCTTCAAGCAGTGTCCTAACATGCACACAGATGAAGAAACACACACACAGTCAGACACACCGACAGAGGTCCATCGACATGTTTACAGAGGCCAAGTATCTGTGCACCAACCGGACTCGTCGGATCCAAACTCGTCGTCGAGAAGTTCGTTCTGTTCGTCCACGGGGTTCACGAGTCCTTCAGAGTGCGATGTTTCTCCGCTCGTACAAGTCTGTGTCTGGACATCATCAACCTGACAGCCGCAGAAAAATTATTTGGCAAATTTTTAAAAAAACTGTCAAATTAAAGGCTTTTCATCAAGTGAACGTCAGTTAATTGGGATTCCTGGGTGTTCATCTGCCTTGTGATGTCACATGCGCATGCAGGGTCTCGGAGTACTTTCACATATGCAGTGTTTAGTCCGTTTGAATCAAACCCTGCTGCGTTTTGTCTGCGCAGGTGAGAACAGAGATCAGAATCAGGTGAGGACCAAAACAACCGGTCCGAGACCATCTCCATGAGCGCGGTTCAACTGCAGCAAGAAAGTGATTCGATCCTGAATCACCTCAAATATGAGGAAGGGAACGAAACACAGTGTGTGCTTTGAGTTGAAGATGATGACCAAAAAAAAAAAAAAAAAAAAAAAAAAAACTAAGGACAGAGTTTGTATGAGTATGTGCTGCGGAAATGCGACGTGTTCTGGAGATTTGAACATACGGGCCAAAAAAATAAATAAATAAATACATAAAGGATGTGATGCACAAAATGTTTTACATTCATAGTCATTTCTATAATTATCTAGTAAGATATTTAGCACAGCGACGTGTTCTCAGTGTTTGGGCATGTTTTTGTATTTGATTTCTAAGCCCACTTGGTAAAGGTCGCATTTCTGACCAATGAATAAAGGAGTTTTTCGAGAAGGGTCTGTCTGCGTCCTGCAAGACTACAAATCACGGCTATTATAAGGAACGCCTAGTAGCAAATCACACTACACAACATTACCACGCCCACTGGAAAACAGGCGTGCAAATTTCATCAATTTCCCTAAAATTAACCCTATGCTTGTGGGCGTAACTTGTAAGGGGCGTGGTTTGTAATCCTGATGAATATTTAACATTGTTGTGGGTGTAATTTGTAAGGGGCGTGGTTTGTAATCCTGACGGCGTGAGTATCACCACCTAGCGGCCTGGGGGGATTATTATTATAATTTTTTTTTTATTTTTTTTTTTTATAAATTTTGCATGTTTTTTAATTTATCTTTTTTTCACTCCTGTAACTTAAGAAGAGACTAATTTATGTAAGGAATAACACACTCCAGTCCATGCTGATATACAAAATTAATGCACACTGGGGTGGTGTGATGCAGCACAACGTGCAAGTGGAGTGCCGCTACCCCCCAAAGTGCATTGTTTTGTGTAAAGCGCAGCCTGGAGTGTGTTATTCCACTTATACAACAGCAATTGTATAACGATTACAATTCCAGTGATTAAAATTCATTTATTAATGAACGACATGGCATGCATTTTAACGGTTCAGTCTGATTTAATGTTGTAGAACATCCGAGAGACAAGTTAGTTCCTGTTCCTATGTTATAGCGATAAACAGTTATTCTTCACCAGCTTCACTCTCTCTCTCAAAATATCAATGTTTAACCTATTGTCATGGTCGTAACTTGTAAGAAGCGTGGTTTGTAATCCTACAGGATGCAGACGGATACACTTGACTTTTCAGCCCTACACACTCCCCAGCCAATTGTGGGTTTTGTTTTGGTTTTTTTTGGCTTTTCGGTTCGTTTCATTGAGAAAAGAAACTAAACCAAAATATGAATTTCTCTCTGTCTTGGACTCGTACCAAGCACGAACCGGACGAATAGGTGTGAACGCATCCTCAGAGAAAGCTTCTGCTATCGAGCCTTCGCCCTGTCAGATGATACGGGAGAGCTAGCTAGGAACCTGGGAACTAACAAAAGACCAAAATCTGGAGAATATGGCGGTTAAAAACAAGCATGATTTAGAAGAATACCTGTGAGAGAGCAGGATCAGGAACCTGCGTCCGAGGCATCGCAAGACACCACCGTCTGTAGAAAAACACTTCATTTTATTAAAAAGTATAGAAATATACAACATATTTTTACATACAAGAGAGCTTCACAAAGGAAAAAGACATCGGCCTCAATTGCGAAACATACAATTATTTCAGTCAATGATGGCAAATTAGTGTTTTTTTCAGTAAGGAATGTGGGGGAAACATTCACTCACTAACAGCAGCTTCATTCCCAATCTCTCAGATGTTAGCTAGCATGCTAACACCTAGCTGAATGCTAACAGCTAAAGCTTTTGTGATGAATGCAAACGTTACACTGCAGTGGGCAGATTACAGATAGGTGTTTTGCTCAGATTTTCAGCGCCACAGGTTACATTTAACATTTATTAAGACTTTATTTGCTGCTTGGCGCTAAATTATCACACACATTTATGATAAATGAGAAATGTGTAATGATGTTTAAAAATGCAGCCGAACAGAACAATGTAAGCTAGCTACACTAACCTGGTTATTTAACCCAGAAAAACTCAATACATTGCTAATTCATAAAGAAATCAATTCCATAATCATCCGTTAACATCATTCAAAGCAATTTCACAAGGACCTCTATTCAAGTAAACAATGAAACTAGCTGAACCAGCACCCTAACGATTCACTATGGCTGAATCCCAAATAGCGTCCCTATGGATATGAAGTGCACTACAAAGGGCGTAGACGGCATTGTTTTCGCAGCCTATGTAGTGCGCGTGCACAGGAAGTGGAAGTTGATTTGGGATTCAGCCACTCACCGTTAGCCGAGCAGCTCAGCCAGCGAGGGTCGGTTTAATTTATCTCAGACACAATAACGAGCAATAATTTGTTTTTAACTCGATCAGATTAACTTAGTCATATTAAAACTCGGTCGGAATTGTTGCTTTTTTGATGATTAGCTGAGTGAGACAGAGAGAGACAGAGCTCAGTTTCCCAAGCCGAAAAAAATGCAGAGCGTCACCGTCGCCAGTGGAAAAAAAAATTTTCTTCTTCGCTGAATTTATTCCGATAAGTAATTAAAGGAGTGAGTTATCGCCCCCTAGCGGCCTGGCGGAATTATTATTATTATTGTTAATAGGTTTTTTGTTTTTGTTTTTTTTTTGCCTTTTTTAAAATAAATTTTGCATGTTTTTTTAATTTATCTTTTTTTCACCACCGACACATCCTGTAACTTAAGAAGAGACTAATTTATGTAAGGAATAACACACTCCAGTCCATGCTGTTATACAAAATTAATGCACACTGGGGTGGTGTGATGCAGCACAACGTGCAAGTGGAGTGCCGCTACCCCCCAAAGTGCATTGTTTTGTGAAAAGCGCAGCCTGGAGTGTGTTATTGCGCTTATACAACAGCGACTGTCTAACGATTACAATTCCAGTGATTAAAATTAATTTATTAATGAATGACACAGTGTGCATTTTAACAGTTCGTAGTCTGGTTTAATGTTGTAGAACATCCGAGAGACAAGTTAGTTCCTGTTAGCACCTATGTTATAGTGATAAACAGTCATTCTTCACCAGCTTCTCTCTCTCTCTCTCCCTCTCTCTCTCTCTCTCTCTCTCTGCCTCTCTCAAAAATCACAGCCTGTCAGTTTACAGAGAAATTGGACAGTGTTAACTCCTTTGTCTTGTTGAATTTCTCAAACTAGGAAATCTTCCCTGAGCTGAGATTATTATTATTATTATTATTATTATTATTATTATTATTATTATTACGTTTAATACAATCTATTTTGCTGCAGTGAATGTGTGTTGTTGCGCCACTTGTCCACCAGGTGGCACTAATCACAAACAGTAGCCTACAGCGCTTCAACTACAGCAACACGAAGAAGACGCAACAAACTGGGCCGCGTCCCAAACAAACACTTACTCGATATAATAGTGCACTATGGAGTCAGTAGGACCCTTTATGTCTTACCCTAACTAGTGCACGAACATAATGAACGTAGCGTTATTTGGGATTCAGCTCAAGCTTGTACGGTACGTTTTCGCTGCAGCGTAGCTTGCTTAAATCATTCACCTTTTCCATTTAAAATGTCATTTTACATTCATAAGTAAATATTTGGTGAATATTCGTAAATTGCACGAATATATTATACATTATTAAGTAAGCTACGGCCTGTGCAGACGTTATGCCGTGTTTGTGCTGTGTGTTGCAGCTAAATATGAAGAAAATATAATAAATAGCTAAAGATAAATATTAGAGATACGATAAATATTATTTTGTTGTGTTTTTTCCGCTTTATTAATTAGGTGTAATCTAGTAATAAGTTAACTGGAAACACCCCTTATATTAGGCCGGAGTTATTTTTTGATACGTCACACAGATCTAAAATGGCATCTTGGAGAATTTTTTTTTTTTATAAACAGCTGGTACACGTCACAACTCTAAAATCCGCCTTATTACGTCACAGCGCTGTTTAATTCTCCATTCTGATTGGTCATTCATTCTGATTAACGCATTCCCCACAATCATTTCTTTATCGTTTTAGTAACAGCAAACCGATTTAAAACGCACGTAATCGTTGATATGGTGACGTTTTCTGTAGTGAGACGTTTATCTCATTTTTTTGGAAGGAGTCTCCAGTGTCAGCACTTTGTAACAGTCAAAAAAGGTAAAGCTGGAACGTTTCCACAACAGGACAGTCTTCAGGACAGACGAGGTTGCACTTTCCGGTTTATTGGTAACATGACAAGCAGCATTTTTTTTCTTGATAACTATAAAATGAGTAAAAAAAAATTTCCATGTTTTCCTTCTTTCACTAGCTTCACAAAAGATTTTTTTTCCCCTGTTTTTTCCTTGACGTTCACAGCAGCTTCTTCAGAGGGTTGTGTGTGACATTTAATAATGTGACATTAATAAAGTGAGCACATTTATTCGCACACATTTTTTGCTAGCCAGTGTTATATTAGCTGAACAAAATGGACACTAGTGAAAGCAGTTTCATAGGTTACATCATGCTTCTGCAAAATAACAGTGGCAGATCAATCTTCAGTTTAAAAGCTAACATTGTACTACAATCCTGTGCAGCGAGGTGGAAGATGCCGGACCAGCGAGCTCTAAAGAACCCCTACCTGGACTATAATGGCCCTGAGAGCACACAGGACCTGTTTGACTCTCAAGGCAAAGTGAGTTACACCATGCCACCGTAAATAAGAGGATAAATATTGAACATTTATTATATTTCTAAATTGTAAATCCTTTCTATTTCCAGCTCACGCCCGCTTTCGCAGGTCGTATTAGCAGTAAGATTAAAGAGCTGCTGGCCGTGATGGAAAACGGGCTGAAGACGGCCGACCCGGGCGACTGCACCGGATACACGGGCTGGGCAGGTTCGAGAAACGCAAGCATCTCTGGGTCATGATTTATCACAGCTAGATTGGTTGATTGGACAAGTTTCGATATCAAGAGGAATGAAGCGGATTGTCAAAAAACATTCATCAAAGTTTACAATATTAATGTTATCATCAATGTTTTATTTTCTTTTTTTTTAATTACTAATGTTTACTTCTGAAATAAATAAAAAAAATCGTGCTAACTGTAACCATGTTTTAATGTTATAGCATTGTGTTCATGAATTTATACACGTTTATGAATAGAAGAAGTGGGAAAAAAAAGAGTTTTATTTACTATAATTTTATTATACGAATAAATTGGAATTAATTGAGTTTTCTTATTGGAATAAATTATTTTGTTATAGAAATAAATAAATAAATAAATGTTTTTATTTATTAAACTATTAAGTAAATAAATTATTTTATTATAAGAATCAATTTGAATAAATGTATTTTTATTATTAGAATAAATTGACGTTGATGATTTTTCATATATATATATATATATATATATATATATATATATATATATATATATATATTTTTAACCCATTTTTACCAAGGGTGCCAATACTTCTAGACCCGTGTATAAATTCATACCATTTGAAGCCGCTGAACATGTAGTCACTCATCATTGTTTATTTGTTTTTTTTTTTTTTTAACTGTGTTTAGGCATCGCCCTGCTCTACCTGCACCTTCACTCGGTCTATGGTGACCCTGCGTTCCTCCAGAGGGCGCTGGAGCACGTGGGCCGCAGTCTGAGGAGTTTAACCCAGCGATGGGTGACTTTCCTGTGTGGAGACGCCGGGCCGCTTGCCGTGGCCGCTGTTATTTATCACCGCTTACAGAGAACCCAGGAATCCGAGGAGTGCATCAACAGGTTGCGATCACGATCCCATAAATTCGTTCCAGAAAGTTTGAGTCCAGAGTCATTTGGCTTCATTTTTTGTGCTTCTGTGTTGCACATTCCCAGGTTGATGCAGTTGCACAAAGCGGTAGTAAAAGGTTCAGGCAGCCTCCCAAACGAGCTGCTGTATGGCCGTGTGGGCTTCCTCTTCTCCCTCATCTTCATCAACCAGCAGTTCCAGCAGGAGAAGATCCCCACACAGTACATTCAGCAGGTCAGTAGGCCTGACGCTCATTTCTACATACTGTATAGTGATGCAGAATTTGCATCAGTCCGTTACTCTTACGAAGAGTAAGAACAGGAGATGTGAGCTGACAGTATGTTCTAGCATGATTGGTGGTGTTGGTGAGTTTTCTTTGCATGAGCGGTGATATCAGTGGAGCCAACATCCCCCGGTGCTGTCTCGCCATGGGTGCTTTGTACTGCTGCTATCTTCTGAGAAAGGGGATGATCCAGTAACTAGATACTGTGCCTTTAGCCAGGCCTAGATAGAATTTTCTTGAATTAGCAGAAAATCTGATCCCCGTTCCACCCTTTTGTTGGGCCACTTGCAGAGAGATCAAAACAGTGAGTATAGGCACCAGTTCAGTCCATTTTTTAAATCGATTAATGGCATTCGTTGCCCAGTGATGAACTGGTGTCCCATCCAGGGTATATTCCCACCTCACGCCCAGTGTTCCTGCGATAGGCTCCCGATCCACCAGAATAAAGGGTTCTGTGAACTCTTTTCAAAACACTGACTCTATCTTGGTCAAAAAAGCTTGTTGTATTACAATTATAAAGGTTTGTTTTTCCATTGTTCTACTTTTTATGTAATGGTACATGATCCTTGCCAGATGGCATTCTGCATGAGGAACATGCGCTTGCACGATGGGACCCAAACAAACAGGATGCAGGGTTAATGAGCTGGACTCTTTCACCTCTGGGGTCAGCCGCCTTTCCGCTATTATCCTCAGCCAAGAGTGCACTCCATGGTCACAACAGGCTTGAGGTCCTCCAAGGGTGGTGTACTGGGGTCAGGAGCCCAGGAATAGCCCATGAAGTTGCGTTGTAGAAGGACAGGAACTGGAAATTTCGAGGTGATTTCCCGCCACCACAGGCCTTGATTCTTAGGTCCTGGTATATTGAGTCCGTGCAGTCCACCAATGGATGAACTAGAGTGATGGATCTGCCCAGGTTCACCATAACTTGTACAGTACCTGTCAGGCCCACCCAGTCCTTACCTCTATGTACACTAGTGTTGACACTCATAGTTGTCCTCCTATGGCCAATGGAATCTGGCATCTGCGATCCTACATCTTGGCCTCCCCAGAAGTTGGAGTGCCTTCAGCCATTCATCCCCCTCAACCAAGTCCTTTGGCTTTCTGCGTTTCATGACCACACATTTAACGACTTCGTTGTCTGACATCTAGAGCTCGGCTGTTATACTAAGCCTGCCACGCTTTTGCTGTTAAATAAAGGACCAGTCGTCCTTATCCCAGTCCTCAGTCTCTCTTAGTGCAATACACTAAAATATCTCTAGCAGCGTTTTTACATCGTCATCCGTGGTCATTTTTAACAGCAGTGACTAACTTTATCACATAATTTTAAGAGGTATTCCAGTTTGTGGAAAGTTGTTACTGAATGATGGAATAAAAATAGTTCTTTATAGTTGACTTGTGTTCTGTGTATGTATGTGTGTGTGTGTGTGTGTGTGTGTGTGTAGATCTGTGATGCTGTGTTGGCATCAGGTCAGAATCTGGCTCAGAGGATGAGGGTGGAGCATCAGAGTCCACTCATGTACGAGTGGTACCAGGAGCAGTATGTGGGTGCCGCCCATGGCCTTTCAGGCATCTACTACTATCTCATGCAGGTAAAATTTATATGTGTGTGTGTGTGTGTGTGTGTGTGTGTGTGTGTATAGTGGAATAAAAGCTATTCTCTTTGTATCCCTATAGCCCGGTTTCATCTCTAACCACATCATCGTGCCAGCCCTCGTGAAGCCCAGCGTGGATTACCTGTGCCAGTTGAAGTTCCCGTCAGGTAATTACCCTCCGTGTGTCGACGACAGCCGTGATCTCCTGGTGCACTGGTGCCATGGCTCTCCCGGAGTCATCTACATGCTTCTGCAGGCCTACAAGGTACGACCAAAAGAATCAAAACCATCGAGAACTGATTTAAGACCAGCCCTGACTAACTGATCACTTTACTGTACACCTTGTAGGAGTTCAGTAAGAGACTAAATCTTGTCTTAATTCATGTCCAGTTTGTATTAATCCTTTTTGTTCAAACAACACTGCAGCGCCTGGCCAATAAGTATATAATTATATACAGTAGGTTTATTTCATCCTTTCCCAACCGGAAGGTGTTTGGTGAGCAGCAGTACCTGCATGATGCCATGCAGTGCGGTGAGGTGATCTGGCACAGGGGTCTCTTAAAGAAAGGTTACGGATTGTGTCACGGCGCAGCAGGAAACGCCTACGCCTTTCTGGCTCTCTACAAACTCACGCAGGAGCCCAGACACCTCTACAGGGCCTGCACGGTAACACACTTTTCTGGATATCAAAAAATATCCAATAAATAAATAAATAAATAAATAAAATACTTTGCATGCTTCCTTAATTACTTATCAATCGCCCCGGAAAATATGTTAATTAATTAATTAATTAATTAAAGTTATTATTATGTAACACTGTACAGTGAAACTGTTATTTTATTTATATTTATATTTTACTTTTTATTTGTATGTGCCAGAAATACCAGTACTAACTGCAAAATTAAAAAAAAAAAAAAAAAAAAGTATAAGCAACTATAGAATAAAAAAAAGTAAAGTGATATTTGACAATATTTTGCTTAAAGCATATAAACTAGCATTTCTTTTCTTAATCAGCATTTCTTTTCTCAATTAGCAAAAGCTGTATCATTATTTAAAATGTCAAGGCATGATGGGAAATATAGTGTCTGTGATGATTGTGATGATTGTGATGATTGTGTACGTTTCTGTCGTTAGTTTGCAGATTGGTGCATGAACTATGGGAAACATGGCTGTCGCACTCCAGACACACCTTTCTCTCTCTTTGAAGGTATTTCTTATTAAACTAATAATAAAAATAATAATAATAATTTTGATGATGATGAAGTGTCTTTTATTGCTAGTCATCATTTGTTAGTGGGGGTGATGCCCCATGTTAAAAAAATATATATATATTTGGACAATATTACTGATAATATATAGGATCAGCATATATTTGCATGTCGCATGTTATCATTAAGTTTTATCTTTTATGCAAAACTATGTGTGTTTTTTTTTACGTTTCACCAAATTCGTAGCATCAGACGTACTAAATTCTTTTCTTCTTCTTTGTTGCAGGAATGGCTGGAACTATTTACTTCCTCGCCGACCTCCTGCAGCCGACGACAGCCAAGTTCCCAGCGTTTGAGGTGTAAAGGTGGATAAAAAAAATCATCATCAACATTTTGCTGAGATTTCTCTGTTATATGTTTCAAAACAGTGATAGGATTGAATATTTCTAGAAACTAACATTTTTTGATTTAGCGTATATAGCGTAAACGTGATAATGACACATAAATTGACTTATAGAGCAGAAAACAGGCTTTTAATTAGTAGGATAATTAGTATGACATGATTGTGCCAAGTGGGCTGAGCTAAAGCTTTTTCCAAGTACATGTTGAGTAATACACATAGACTCAAATGGACAGGAATACTTAAATAAACAAAAATAGCTATTGAATTTTGACATTTTATTCCTACAGTATAAGATAAGACATGTTTTTGATGCAGTCTGTCCAAAAATCTGGAAAGTTTTTCACCATAATTAAGTGAAACTGTATATTCAAATAGTTTTTAAATGCACATGAGGAAAATGAAGACACTGAACTTGATTTGTTTTGGTCTGCTGTGTTGGTCTGATCACAGGTTCACTGCTACGCAACGTCGCACGCTAATCAGCGCTTGAAGTGCAAAACCTCAGCCTGGAGTTTTAGCCTCCTCCAGGACAGGAGACACACACACAAACACACACACACACACACAGCCGTGTTCTTGTTGCTCCCCGTGCTGTAGGGAACGTGTGCATGCCTGTTGCGCGGTCATGTCCTATTCACACTCCATGTTCTTGCTTCCAGTTTAACGTCGTAAACTAAAAACAGGAAGTAGCGAGCTAAATCTGTGCACTGTATTTGGAAATCTTTGTATTAGAGAGTTGCTATGGTGAATTGTTATCAATAATTAAACAAGAAATGGGAATGTGATATTTTTGTATTTGCGTATCGTCTCTGCATTTGCTTTTCATATAACAGTGAGCTGTTAAACAATTGTAGTGCAAGGCACATGAAGCTACTTGCTTATTTCTGGTATTTATGCAGGTTTACTCTGAAAGTCTAGTCTGAAAGTAATAGTAACTGATCATTTTAGAGATTTCAGGGTTATTTTGTTTTGTTCTTTTAAGGAAGTAACACTACTGTTTGTTTTTTTCATTTGCATCTGCTCAGTAATAAAAGCTAACGGACTATGATCATGATGTGTTTTTATTCCTATTTATGTTCATCTAAAATTTGCTTAAAGGAGATATATGATAAATTGAGATGGTATTTTGAAATGTATAAAAACCCCTCAAACGTTTGTTAAAATTTTTAAGATTTGCTATACTTTAAAGCAAATTAGCATTAGAACGACACACACTTTCATCATATATAAAAAGCACAATCACGTGCCTAAAAAAAAATGTACACAAACACACAGGCGTGATTACACGAGGCAGGGATCAGGAGTAATAACTCCCTCAAGGCTCGCTGCCAAATCCAAATAAGGCTGCTACCTCCTCTACTATGCACAATACAGCACTCTCACTACAGCTTTTTTTAAACCGCGATCAGAGATCAGCCTGCTGTACAACGATAAGTGTGTAAAACCCCCATCAGCCATCTGGTGAAGCTGATCCTGGATCAGTTCTAAGCGCAACGAGTAACCCGAGCCTCTGTAAGGCATCCTTACGATCCGTGGCCTGCTGCTAGGGAACATGGGTCGAGCGTAAGACATGTAGGACCCTTGGGAAGTCTCGGAGAGAAAGAAATCGACACCTCTGGACAGAGAGGAACTAAAGATAAAGGAAGGGGTAAGACATAAAGAAAGAAGGGTTGCATTTTATCAACAGAAAGTGTACAAGATTCGTATGGAGTCTTGATAACTTTCATGGCTATTTTGAACACACTCTTAAATGTGGATTGGAACAAGTCAAGTGTCCTGCAGCTTTGTTTAATTAGTATTCCCGTTAGGACACCTATAAAGGGAAACATCTTGAAAAAAAGCACACAACCCATGCAGGAAAAGAGTGCTTACTAAATATACACAGTGAGTGTCCGAGCTAAAACTCAAACCATAAAAGAAGGACTACCATATACAAGAAGTGGACTATACAATGAATATTAATAATATCCATATTCCATATAGATCACTCTTTAGGTGCACAAGTGCCACAGAACCACCACTGGGCAGGTGTTGTTTGGGTGGTGAAACCCAAGAACATCTTCAGGAACATGATTTTCCTCTGACTTTAGCTCTTGGAACCATTTTTCCTTCCATCTCCAGAGTCATCCAGGCTGTTATATTTGCTATAACAGTCACAGTTCCTGCAATGCCATGGAACCACAGAACAGGAACTCGACCTGGAACATTTTAGTTCCTCAAGAAGTACCAGAACCTTGTTGGCAAGGTGCCTGAAATGTATATTGCCTCTGCTCAACCTTACAAACAAGATGTCCTACTGTACCATATATATTGGATTCTTTCCAAAAGCAATGTCCAATATTCCTCAAAGAGTTAAGCATTGTTGAATTATCTATGAAACGGTATATCAAAAACAAAGAGTTTCATCATTTTATGTAGCTAATCCTTCCAATTATACATTAGGTCATGGAGTGAAACACATCCTAAATGAAGGTTAAATAAGAAACCAAGGCAGATGAAATGTCCAGGGATTCCTTTTGCAAAACCCACAAATTAAAGAAAGTTCAGTCAAAAAAAAACTTATTAAATAACACTTTTTTCCACTTACTGATCTACTTAGACATATTTCTATCTGAAGTTTGCTAAATTAGTTTTGCACTGGACCTATGAGACAACTGTATCATTACCAGTTCGTACATTGTGTAAACTTTTTTTTTTTTTATTCCTTTAAGATCCCACCTTGAAACTTGCACGCAATCTCAGCAGAACTATTAGCAGTCTGAAGTGCCCGATTTAAGGTTGGCAACCTTGCTGAAATCTGTGGATTTTAGTCACCTTACTTCTGACAAGTTCTTTAGGGGACGATTAGTTATGTTGTTGTTTGCAGCTTGAGAACCAGTGGTTAGCTTTGAGCAGTGAAATGCCAGATCTCCTTAACTGAGACTGACAGACAGGGTGCCAAGTCACTTTCACTGGAACTGACAAGCATAGAGGCCACGCCTCTTTCAATGAGACTAACAAGCATAGAGGCCACACCTACTTCACTGAGACTGACAAGCATAGAGGCCACGCCTCTTTCAATGAGACTAACAAGCATAGAGGCCACACCTACTTCACTGAGACTGATAGGCAAAGAGGCCACGCCTCTTTCACTGAGACTAACAATCATAGAGGCCACACCTCCTTCACTGAGACTGATAGGCAAAGAGGCCACACCTCCTCTACTGGGACTAACAAGCATAGAGGCCACACCTCCTTCACTTGATTCTGATAGACATCATGGCCACAAGTCACTTTCACTTGAACTGACAAGCATATAGGCCACGCCTCCTTCACTGAGATTGATAGGCAAAGAGGCCACACCTCCTTCACTCGGACCGACAGACACAGAGGCCATGTCTCTTTCTCTGGAACTAACAGACACAGAGGCCACGCCTCCTTTACTGGGACTGACAGGCACAGAGGCCACACCCCCTTCACTTAATACTGATAGACATCATGGCTACAAGTCACTTTCACTTGAACTGACAAGCATATAGGCCACACCTGCTTCACTGAGATTGATAACCAAAGAGGCCACACCTCCTCTATTGGGACTGACAGGCACCGAGGCCACACCTCTGAATTTTGCTTTCTTTTAAAAGAATTTAGGAGAGCTCCCCTAAAATCCATGTGTACATTGGTGTTATGAAACTCGCTACATGTTTGGGAAATGAAGTAGAAGACAGTCAGGAATTAGGAATCATGTTAAAGAGCTCATTACGAGCACAGAAATGCATGGTGATGAATGTTCTTGGTGATGAAGGAGACTGCGGTGAGCAAGCAATGACTCACAACATGTCACAGGAATTCAGATGTGACTGTTCAGCTTATAGATTGTACACTAGAGGCCTTTTCATGCGGTCGGTATTCAGAAGCCATGTTTCTGGATGGGGATTGTCACTCTTTCTTAGACATGTACCAAATTCATTCAAATGTACCACAATATTGTATTATACGTTTCTAGACTACAACCTTCTCCTTTACACAAATTGTGTGATGTGCTTTGGATTTGTCCAGATTAAGTTTAGATTATCTCAGAAATGTACTGTACATGATGTATTCATGTTTGCTAGCTTGGTAACAAACTTGCTACTGGTTTTAATGTTTGCTAGCTTGGTATCAAACTCGCTACTCTATTTATTGTTAGCTAGCTTTATAGCTTCTATGGTTTTAATGCTTGCTAGCTTGGTAACAAACTTGCTACTGGTTTTACTGTTCGCTAGCTTGCTAGGTTTCTGACTACTGTTTTTTTTTTTCTTTTTACAATATAATAATTAACCTAATATTAGCTAGCTTCTTGTTGAACTTGGTTAGCTGCAGGAGAAGTATTGTTAGCTAAATTGACAGCTAATTTTAGTTCAAGTGCTGTAGTTAGCCTGGCTAACATTGCTAAATCAGCATGCACACTCCTCCTAAAATATACCAGAATTTTCTGTAACCCAAAAAAAAAAAAAAAACCACAGATCTTTCCACTGCTGCTTCAGCGTTTTACGAGTTTAATGTCATCCTGTTTGAAGTTGTAAGGCTAAATAATGTTATGATATTATCCAAACCCAATATCGCAGATATTATATCATATCATAAAATCTTTCATACCCTAAATGAAAATATTCAGTAATAGATATTTGGGTTATTAATTAAATTAATTAAAACAGCGTGTAGGGCAAAAAAAAAAAAAAAAAAAAAAAAGGATTCTTAGTATTTACAGCCCAAGTAAATACATTCTGACATTTACCAAGCTCCTTATATAACCATATGTGGCTGGGCATCACAGGTTAAAAATATCACTGCTGCAGACTAAAAGACTCTTAATTTTCTTTGCATTAAAAACTCCATTTTGGTGCACAACACATCCATTAAGCATATATTCATCCTGAACAGTTTTTACAGTCAACTACAATTTGAACATGATGTAACGATGCACTACGAGCAATATAATGCTGACCAAAAGTTAACAGGGTCTCAAAAAAGTGGCCTGGAGAGTGAGTCTAAAAATACCAAGTGCCCTAGAGGAGGGCGCGTCTCAAGCATTCGACTTGCCCTAAGAAAGTTAAAGAAAGTCACGAAGCGTCAACCGATCCTCCCTGTGACATCACTGGCCCGGCTTAAATAAGAAGGCCTCGAACCGAGAGATCAGGACCACTCTCCTGGGACTACGGCTTCTTCACTTGTGCCCCTTCTCCCCTCCATCTAAACTGCATCATGGTGTGTACTTGGGACTCTTTCTCTCTCTGTCTCTCTCTCATTTTTTTTTTTTTGGTCTGGAAATATATCTTTGAGCAAAAATTTGGGATTACGTTCAGCAAAGGATGCTGGTGATCCCTTTTTTCCCAAAGCTATTTGAGACAAAGCTGTGATCATTTCAGTGTACAAGAATGCATCTGAGGGATGATTTTAAATAGACGTGTATTTAATAAATTCAGTTTTTTATGCATAAACAAAATCTTAATGGTTTTAATAATGTTACTGCATTTATTAACCATTTGTAGTCATGTAATCGAGAATGATTTTGTATTTGTGTCTTTGCCAGTCTGATTTCACCGCTGACCAGATTGAGGGTGAGTATACAAATGTTTGTATAAATGCTATAAAAGTGTATTTATTTATTTATTTATTTATTTATTAGTGTATTCTTAGATTAGCCTAAGTCAGCAAAATAGTCCTAATTGTACTCCTATTTATCTAGGTAAATATTCATTTTCGAAAGTAGGTTTACATATATATTATTACCAACGTGCCACAGCGCTATTTCTGTCTCATATCTCCCAACAGAAAGTCTAATATGGTCTCATGATGGACAACTTTATTTTGAAGAATTCTGTCCAAAAACTCATTAATTCAACCTTAAACCTAAAAATAAATCTCGCTTTAAAAACAGATGATGTATTTTCACTAATCCCAATCTCCAATTAGTGAGGATAGACATGTCAAAATTGTAGGATGAACGGTTACACTGTCCTGCAGCTAGTCGGATAATTATGATGTTTAAAGTTTCTCGTGCTAGCATGGAATAAAAGAGTGTGTGAAATTTGCATATATACATTTTTTTACCATATGTTTTTGACGATAGCAAGTTGAATGTTATGTAAACAGCCACAGATGTTGAAATACCAACCAAACTCAAGGACACCTCAAGAAAAGTGAGGCTAAATATAGCTTCTAGCGCAGGGTGTGCTGTAGTGTACATAGATAAATAGTGGTTTGAGTGTGATCTACATGATATAGAACTGTAAATATATTAAAAGCCTGATTAATTCATTATGTTAGGAATACAACAGGAGCATATGTTGGAATATATCAAGAATGTGTATGTTAAGCCTTTTCAAACTTTTTCAATCTTCTTGTTAAAAACGCTCATATATATATATATATATATATATATATATATATATATATATATATATATATATATTTAAGTGAAAAGATCCAAGGATTCAATGCAGCTGTTATGCTGGATATGTAAGGCAATGGCCCTAACTAAACTGCTGTAATGTGATCTATTGATCCAGCATTTTTTGCTCTCGGTCCCCTGGTAAGTCTTGACCATAATGAGCATGCTGATCCCTTAATCTCCAACATATCTCTGAGCGCTTTTTAGATTTAGCGTTATAGTTAGGAGGCTACGCTCCTTCCGGTATTTGACAGGCGTGAGTACAGTTGCAGTCCCAGAAAAAGACATCTTGTTAACTCACGGTTGCGGATTACGCCTCAGTCAGCATTCCTCTGTTTCACTTGGCCATGTTTGGTGAAAGCTACTTTCTTAAGACGTATCGGCTAACACACCACCAAATGGCGCCCGAAAGAGGAACAGCTGGTCCGCACGAGGCCATCAATCTGTCACTGGATCACTTTCCATTTAGACCCATAGAAATAGCAACGCCAACTGAGGGTCACTCCTTGTCTTCTTGAACACATAGTTGGTCTTGTTAATTAGCACAGGGTGCTGAGGGCAAAGGCAACCATCTTCACTTTCTTAATCAACCAGGATAACCATTTAACCAGGATATCAGTGGCACTCTTTAAAATGGTAATGAAATGCAATTAAAATAGATAGGAATTACGGATTTGTAAGGATAAAAGCATTGGTGTTTGTGACCACCATGCTGCTGCCTTGATAAATCCCATATAATGGACAAATTTAGGCCTAAATATATCTTAATCTCCTTTCTCCAGACTTCAAAGAGGCCTTTGGTCTCTTTGACAGAGTTGGCGATAGCAAGATTGCCTACAACCAGATTGCTGACATCATGCGTGCTCTGGGACAAAACCCAACCAACAAGGACGTCAAGAAAATTCTGGGTGACCCATCCCCCGAAGGCAAGACCTCAACCTCTCAATCAATATATATATATATATATACATACATATATCTATATATATACATACATATAAATTATAGGCTAGGACACCTGGTCATCTTGCTAAGTGCTGGACTTTGAATCAGTCCCATAACTTAACCCAAAGAGACTATTATGTTTATAATGGACTTTATTAAGTCTAACTTTAGTTTTCCACTGCTAGCTTATACAAAAAAAGAAACTTTTTATCCATTAGTGGAGGTAAAGTTACAAAAAATGCAGGTTATTTCTTTTCTTTTTTTTTTTTGAGTAATTTGTTTTATGCTAGGAGACCAAGTTGAACTCAAAACACCAACACAATCCTTCAAATGATTTAAAAAAAACAGGCTAAGATCTTGCTAAGCTTTAGGCCACCTTTCCATTGCTAGCTTATACAACTTAGCATCTAGGAGATCAACACACTCAATCCTTAAAACTGTCTTTTAAAAACTAAGGCATATTATGGACTAAAACAGCTAGTCACCTTGCTTAGCTTTGGACTTCAATTTAATTACTCAGCACTACATCTGACACATTGATGGCTAACTTGTTTGCTAGTGATTTCTACACAGGAAGCTCTGAACAATGGCCACCTGTTTTGCTAGCACAGAGCCTCATTTACCAAACATGTTGGTGATTCTTGGTGCCGCATGTCACAGATTTGGTGTTAACGAGTGGTATCATCTGTTTTCAGACATGGCCAACAAGAGGATCGACTTTGATGCTTTCCTGCCCATGCTGAAGGCTGTGGATACCATCCAGAAGGGAACCTACGATGACTACGTTGAGGGTCTGCGTGTCTTCGACAAGGAAGGCAACGGCACAGTGATGGGCGCTGAGCTGCGCATTGTGCTGTCCACACTGGGTGAGTGAACGAGTAATGGATTGTGGGAAATGGTTATACGCTCAGGTTATTTTGAGTGCCTTTGCCTTACTGTTGCCTTTCATGGCTTGGCCAAATTGGGGGAAAAACAAAGAACCTCAAACACTCTCATGGGAAATGTTGGTTCCAAATATCTTTACCTTAGACTTAGTCAGTGTATTTTCCATATTGATGGAATAAAGTTGTAACATTGAACGTCCCACCCTTCTACAGGAGAGAGGATGTCCGAGCCTGAGGTCGACGCTTTGATGCAAGGACAGGAGGACGAGAACGGCTCTGTCAACTATGAAAGTAAGACTTCCAAATGAACCAGGCTAACATTCTGCCCCAGCCAAAAAAAACCTAGCCTATACATAACCTCATGCCATGGATCACTCAGTACATGGTACAGCATCATACATATTGCTAATTAAGTCCATTATAGCTAGCTGAGCCTGCTGTTTTTAGAAACCAGCTCATATCTGATGTTTGTCTCCTTCTCATTTCACAGGCTTTGTCAAGCACATCCTGTCTGTGTAAGAAGCCCCCCTCTCCAAGGGAGTGGTGAGAGAAAGGTGGTGTATCTACAGACCCCATGGTGTCAGGACGTCAACTATTTTTTCGAAGACCAACTGAACAACAAAAAAAGGACTATGAGATGTCATTTCTAAATCCATTCTCTCTATTTTTTTGCCTTTTGCCCACGTTTTTCTCTTTCTGGAAGTCAGCCCCCAATGCAGTTTTTTTGGCCCTTGCGTCTTTCCTTTCTGTTCGGCCCAGGGACAGCGTTCCACAGTTGGGTGGAAATCGAGGGAATAGTCACCGTCCACTCATCAAGTGAGGGTGCGTTTTCTGTTCTCCTCGGCCACCCGTGACACTCCAGCCGTGCTAAAGGCACGACACTTGGCCGCCGTCCCCACTGCCCAGACCTCACACACTCATGTTTCACAATAAACTCTTTTTCCAAAAGTTCCAATTGGTCTTTGATTTTGTTCTTACAAAAGCGCATTGCTGCCATTTCTCACATATGACTTAACAGTGCTGCCTGATTAATACAGCATTACATCAGAAACTGACTAGTTATTTTATGATGATTAAATAAATAAATAAATAAAATGATTTCCAAGTATATACACAAGAAGAACTTGTAAAATAGTTGTCATACAGATGACATGAAATTTAATAATATTTATAAACTTTATATTATCTTATAGTCTACAATCATAGAATTATTATATAATTATAATTAATAATTGTTATAATTATTCATTATTAATTATTATGAATAATTAAGAAACTAATGAGAGGACAAAAATTATTTTCAATTTATTCACTTGATTTTTTTGTTTTGTCACTTAATCAAAATTATTATTATATGATTAAATGATAATTACCATAAGATGGTGTAGTTCATACTAAGCTACTAAATAAACACCTAATAAATAAAACATTTAAAAATTACAGCCAGCTAATTTGTTCATTCCCTATCTCAGATTAATAGTTTATTTCCTTGGATCTTTTTTCATGCCCTAATTTGTGACCATCCCAGGACAGAGATCGCTTTAACAGGAAGTCATAACTTTAATAAATTGTGCTTGGTCTTTTGTATGAAAAATTGAAAGTTAAGACTCGCTACTAAAGTACTAATGGGTGAGTCAATCAACTTTTGAGTCAGTATTAATTGAGCAGAGAGACGGCGATGTGATGACAAGGGCTCAAGATGAATTGAGTTTTGTCAGCATAACTGTGGTAAGAGAAGCCACCTGAGATCCGTTACAGAAGGAGACAGAAGGGGACCAAGCACTGAACCTTGTGGGATACCTGTAGAAAAATCTTCTTGGTAAGTAGGATGTAAACCTTTGCCATGCTGAGCTATCAATCCCAAAACTCATGGACTGAGAGTTTGGTTAAACTACCGAGAGCTCCAGGAGGATCAGGATAAGAGATCACAGAAGACTAAACTGGTTTAGATCTGGTCCAACTGCAAATATACAGGACAACGGCCACTTTTGGATCAGATATGCACACTATTAACAAATTCAGAAGTTGTGTTAATCACCAAATGATGTTGCAAATGACTAAAAACGTAAAAAAAATAGGAATAATAAATCATAAAATCATAAATCATCATTTCAAATGATTTTTCAATCTTGTGGTGTGCGTTTCTCAGGCTTTTGCAGTCTGGATGTCAATGAGAAAATGAGAAAAACACACTCAATTTGTCCCTTTTCAGCATCCATACATGGTCCATTTCACATTCCCTATTTTTTTATAATCATGATATTATTTTCACAGGCTACCACATTATAAATTAGATTTATAAACTTTAAATTTTATTCAATTATTCTTCCAAAATGAATATTATTTATATTATTTTTGCAGTCTACCACAAAAATAAGTGATATAATAAAATTTAGAGTATTTTTTTACAGTTTACCTCAGAAATGCATTATGTTTATAAACTTTATATTATTTTTAGTCTACTACAAAGATAAATTTATAATTAAAATTAAACTTATATTTAAATTTAACTTTATATTATGTTTATAAACTTTGTCTTTTTTACAGTCTACAACAAAAAGTCATTTATATTTATAACCTTAATATTTTTTACAGTCTATGACAAAATAAATTAGACTTATAAACTTTTTTTTTTTTTTACTGTCTATGACAAAACAAAAATTATGTTTATAAAACTTGGTATAATTTTTACAGTTTATCACAATTGATTATATTTATAAACTTTATATTATTTTTTACAGTCTACCACAAAAATGTATTATATTTTTAAACATTATTATTATTATTGTTGTTGTTGTTGTTGCTAAAAATTACAATTAATATTTACTAACTTTATAATATTTTTTCGACTACTTCAAAAAATAAATATTTATAATATTTTATATTATGCTTTACAGTGTACCACAAGACATAAATTAAGCTTATAAACTTTAAAATTACTTTTACAGTTCCAGTGAGAAAACGAAGCGCCTTTCGTGACGCGCGCGGTTTGTCCCTTTTCGTCACCCGTACGCGGTTCCATTTCCGGAAAGTTTTTCACTACAATGGCGGCTGTGCAGCACCGCGGCGAAGGGCCTCGGGCTGGAGGTGAACTCATCAACGCTAATTCTCATTTTAAGTACAAAAACAAGTTTGGCTGTAGCTGTTTCATTTCATTTGGATTATTATTATCATTATCATTATAAGACAGGCCACAAATAATGCACAAAAATAGCCAAGATTGTCGCAAGCAGCTAATTTAGCCTAGCCTGCTAAGCTAACGTTAGCTCGTCGTGTTGTTTTGGAGGTGGGGTTAGAAACTGTATTTTTATTTACAGGTTAAAAACAAAATGGTTGGATTTGCTCTTAATGAGGTTTATAAAGTTTAGCAATGTTTGTAGTTATAGCAAATAATTTACCTTTTAACCTGGTTTTTAATGTTGCACCCGAGCTACAAGGCTAATGTAGCTAACAAGTAATGAAAGCTTATGGCCACCAGATTAGCATCATGCAAACTGCGTGTCTAAATCATCAGTCATTGCTCTCTGGGTGTGATTTTTACTTTAATAGCTTCTAATACACAGTGTAAGGAGTAAAACACTTATGGGGTGTGCTGTTATAGGAAACTAATCAACGCCAGGATGGTGGAATGTTGATGTGGAGTTACTGTGACAACCCTGAGGTTGATGATTTTCCTCTAACAGCACATCCTGAAGTGTGTGTGTGTGTTTTTTTTTTGACTTATACCACAGCGATTTGCCAATGGTTGCATTTTTAAAAATGTATTATGTAAAAAATCAGTTTTTATCCATTTACAGTTACATTGCGTAAACAGCATACTACCTTTAGAGCTGCTGTTAGAGAAAATGCATCAACCGGTCTTCAGCAGCGCTGTGGTATAACGTGAAGTGAGCGGGTAGGAAATGGCGCAGACGGTAAAAGCAAGACGTGTAAACATAAAGAGCGAGCAGGTTAGCTTAGCTGAGTAAGCTGATGGAGGTGGATAGACGAGTAGAAGTTGAGCTTCTCTGCTCCCCAGCAGCACGTCTGAGCAGGTCCTCCTGACGTCCCTCATCTTCCAGGTAACTGTAGCTCTCCTTTGGCCACCACGGCTACAGTCGCTCACCTTGGTAAGTTGTTTCGCCTCCAGCAGGAGCGGAGGAGAAGGCAAACGGTGGGAAAAGTAACACTGTCTCTAACAGCCCTGGAGGAGGAGAAGGAGGAGGAGGAGGTCTGGGGAAACGGCCAGCCACCAAGGACGAGCTCCAGAACCAGCCGGCGCCTCCCAAAATCCCCAAACCGGGCGTCAGTAGCGCTAAGAAACCTGCTCCTATTTCCATCAAGCTAGGAGCTAGCGTAAGTAATAATAATAATAATAATAATAATAATAATAATAATAATAGTAATGCTTGCTAGATAATCCTATGTTCACACTAACAAGAGAAAAGTCTGTTGTCTTGCTTGTAGTTTATTTCTTGTGGGCGTGGTCTGTATATGCATTTTGAGTTCCGATGATAAACAGTAGTAGCTATATATAGCTACTAATATTAACTAATCGCACCTAGGTACTAACGTTGTGAGTGCGGAACTAAAGAAACGTCAAAACACACACACTGAATCATCGTTGGAGCCGATCGTTTGGGTTTGTTTCACGTTACAGCGTCGTAACTAATTTGCGTAGAATTGTGAAAATCTTAATTTAAACGTGCATTCGGTAATTTTAGTGATTTTTTTATTTTTTTTTTTAATGTCTGTAACAGTTTGGTAGGTTCAGTATTTGAATAATTCCCGCCCATGTATAGGAAGCTCCGCCCCCAGAATCTTATGACTGACAGGAGACAGGAGATCATTTGGTTCAATTCACCGATAAGATTCGACTCTTTCAGCTCCCAGCCGTTTCATTGTCATATTTTGTTTAAAAAAAAAAAAAAAAACCATCTGCTCTATTTTAAGCCGTGAACGTTCTTCTTGTGGCTGGAATCGCTTCGTAAATCCGTACTCTGTCGTATAATAAACAAAATGACGTCACAGTCCAGCTCGTAATGGTGAGCTGAGCCAGATGAGCCGACTCACTGAATGAGCGAATTGTTTAGATGTTACGCTTCAAGGTTTTTAAATCGCATATGTAAATGTTAAAATGTGATGTTGCTAGCTAGTCAGCTTGTTAGCTAGCTAAGCATGTCCTCTTTTTAGATGTTAGCTTGTTTCCGTTTTCTTTGATGTCTGCAATAATCGTCGACTCTTTCGGTTTCCAGACGGCTCAGTCACGTTTTTTTTCTGTAACCTGGACAAACTTTGCAATATTATGACCAGTGATTTTTCTTCATTTAAGTGGCTGCAGGAGATAAATGGCCATTGTCTACATCTCAAAAAAAGAGAAAAAAAAAAACTGCTTATGTCTGCAAGTTGACTCTAACCATTTGCTTAAATATTTATTTTTAGCAATCATAATATTTAATTGATTATTCAAACTAACTAGATTTTTGGAGCATCTTGCCAAGGCAACCGTTAGCTAGCTAGCTAATTGAGTTCGGCCTGTGACTTAAACTAGCAGCTGACTCAGCGATATGTTCCACTGTTTTCGTTAAGTGTTGATTGTGGTTTAAATGTGACACGGACATCTCTCTGAAGCGTGTAAATCTTTTCCAGAAACCGAAGGAAGTGGCGCCCATTTTACCCTCCAAAAAACCTGCATCTGTTTTCGATGACGATGACGACGTGAGTAATTTCTCTCCCACGCAGACAGGAAGCTGTTATGAGATTAGGTTTATCAGATGATGTAAAATGCTTCTGTTTGTCCTGATAGAGTGAACCAGAGGAGATGCCTCCAGAAGCGAAGATGAGGATGAAGAACATTGGAAGGTTTGTCTATTTTTTATTTGCTATAGTTATTAAAATCGTTGTTTATTAGGGGGCCAAGCACTGAAGGTGCTCAGGTACTGTATTGGCATTGTATGTTGTTATTGTTGTTTTACAAAAACGCTTTTCTTCCTTCTTCTCTCAAAAATTTTGTCCAATCATCACCAAATTTGCATCAAAACATCATGAGACCATCCCAAAAAAAAAGTTGGTTCTCAGATTTTTGATGTACAATACGGTTCGTCTGTAACACACAAACAAAGCCACCAAAGAGGAAGTGTGGGCGTAACTCAGCAGTGGTGTGTGACGTATTCTGACCAAACTTTTGTAGATAACTGAAGGAGCTCATTGTCAGGGAGTGCAAGAAGTTTTGTTTAAATTCACCTCTGGCATTATAGTTCACAAATTCGTAAACCTGCTCATGAACCACTCAACACCAATTCAAGGTTCTTGTTTCTCTTGATTCCCACGAAGGAACGAATTTGTGATTTGTGAAACAGGAAATCAACCATTTAACCTGCAAAGGAATTTGAAGACTAAGTCCCCAAACTTCTCACATATATTTAGCAACTTTACCCAAAGTTAAGAGTTAAGATTAATTCATTAGGGAGGCCTACTGAAACCAGGAAGTGAGGCGATATCTCAGCGGTGGTTGGACATTTTGCCTTAGAATATAGTGAAGCTCCTCGGCAGCAAGCGCTGATGTTCCCAGTGGCTTCTGGTCTTCCTCCGTCGCTAAGTGTGGGAATAGAAGGTGCTTGGCCCCCTTAATCGCTGCTTGCAGCTATATTCAGTTCGTAGATTGTTGCCTTTAATAAACTGAAGAGATGATGTAGAATTGAGTTCTCAAAGTGTAGTCACTCCAACAGGAAGAATTGGATTACAGTTATTTTATTTTACAATGCGAATGACCTTATTCATTAATTTATTTATTTCATTTATTTATTTTTGTCAGTCGTTATTTTACGTCTCCATTTTACCAGCACAAAGCTAATTTTTTTACAGGGACACCCCGACTTCGGCAGGCCCCAACTCATTCAACAAAGGCAAGCAAGGATTCTCCGACCACCAGAAGCTCTGGGAGAGGAAGATGAAAGCGCAGACCGACCAATAACTCCTGCCGTTATAACTCTACTTTCAGTCCTTTTTTTTGTCCCTTGTTTTTTCGACAGACTTTTGTAAAATATACATGTACATACGTGATGAGACTTTCCCACTTTCCCACTCTGACGCCTCTTTTTATTGTGTATGATTGTTTTTGTTTTTTACCACCGAATCATAGCCTTTCATTAATTTATGTGGATGGCGTTGACAGTGATTCATATTTTCCTGCAGATGTACCACAGTTAGCATATTTGATAAATTGTAGTACCAAATACTGATCAGACAGACATTATTAGCAATAAGGAAAAAGATTATAATACGTAGAGTTCCTGATGCTGATAAAATGTGTGGCGTCACTAAAATATACGGAGTAAGTATACGTTTTCTCTATGTTGTGTGATGGTTTCTTTGGGAAAGAGGATTAAATCTAACTGATGAAACAAGGCTGTGTCTTCTTTCACCCGCTTGTCTTCAGTAAACATGATTTCTTCACATAGGAACATTCCTTTTGACCAAACACCGGCGTGTGATGTCATCAGCATGCGCCTCGAAGACCTCCTGAGCTACTTACATTCTCAAAATACTTTTATCTCGAACTGATTTATAATCTGTGAATAGTTTGCAGAGATTTGTCAGTCAATAAGTGTTTATCATGCTAAAACCATGTACATAAAATGGTTAAAAAAAAACCTAGGTACTGTTTTGCTCACTCAGGCACAAAGAGGCTGAGACAGCAGGAAAAAAGGTTCTGTGGTTGGAGTAAAATGGGAGCTGACGTAAGCAGATGGCTAATTCTGATTGGTACTTTGGTAGTATTCACCTTGTATTAAATACAGATCAACTCACATCATCCAGAAAAAAAATCAGAAATCTCCAATGAAAAGCACATTTCATTCGTTAGCACACAGTATATTGAGCATGGAACTATAGCTAGCAGTAGTAACCTAATTATGTAAGTGAGATGAAAGTGATGAGTAAAAAACTTGGGTTACTTGGTTTTTTTTTCCACATTGGCATTAGGTATAAGGAAACCGAAGTGTGGTAAGTGTTAGAGATATAGCAAATATAGCAAAGAAATAATTAACAATGACAAGTGTAGGATAAACGATAAATTATCCTTGCTTTTGGCAAGGAAGAAGCTAGCTATGCTGTAACAACTGAATATATTTATTTTGTAGCCTATTATTCTAGAAGGCTCTATAAGTAACTCGTGCTTTGGGTTGAAGTCATGACAACACTGTCGCTGGGCAACTGGAAAATATGGACAACAATCATAAACTAGCTAATTAAAGAGGCTAAAGATTTAGCTGCCTAGCATGTATCCATTAGGTCTTTTATACAAACAAAATAAAGGTAAATTAGCCTTGGAAATGACCGGAAATATCAACATTTCACTCAGATGTGAAGATAAATTACTGAAAAAACATGCAAAGATACAGTAAATAGTCCCATTTGAATTCTGAATTTGTTAATTGGTTAAAATGGGAAATAGAGAGAGTGAAACTCCACCTGAGGTGATTTATACAGACAACGTAAAGGCAGAATGATGATAGAAACATGATAAAGGCATTAAGAATGTCAATATTTTCCTCAGATTTGATGGTAATTTTTTAGGACGACACTCAAGACAACTCAATATCACACTGAATTTACGCTTAGCATAAACCGCTAACCCGAGGTCCAAGCTTTCTTGCATATTCATGCATATGCAAGATTCATTTTGTGTGATAAAGTCATGGTGATGCCGTTACTAGGCAACTGGGAAATACGGACACCAAGCATACGTTAGCTAATTGTTAAGCGTAATGATTTAGCGACCTAGCATATATCCATTAAGTCTTTTATATGGAGTATGTGACAACCAAGAATATCAACATTTGCCTCAGGTGTGAAGGCAGAGTGACTGTCAAAACAAGACAAAACCATCAGGAATATCATCATTTCACTCAGTTTTTATGGCAAATGTTTAGGAATAGACTCAAGACAACTGACATACTCTGAAATTGAGAAACAGTGTCTCTTCACGAACTCTGAGCTATTTTAACTTCTATCTATCACAAGAGTGAGCTGTCTCCGTGGAATTTTCTCATAAACACAGTGAATAGGACCTCAACCCCACTGAACACCTCACCCAACATCAGTGCCTGATCTCACTAATGCTCTTGCGACTGAATGAGCACAAATCCCCAAAGCCACACTCCAATATCTAGTGAAAAGCCTTCCCAGAAGAGTGAAAGTCATTATGACAACAACAGGGGACTACATCTGGAATGAGATGATCAAAAATCACATACTGATGTGATGATCATGTGTCCACAAACTTTTGGCCATATAGTGTATTTTTAATATTATGACACGCTATGTTGACAGTATGATCATACAGTACTGTATATGGTAGTAAGAGGGGAGTACAGCTTGATAGGGTAAATACATGTACATACTAGAATATTGAAAGATTGATCCAGCTGAAAAAAAAGGGAAACAGACAGCAGCAGAAATTTCAATATACAATACAAAAAAAGGTATTTTAAATAGCTGACACACACTTTCACTAATTATGGGAACTAAATCAGTTTATAACAGCATAGTAAAAGACAAATGTTTATAATATTGGAACATTGCTACTATTATAATTTATTTATTGAATGTATATCACTCTTTTTACTTGCCTTCGAGTGATCAACAGTAACGCCATGTCCAAAGTAGACACTATATGTGACTCTAAAACTTGACCAGGTAGTTGCGGGCCTCCAACAGACGCTTCTGGCGGTTTTGCAGGTTGTTGCGTTTGCTGCCGATGTCATGATCTTCTTTCAGCAGCTGCTCCGCGTTGTTTTTGTCCTGTATGAGCTGGAGCATCTCTCTCTGCAGCTGTGCCGCCGACTCCTGCAGCAGCAGGTACCTGATCACCAGCGGCAGCTGGTCAGCCAGACGCTTACTCGCAATCTAAACACGTGTTCAATTAAGAAAGAATTAAGCTCGTAGCTCCAGTGCAAAACTAAGCAAAGATCAGAGCTAGTACATACTCGTCTGAAAAATTTATTTATAGACTAAGCCTATAAATTAAGGTTGTAGAGTAACATGTGGTTTAGAATCATTGTTGTGCCATTTTACTGTGGTCAAATAATGCTAAAATAGCTAATAATTACAACATTAATTAAGATAACAGGCACCAGGTAGCATGTTGCTATTCGCAAGAAAAAAATGAACTATAGCTAATAACCACTTACGCTGTAGTAGGACTTGAGGTGACGCATCAGTTCCTCAAGAGTGGCTCTGTTGTCTGACTGATTGTATAAACTACACGAAGCAATGCGAGGAATGCAAATTTTTTGTTTCCCTTCTTCTTCCTCCTCAAGCTTCACCGTGCTCAGGGTGTCGCTGTACATGTGGTCTTGGGTGTAGACGATCAGCTCCATCTTAAACTGAGTCCTCAGCATTGATTCGGCCTCCGACTCCTTCGCCTGCTTTATGTTTTCAATCTTAGTCTGGAGGAACAACGAAGAACCATCACACCATGACATGCTTGAAGACGACATTCCTTGAGAGCTTGACTCTTGTGCTAGACCTTTGCTTCATGTTTATCATATATTTTCATCTGGTGCTCATGGGCCAGCAAACATAGGCAGAGTTTAACATTTAACTGTAACGTTTGTACGCCATACCTTTGCCATTTTGAGGAGATTGGGGAAGCCCAAGAAGCTGGATTGAGCCAGTTGGATGAAGCCCTTCCGAATGAGATCTAAAGACAGATGGGGAAATCTCTGTAAATACAACATCCTGTAATAAACACTGATATAAACACCAAAGGAAACCCAGAATGTGGTTAGGATCTGTGGAAATATGAAAGTCTTTCTCTAGTTATGTCTCTGAGTTCATGCCATATACCTGAGATTTCCTTCAGTCTCCTGATGGCAGGTTCCTCCAGCTGCTTGATCTGGTCCTTCACCATCACCTCGAAGGTCTTGTAGTTGATGAATCCTGGGAGTTCTCTGCCTCGGTATTTTTCTTCATACTCGTTCACCTCCTTCTCAATCTTCCTCTTAACTAGAAAATCCCCCAAAGTATTCAGGGATACAACACTTGCGCAACACTTGTCTAACCTTTTAACATAGTTTGCGAAATTATCACAATTCTGATTTCAGCGTCTTTACACATCACATGTCGCACTGTACATGCAGCATTTGTTCATCTCATCACTAGCTTCCCAGCTTAGATAGAATACCAACTGTTTAGTATTTCTTTCATATACTTAACAAACAAACAGCAATTCGGTCTTCCCTTCCCTAAACAGTGCCTGGCCAAATGATTTTCAAACTTTCAAAGTCATAGGTAGCCTAAGCCTATCACCGTTCTATCTAAATTAATAAGGCTTATATACCAGAATGTAGCCCAACATACTATATTTCGAAACTTGCTTGAGAAAAAAAGTATAATGGAATTCTGAGAAAGCAGGGGGCCAAGCACCGTGTCCCTGAAATCTGCGATATATCATCACACGGCTACTCACACGTCTCTCCTGAGTTGTCCAGATGATTCTTCCAGAGAGCAAACTGCCTCCGCAGGCTCGAGAAGATGTTGAGATGTTGGAGGTTCTTCAGCTCCTCTCCGGTCGTGAGGTTAATGGCGTCCTGAGTGAACGCTGTGACTTTCTAATACACACCATAAAAAGGAAAATCATTAGTGAAATTGAAAATACCAAGACTTTATAGAAAAGCCACACAAGTCATAAGTAAATAGAAAGTTTTCTGAGGCATGTTAAATTTAATATCTAACAATGCTAGATTTTTATGAGGCAAAATAACATTTGAAAAGCAGAAAAATAAGGCTGAGATACAAGACTGTGTACATTTTTAATGAGGGAATGAATAACTGATTCCATAAATCATTGCAAATTTGTTACATTGCCATTTTTTATTTTGTCGTGATGTAATTAAGCTTTTCGTTTTGTCTTGACTAGCTTGCTAATTTAGTTACTGCACTAGCAAGCAGTATTGAAGACATGCAGTCATGGCACAGTGTTTTACCAACGAACTTCCGCAGGTCTTTGTAAGTTGATTTGGAAAAGTGGATAATTTAGAGACCAGTGTTGTTATTTCAGTGTGCGGGAACCTCATTGTCGAGCTTTATTTGGATTGTGTGTATCACTCACGTCAATCAGGAAGAAGATCCTCTCTCCTGGTTCTGTAGGAGGCCCTGAGCCATAGCGGTCCAGTTCACCCTGAGTTTCAGCCAACTTTATCTCAATCTGCTCCTCCAGTCGTGGCAGAGATCGCTAAACACAGACACACACACACATTTTACTACCAGGATGGATTGTTCACTACACAATCTGAGGAATAGTGGAACAAAGCTATCTTTACCTCGATGTGATGGACGAGTTCGAGTGTGAGCTTCTCAGCCAGGTTGGGAATGGTGGCCATGCCTTCATCATACAGCTCACTGTAAAACAACATCAACCACATTTTACGTTCAGATCATGTAGTGTTAGTTCAATATCAACAATTCTGTCATTGTCACACCCGACTGAACAGTAAGAGAGAAAAATAAGAGTCGTTTTTTTCTGGTTTAGTGATCGCTATCTCTAATAACTGACAAATAACTTTAATGTAATGATTTAATACTTAAAGTACAATTTTTGCTATTATGCATTTCATGTAAAACTCAGAGCTGTAATAATAAAATATTATTCATATGTACATTATCAGTTTAATTCAAATGACTCTCACATAATACTGGAATATTACTAATGGTAGAAAAATACACATTGACTCATAACAATAATAAAAGTAATTAATTCAATTAAATAAAAGTAATTATGTTGGTAATCAAGTATTTCAATTTTCCTCTCAAAGTGAATACTGAATTTTCAAATATTTTTAAGACATTATTTGTTCATGTAAATATTATAACATTCTTATGTAATTAGATTTTTATATAAAATAAATAATTATTTAATTAAAGTTTTGTAATTGTAAAATATAAAGTAATTCTTAATCAAATATGAACAATTAACAATCAACAATATTAATGCCTTATTAATATTGTTAATCAAAAAATAGGATAATTAATATAATTTTAAAAAAATATCATGGAGATTTAGTAAGAGCTCAAATAATCTATATATTCTTTGATAATCGATCCCAAATAGTACAAGTTCAAATTATAAATCTCAATTCATTATCAGTTCAATATAATTTAGGAATAATACAAATTTGCTGATAGACCCTCCTAGAGTAAAACAAAGCACCTGAAATGTGAGTGGTCTTTAAAGAAGTCCTTCTCCTTCTCGATGGCTTCGTGCAGAGAGACGCGGTCCATGATTTCCTTCTGCCCTCGGCACCTGACGATCATGTAGCCTTTAGTGAGGTAAATGATCTCGTTATGGATGATGGACACCACCGTGTCCTCCGTGCCTTTATCCACCAGGTCGGGCTTCGTTAGGATGCCTGTTATAGTCAACACACACACACACACAGAAGCTCATGGAAGACATCTAATGCATGTGGAGGAACAAGAAGAAGAAGAAGAAAGCATGGCAACATTGATGAAAAGGCTGCACAGACCGAGGGTTCTCTCGCCATTTGGATCAACTTCCTGAGCCATCCTCAGCGCTTCAGTAGTGGCGATGTCCACGTTACACGGCACCACCACCAGGTTGATGGTTTCTTGCTTTGTGATGAACTTTCGGATCAGCCTCTTAATCTGAATGAAAGTCATTAGTTCGTATTAGTGTGTATTACTAGATATCATAACTGTATTTAGGGAAGCATCAGTACCATTGTGGTACTCATAAATTGGATTAGGTTGCACTTCGGAAAACTGTCTCTGTACAGCTATTAAGTACATTTCATGCCTGATTGTCAAGGACAATACACCATACCCAACTTTTTTTTTCTCACCTGCTGCGTGTTACTAGCGATGAACTGCTTTTTTGAGTTTTACATTTAAGATGTTTTTATCGGGTTAATTGTTTTGTAGGAAGATGCTGTACTTGATATTTTCTCAGAGCACAGTTTACAGTCTGGTTTACGTGAAATACATCCAGATCATTCTAATTTCGTGTTGTCTGTTCATTAACGAGACATCAGACACTAGGCTTATTTCATATAATACACCTGGTATTAGATGCTGTACCTGTTCTCCGATGTTCTCTGGTTGGCCTTTGACTGCCACTCGAGCAATACCAGGCAGATCGATGAGTGTGAGGTCGGGAACATCAGCTGACGTCACTTCCAGGCTGATGAGCTCTTCACTGATGCCCACGCCGACCCCAGCCATATGGTCCTGAGCTAAAAACGACATGCACGTAAGCCAGTAATAGTTAATCATCTAGGTATAAAAGTACATAACTAAGCAAAGGTAGCTAGCTAACAATAAAGAATACGTGCAAACTTTTGGAGTTAGCTAACACCAACCAAATTAGCTAGGCAACGATAAAGAAGAAGCCCAAGCAAAGCTAGCGGACATTAGAGAATAAGTCCAAACAGAGTGAAAAAAGGGATTCAGGTGGAGTACTACCTTCTCTAATCTTTTTCTCCACATCTGCTGGATCGTCAATCTCTTCCTCATGATCCTGATCATGATCTTTCTTGTACTTGATCTTTCCATGCCAGAAGTCTTCCTCTCGGCTCCTCTTCATCTTCAGCTCGAGTGGACATCTCGTCACAATACCTGTGTGTATAGACCAAATGTTTGTCAACACTCAGGTGGGCGGTTCCTGGTGGATAAATTGTAACCAGGCAACAGTGAAACTAGCTTGTTGAGGTAGCTATAAATAGGATCACTCGTGATATAATGGTGAAATTACCAAAGTTGTGTTTACCAAAGTCCAGCCACTAGCTAGTTCTCTCCTATCATGCGGGCAGCGTGAAGGCTAGCATGGGCTTTCTCTGAGACACTCGTTTCAAACTCTTGGTCACGCTACGTCCCAGGGCACCACTGCGAGGAAAGCGAAAAGTTGCTTTTTTCCATATACATAAGATCCTACAGATGCCTACAATTGACTTGACAGGGGGAGAGAGGAAGAGAGAAACTCTCTGGACTCCCAGCCATGGATAGTTATGCTTTCATTGGGATATGAAATTGCACCCACATCTCCAGAGAATATGGTGAACACAAATCTACACTATACGGCTAAAAGTATGTGGATATATGACCATCATGCCAATATGCGCTTGGTGAACATGCCATTCCAAAGTTGGTCCGTTTTTTACAGTTATAACAGCCTCCACTCTTCTGGGAAGGCTTTCCATTAGATTTTGGAACAAAGCCAAAAGTGAGGTTTGTGAGGATGGGCACTGATGTCGGTTGAGGAGCGTTCCAGTTCATTCTAAAGGTGTTCAGTGAGGTTGAGATCATAGGGGCACTGTCGTGCGGGAACAGGTTTGGGCCCCTTAGCTCCAGTGAATGGAAATTTTTTTCAATTTTAAGCTCTTGCATATAAAGACATTCTAGACAATCGTATGCTTTCAACTTTGTGGCAATGTAAAATACTCACATCTCTTCTTTACTGCTTGTTTTACATCCTTCAAAGATTGTCATAATGTAATGTCCTTTGACGCCTGACATAGTCCTGACATAACTACACAACTACATGTATTTCCACTCCTCCTTCATTCCTCCTTTCTTACTTCACTACACAACCCAATAGAAACCTGTTGATCTTCTTACTCATTAAATGGTCAACCAGACCTGCCCAACTGTATATATAGATACAGCTGCTAAAAAAATGAAATCATGACTGCCCTTTCATCCCTCACATTTTCCATTCATCCTCCCATCTCCAATGAATTTTGTAAAAAGGATTCAATGTTTTGAGCCCATTAAATATATAACGTCCTAATTTTTCTACCACTTTTGATACTTTCATCCTGCCATGATTCCAAAGAAATGTGTTGATGCATTTTTTATGCATTAATTTTCAAGCTGTAGCCATCTTTTAAGCCAAAAAAAAACAACAACAAAAAAACTGGAACTGTACTTCCTTTTAGTACCTATCCTTTTTTTATCCTTTCATCCCTCTATCCTTCCATAGACACCCTGTAGAAAATCTTCATGCTTGGACTAAAAGCTCATAACAATGTTTTATACTGATTGGTCATTTTTTATCTTTCTGTGCATCAATTCATTCATTCATTCATTCATTCATTCATCCACTTATCCCACCATCCTCCCATAGATATCCTCTGTCCTTTAGTTTTTGTTGCAATACAAAACTGCATATTCATATCACATAACCTAAACACAAGTTCAGATCAAGTTAAGAAGGAAGTAAATATTATGTCTGTGTTGCCCCATGGTGTCTCACCACTCCCGCGGGGCAGCGCGACTCCGGACAGCGCCTCCAGCACCGAGCTCTTCCCCGAGCTCTGGTCTCCGATCACGGCGATGGCGGGCAGCGCGAGGTCCTTCTCCACACCGAGCGCGCGCAGAGAGTCGATCAGGTCGATGCACGGACGCACCTTCTCCTCATACTGCTCACTCAGGCTCGCGCTCATCTCCGACAGCTCAGAAACTCGGTAAACAATCAACAATTATGAACAAGGAATGTGACTTCGTGTGCGCTTTTACACAGCAGCTCTGTTTCCTCTGTGCTTCTTAAAAAACTGAAACTTATACACACCGGGTTGCTTTACTTACTGATCAAATCCAACGAATCGGTTCTTTCCAAATGATTCTTCTAACGGAGTCGATTCTCTGAGTCACAAGCACAAATTAAAGCCCTTTTTTTTTGTCAAAGACAAATATATATATATATAATTATCATATATATCTTGATAGCTTATATAGACAAGACAACATAAGTGTTTGCCACTGTAGCTAGTCGTACACAATAAACTCGACTCACTTATATAGCTTGGATTCAAAGAATCGATTCAGTGAATCGAGTCCTTTTGTGGACTAAAAGGCCGAAAACGAAAGTAAACATCGATTTTTGTCTTGTATTAGGTTTCATTTCCTGGTAAGATTCAACAGAAAAGATTTGCGTTACATTTAGCCTGGTTTATATTTTGATTATAGTTATATTTAGGTAAAAGTGTTCATAATTACAGCAAATTAATGAGAATGAGACGTATTATAGGTTAGCATAGGTTAAAGGTGCAATAGGTAATTTTTTTTTCTTACTAATAATATGAATAAGCTGGAAATTATGTAGAACGTGATGAAAACAAACACACACACAATGGTTTAAGCTGATGGTTAAAATTATTACATAGCTTTGAAAGCCCCTTTGGAAAAGTGTGTTCCGGACCGGAATGTGTGTTTGTGTTTACATGTGTTTACATACTTTTTAAAGTAGCCCAGTTTGGGACCCTTACAAATCTGTTAATGCTCCTTTCACCTCCACTGAAAACATTCATAGAGTGAGCAACTTGGCCTCTATGAGCACTTGGTGTAGTTCCCATTTTTGACCACTGGGAGCGCCAAGCTAAACAGGGCAGTGAGCAGTCAGTGATACATGGTATCTTTAATATATCACCACCCTTACAGCATACTGTATATGTTATTAAGAGAGGAAAACAAGTAGAACTTGATTTATTTATTATTTATGAATACATGTACAAACTAGATTTTATGAAATTGTTTTCCTAATTCATCCTTATTAGTCCAGTTGAAAAAGAAATAATAAAGAATTATGCTAGCAAGTATAACAAACAGGAAACAATAAAAAAATTTTTTAAAAAGGATATAAAAAAAATCTAGGATATAATTGTAACAGACTCAACACAGTACAGTAAGAAATTCCTTTAACAGAAACGTAACAGAGGGATTTTAAATAGCTATTTGATCCAATCAGAAATACCACCCATAAATATATCAGTATAATTTACCAAAATAGACACTATATTTCATGATCGACTCTAAAACTTGACCAGGTAGTTGCGGGCCTCCATCAGACGCTTCTGGCGGTTTTGCAGGTTGTTGCGTTTGCTGCCGATGTCATGATCTTCTTTCAGCAGCTGCTCCGCGTTGTTTTTGTCCTGTATGAGCTGGAGCATCTCTCTCTGCAGCTGCGCCGCCGACTCCTGCAGCAGCAGGTACCTGATCACCAGCGGCAGCTGGTCAGCCAGACGCTTACTCGCAATCTAAACACATGTTCAGTTAAGAAAGAATTAAAATCCACAATGCAGACAATCAAGCTCACATATAATTGTTTAGTAGTAAGAACTGATAATAACATATCACTGGCCACTTTATTAGGAACACCTGTACCTCTGCTCATTCATGCAATTATCCAATCAGGCAATTGCACAATACATGAAATCACGCAGAGACAGGTCAAGAGCTTCAGTTCATGTTCACATCAAATATCAGAATGGGGAACAATGTGATCTCTGTGACTTTGTTCATGGCATAGTTGTTGGTTGTTGGTAGCAGACAGTCTGGTTTGAGTATTTCAGAAAAAAAAGCGATCTTCTGCGATTTTCACACACGACAGAGTTTACACTGAATGACTGTGTGTAACTTCGTGTAAACATCCAGTGAGCGGCAGATCTGCCTCGTTGTTGAGCGAAGTCAGAGGAGAAGGGTACCACTTTTTGCAACTGTGGTGAGCAGAAAAGCATCTCAGATAGCACAAAACATCAAACCTTGAGGTGGATGGGCTACGACATGGACAGAAGATCACTCCTGTCAGCCAAGAACAGGAATCTGAGGCTAGGCTCAGGCTATGCTGAACAGTTCAACATTGCCTGTTTTTTTTTTGTTTTTTTTTAAATCTTCAACTGCCCAGTTTCAGTGAGCATATTAAAAGGTTCCAGTTTGCATACACGAGTCAGGGTACATGTGTTGTGCGTTTTAGTGGGTAGTCGAAAATGTAGAATATATGCATTTGTATTTATTACCTGTTTTTTATATTAATAATCACCTGGATAGCCAGACATACAATCTAAACGTGACTGGGCAATGGGCCTGATGTTAAAACCCAAGGCCTATGTTTAGTTTTCATTTGCTTTTCTTGCAGGATTCGACAAACTTTTATTGATTACGATTTGCAAGTTTCATGTTTGTTAAATAATAATTCAGTGCTGGAAGTAATATGACTGAAAAAAATGTTCATGTCCTTAAAGTAGAATAAATTGCCAAAAATGCTGATGTGTCTAATAGCAAAGGAGAGCTAGCAAGGCTTTAAATTAAGGTTTCAAAGTAGCATGAGGCTGTTATTTGCAAGAACACTTACGTTGTAGTAGGACTTGAGGTGACGCATCAGTTCCTCAAGAGTGGCTTTGCTGTCTGAGTGATTGTATAAACTATGTTGAGGAGGGCGAGCCACACCAAAGTTTAGTCTCTCTTGTTCTTCCTCTTTGTGCTTCAGCGTGCTCAGGGTGTCGCTGTACATGTTGTCTTGGGTGTAGACAATCAGCTCCATCTTAAACTGAGTCCTCAGCATCAATTCGGCCTCGGACTCCTTCAGCTGCTTTATGTTCTCAATCTTGGTCTGGAAGAATGAAGAACCATCACACCATGACATGCTTGGACATGATACATTGCTTCATGTTTATCATACATTGTCATTTGGTGCTCATGGTCCAGCAAACATAGGCAGTTTGTCTGTAATGTTTGTTTGGCATACCTTTGCCATTTTGAGGAGATTGGGGAAGCCCAGGAAGCTGTATTGGGCCAGCTGGATGAAACCCTTCCGAATGAGATCTATAGACAGATGGGGAAATCTCTGTAAATACAACATCCTGTAATAAACATTGATATAAACACAAAAGGCAACCCAGAATGGGGATGATAATTTTATGTGGAAATATGATGGCAGTAGTAAGTCATGGTGTTTCTCTACTTCTACTATATGTCTACACACCCCTGTTAATGAAACTAAAATGAACCTAAGACAAATCATGTCAGAACTTTTCCTACTTTTAATGTGAAATCTGATGCCCTTACAATTTGATGGATCTGGAATATTTTTGCAAGACAGAGCGGGAAAATATTGCGAAGTCAAGAGTGCCACACACTCTTACTCAAAAAGACTGAGTGGTGTAATCAAATCAAAAGGTGCTTCAATAAAGTATTAGTTTAAGGGTGTGCACGCTTATGCAACCAGGTTATTGTAACATTTTTTTTTTCTTATTTTCCCTAAAATGTTTTTGATTGTTTTTCACTTAATTCTTATACGTCGTAATTTCACATTGAGGGTGGAAAAAGTTCTGACATGATTTGTCTTAGTTTCATTTTTTTACTTCACAAAAACCTGCCATTTTATCACATTAAAATGGGGTGTGTAGACTTTTTATATCTACTGTATACACAAAACATTTTGGACAAATCTAGGCAACGACACCGTGTTATTCCAAAGGCAAGTTCGCAATGTACATAATGCAGACAAAGCCTAAGATAAGGCTCCGAACATTTAACATCAAACTAGTTCATGCCACATACCTGAGATTTCCTTCAGTCTCCTGATTGCAGGTTCCTCCAGCTGCTTGATCTGGTCCTTCACGATCACCTCGAAGGTCTTGTAGTTGATGAATCCTGGGAGTTCTCTGCCTCGGTATTTTTCCTCATAGTCCTTCATTTCCTTCTCAATCCTCTTGTTAACTAGAAAATTCCCCAAAGTATTCAGGATAAATGGTAAATGACGTGACCTTCGGGTTGCTCCATTCTATGCTCTCTCAAAAAATGGACAGCTATACCGTACAAAACAACACAGTGTATGAAATTCTTGAAAAATGACAAATCTTTATCACTTATAATGTTGTATGTGTACCATTTCTTCAATCACTAGCTTCTTAGCTTTGATATATATATATAAAAAAAAACATCTGATTTCTTTCATGCATTTGTTTGGCATGAAATTTTTGGAAAATTATGTTGATAGAAAGATAACTACATAGATATATATGTAGAGCCAAACTAATATATCGTCAAACCTCTACTTACATGTCAGTCCTGAGCTGTCTAGATGAATCTTCCAGAGAACAAACTGCCTCCTCAGACCTGAGAAGATGTTGAAATGTGACACGCTCTTCAGATTCTCTCCAGTTGTCAGGTTGATGCCGTCCTGAGTGAACACTGTGATTTTCTATGAAACGCCACAAAAACGGAGATCAGCAGTCTAATTTAAAATAACCACACTCCGTGGTGGAAAAGCCAGAAAATTCTTTAATTACATAGAAAACACTTAGGTGAGGTAGGAAAGCCAGTGTATCAACGACATAAAGATGCTCAAATATGAAGTTTAATCAAATTTGTATGCTTTCTCTAATTTAAAATATACATATAAATATAAATTCATAGGCCCGTTATGATGATTAGCAGGAAAGATTAATTGCGCCTGGTTAACATTTACGTGAAACGATCAACAGGGTTAAATTCAACTGGTAAGTGAGACTGAATTTACGGTTTGTGGTTAGTGTATAATTTCCATTGTTTAACAATCACAAAGCACTTTGTAAGCTGAATTTGGAAACACTAGAAGTGATCACTTATGATTATAATTTACTACAGTGATGATGAATTGATGATGATTATTTCAAAGTTTAGGAACTGTTAAAGTTTATTTGGATCGTGTGTAGCACTCACGTCAATCAGAAAATATATCCTCTCTCCTGGTTCTGTAGGAGGCCCTGAGCCATAGCGATCCAGTTCACCCTGGATTTCAGCCAACTTCATTTCAATCTGCTCCTCTAGTCGTGGAAGAGATCGCTAAATACACACACACACACACACACACACACACACAGGAAAAGCAAGGATTTTTACTATGAGCAAGGTTTTTTTTATAGTACACAATCTCCAGGATCCTTAAACAAAGCTATCTTTACCTCGATGTGAAGAACGAGTTCGAGCGTGAGTTTCTCAGCCAGTTTGGGAATGGTGGCCATGCCTTCCTCAAACAGCGTGCTGTGGAAAATAATTAACCATACTTAACCATAAACTCAGCTTTTTATAAAATCCATTTTTCCTGGTTTAGTGATCACTATGACCCCTTTTTACTAGCTAATATGTTTAACACTAATATCTTTAACATTCTACATACTGCTCCTTTAAATCCTTAAAGGAATTTCAAGGACAAATTCCAAATACTTGATTTGAAAACATTTCAAAATGACAACTCTGAAGACATAACTGCCCTCCAAATATAAACAAAATATGGCACCTGAAATGTAGGTGGTCTTTAAAGAAGTCCTTCTCCTTCTCGGTGGCTTCGTGCAGAGAGACGCGGTCCATGATCTCCTTCTGCCCTCGGCACCTGACGACCATGTAGCCTTTAGTGAGGTAAATGATCTCGTTACGGATGATGGACACCACCGTGTCCTCCGTGCCTTTATCCACCAGGTCAGGCTTCGTTAGGATGCCTGTTATAGTCAACACACACACACAGAAGCTCATGGAAGACAGCTAACGCATGTGGTGTAGTTAGAGAAGAAGAAGAAGAAGAAACACCACCAGGTTTGCAATTTGCTATATATTAAAATGATACATTGATGAAAAGGCTGCACAGACCGAGGGTTCTCTCGCCATTTGGATCAACTTCCTGAGCCATCTTCAGCGCTTCAGTAGTGGCGATGTCCACGTTACATGGCACCACCACCAGGTTGATGGTTTCTTGCTTTTTGATGAACTTTTGGATCAGCCTCTTAATCTGAATGAAAGTCATTCATGTGCTGATATTACAGCTCAATACAACAATGGTTCATTTTAATCTTTTATCAGGATTTACCATGTAATATTAGTGCCATATTTATTAAGAATACCACATTACAAAATTGATTTATTATTTAATCCCTAATAAAACTTTTTAATAAATCCCTAATTTCACTTTACCTGTTCTCCGATGTTCTCCGGTTGGCCTTTGACTGCCACACGCGCAATACCAGGCAGATCGATGAGCGTGAGGTCAGGAACATTGGCTGATGTCACTTCCAGGCTGATGAGGTCATCACAGATGCCCACACCGACCCCAGCCATATGGTCCTGAGCTAAAAAAGGGCACGCACATAAGCCAATAATAGCTGGTAAAAAAATGTGTATAACTAAGCAAAACTAGCTAGCTAACATTAGAGAAAATCACTAACCAAAAAAACATTAAAAATTAAAAAGCCAAAAAAAAGCTAGCCAGGTAACATAAGAGAAAATATCCAAACAGTGGTAGCTAGGTAAACATTAGAAACGAAATCGCTAAACGAATTAGATAGCTAATGTTAAAGAATAAGATGGCTAACTTAACGCACCAAAGGGAGGAATTCCTATACACACACACTAGCATTATGGGTTACTTTGGGTAGATTTATTACATATCTATAATCCTAATTAAATCCATTTATGTTCCAATGCGTAACAATATAAAATGTTACTATGAGTAGAAAAAAAGTAGGAAATGGGAAGATGTGCAATGTTCCCTGCTAGCTTTCATGAAATATTAGCCACATTAGCATAAGCAAGAGAAGTACTCATTCAAATTTTCTTGATTTAGTTGTTGATGGCAGAGTTGAAGATTTAATAATAATAATAATAATAATAATAATAATGATAATAATATAGTTTAAGTTATTTTATGTTATGTATCAGAGTCTGTGCAATACCTTCTCTAATCTTTTTCTCCACATCTGCTGGATCATGAATCTCTTCCTCATAATCATGGTACTGGATCTTTCCATGCCACAAGTCTTCCTCTCTGCTCTTCTTCATCTTGAGCTCGAGCGGACATCGCGTCACGATACCTGCGTGTTTATTGGCAGAGAATTAATGGATGCTACTAGCTGAATAGATCCTTTTCGCTTTTAGGTTCTTCTTCAGTGTCTATTTGAGAACAGCAGGTGTAGCTAATTATGCTAGTTAGCTAGCATTACATTGCACTCTATTCCCATATTGACCATTTAAACAGTTCTTGACTACGTTTCATCCCTTTCCCTTCAGCCTCCTTATATAATTTTTGCCTTTGAACACCACAACGTAAGATGTTTGCATACAGAAAATAATCACAACACAAAAATAACGTGGTCTGAGATAGTTCTGAGGTAAATGGATCCTTGCGTCTGCGTGCTGTCTGCTCTTTTTTCCTGCTTGTATGCTCTTGTCTCTCTGGCTGGGCTCCTAAAGATGGATTCTTCTGGCAATCATCATTAACTGGTTGACATGACCTAACCAATGGGAACACAGAAACTTGGCCAAAAGAGACAGAGCTTTTTGTGCATATAGAGTTCACAGAGTGTCTCCTTAGCATTAGCGCTGGGGGGAATGTACACTCTCACTATAAGGACAATGGTGGATTCCTGTGGGAAATAAAATGGTCTGCATCTAACAGTCACAAACTCCACCAGCGACCAGCAGTCACTAGAAACTAGCACCAAGTTCTTGCACCATTCCGTGCTGACGTAAACCCACAAGCCACCAACACGAGCCTTACAGCACAGAGCTGCGTTTCTGTCAGTACGAAACAAGGCAAGCCTGTCAAGTTTGATGATGTCTATAAAGATGATCCGTAGACACCATTTATCCTTAATTACGTTTTTTTTTGTTTGTGTTGCATCCAACAACTTTAGCATAAAGAACTTTTTTTGATCTTGCATATCCTTCTTTCATCTTTCCATCTTCCTTTAGAGAAATTCACATATGCTGAACTTACATGTACAGATTATATTAGTATAACATTTTATTTAACTAATTATACAATGGTATGTAATGTTGAGTGCGTGTGTGTGTGTGTGTGTGTGTGTGTGTGTGATTTTTGAAATGTATTTTATAGTCCAAGGTCACTGATGTCAGACTAAGTATTAAGTATATTATTATTAATATCACTGTGAAAGTGAAATAACCTTGTTTTTACTTTTTAGTTGAATGAACAGTGGTATGAATGTGAATATTTCAAAAGGGTTTATGTTTAATGCATGAAAACAGTTAATATAAAGTGAATAAATAAAAAATTTTGATTTTTGAAAATGTAAAATTTTGTTTAATTAATTTTTTTTTTTTTTTTTATTTAAAAATTGTGTTGCCCCATGGAGTCTCACCACTCCCGCGGGGCAGCGCGACTCCGGACAGCGCCTCCAGCACCGAGCTCTTCCCCGAGCTCTGGTCTCCGATCACGGCGATGGCGGGCAGCGCGAGATCCTTCTCCACACCGAGCGCGCGCAGAGAGTCGATCAGGTCGATGCACGGACGCACCTTCTCCTCATACTGCTCACTCAGGCTCGCGCTCATCTCCGACAGCTCAGAAACTCGGTAAACAATCAACAATTATGAACAAGGAATGTGACTTCGTGTGCGCTTTTACACAGCAGCTCTGTTTCCTCTGTGCTTCTTAAAAAACTGAAACTTATACACACCGGGTTGCTTTACTTACTGATCAAATCCAACGAATCGGTTCTTTCCAAATGATTCTTCTAACGGAGTCGATTCTCTGAGTCACAAGCACAAATTAAAGCCCTTTTTTTGTCAAAGACAAATATATATATATATATAATTATCATATATATCTTGATAGCTTATATAGACAAGACAACATAAGTGTTTGCCACTGTAGCTAGTCGTACACAATAAACTCGACTCACTTATATAGCTTTGATTCAAAGAATCGATTCAGTGAATCGAGTCCTTTTGTGGAATAAAAGGCAGAAAACGAAAGCAAGCATCGGTTTTCGTCTTGTATTAGGTTTCATTTCCTGGTAAGATTCAACAGAAAAAAATCAGATGTGTTACAGTTTTATTTAGGTAGATGTGTTCAGAATTACAGCAAAGTAATGAGAATGAGAAGTATTATAGCATAGGTTAAAGGAGCAATAGGTAATTTTTTTAACAAACAATAATTATTAAAATGTAATCTTATTTCCTGTGCGCTTTTACAGCTCTGTTTCCTCTACGGTTCTTGGAATTATTCACTTCCTGTGCTCCAAGGATGTTTCACCTGTCTTGCAAATTGCCACCGAATCGGTTCTTTCTAAATGATTCTTCTAATCGAGTCGATTCCTGGAGTCGATTCTCAAACACAAACATATTAAAGACAAAAAAAGTTTTTTGTTATCTTATACAGACTAGACAATCTGGGTGCTCTGTAGTGGTCTGTGACTGTAGCTGGCCTACACAATAAACTCTACTCGCTTAAACAGCTTTGTTCTAAAGAATCGACTCAGCGAGTCGACTCTTCAGCATAAAATCCAAACTAGAAACGAAGCCTCGTGTTAAGTTTAGATTGCACAGAAGAAAGAAAAGGTTATATTTAGTTCGGTTTGAATAAATGATAGAAACTACTATAACATTTGCAAATGTCGAAATTTTTAAATCGATATTTTCACCAGGCTAAAGTTTTTGTAGCCCATTATTCTTTGCTCAGTTATTCTTTTTTCTGAACTTCATCAGAGTCAAAGCTTATTTACAACCCAAAAAAAATAAACATAAAGCATCTAACTAATGAGAATACATTGCAAACTTATGCAGCATCCAGCAAATCATTTTAGAAATTATTATGTATTTTGATAGTTTTTATAAACAATCATAAAAAAGTCAACATTATTCAAAAATAGTAAGCATATTGAACGTTATAAATGTGTTTAATCATTTTCTCTGTTCTATTAAAATACATTTAGGTGTAATAAAGGGTTGTAGAAAGATGATATGCAGGTCACTAAGTGTATAGACAGTCACATTGTCTGAACAATGTGATATATAGCTAGTATTAACCACTAGATGGTGCTGTTGGCCTTTGTCATTTTCTCCAACTTTGCTGCTAGCTGTTGTTGTTGCTTCTCTTTCAGCTCTTCCCATTAGAGGTCGCTAGAGCAGATCATTGGTCCATGTATTTGATTTGGCACAGTTTTTATGCCAGTCGTCTTTCCTGACGCAACGCTCCCCAATTTTATCCAGGCTTGGGGCCGGCACTGAGAGTGCACCGTTGCATGCAACCCTTTTGGCTGGGGGTTGGTTCCCTGGCCGGGTTTCAAATCCGGGCTGCAGCAAGCTCTAAAAGTGACACTACACCGTACACCCTAAGCAGTGACCATTCCTCTTAAAAAAGTGGTTATATACCAATAAGAATTAATCATATGCACTAGAAAAGTAGCTATGTGCCATTAAATTGACACTATACCCTATACAGGGGGCAATACGCCATATAAAAAAAAGCATCTGCACAACAAACATAGTCCTAAAAAGTGTCACTAAGCCCTAATAATTGGCTGCATGCCCTAAAAAAGCATTAACACACCCTTAAAAGTGAGGCCTGATCATCACTTTGACCTTACTATCAATGCACAGACGCACCTTCTCCGCATACTGTTCACTCAGGCTCACAGGCTAACAGATGAAGAATTATTAATTATTATTAAGTAATCTTATTTTGTTTAAAGGGTGTGCTTTTACACAGCTCTGTTTCCACTGTGTCTCTTGGAAAAGAGTACCTGTTGTGTGACTCAGAGCAGGAAAAACACTAACATGCAGGAGCAGGATTGGGAACCTGTTTGTTTTTGTTCTTTTTTTACATAATGACCCTCATCAAAAAATCCTAAAGGATTCCAATAAGAATTCTAATAAGAATTTCTACCATATTTTGGAAGCATTCCTATAAAATTCTTATAGGAATTGTCTCAGATATAAATATCCTGTTTTTTTATTATTTATAGAAATTTTATAGGAATGGTTCCAAAATATGATAGAAATTGTAATTAGAATCCTGTACAAGTTTCTTATTTGACAAGGGAGATTATATATCACACACACACACACACACACACACACACACACACACACAGTCATGTTAAAAAAAACATTAGGACACCCCATTAAATATTCAATTCTTTATTAAGAAATGTCAACATGTCAATTTCTGATCTTGTTTTAATTTGTACCTGTTGATGAAAGTGATGCAGTTGCATGGAAACAACAAAAAAATCACTTTGTTTTCACTTATTAAACAAAAGAAATCAACAAAAATGAGTATTTCAACTGAGGAAAAAGTTAGGACACCCTATGCCCTAATAGCTAGTGTTTCCCTCTTTGGCTGAAATAACCTCAGTGAGACGTTTCTTGTAGCCATCGATCAGTTTCTGACATCGACTGGAAGAAAGTTTGCCCCACTCCTCCATGCAGAATTCTTTTAGCTGTGTGATGTTTGAGGGGTTTCCTGCATGCACAGTCCGTTTCAAATCACCCCACAGGATCTCAATAGGATTTAGATCTGGGCTTTGACTTGGCCATTCCAGAACTCTCCATTTTTTACTTTTCAGCCAGTCCTTGGTGGATTTACTGGTACGTTTTGGGTCATCGTCATGTTGCAAGGTCCAGTTCCACTTCAGCTTCAATTGTTTGACAGATGGTCTCACATGTTCCTCAAGCACCTTCTGATACAATGTAGAATTCATAGTGGATTCTATGATGGTGAGCTGGCCAGGGCCTGCTGCAGCAAAGCATCTCCAAACCATAACACTTCCACCTCCATGTTTCACAGTTGGTATGAGGTTCTTTTGCTGAAATGCTGTGTTTGGTTTATGCCAAACATGTCCTCTGGTATGGTGTCCAAATAATTCAATTTTAGACTCATCTGTCGAAAGCACATTATTCCAGAAGTGTTGGCCTTTGTCTATGTGTTCTTTGGAAAACTTCAGTCTTGCTCTCATGTTTTTTTTACACAGCAAAGGTTTCCTCCTTGCACACCTCCCATGATAATTAAAGTTGTGCAGTCTCTTTCTGATTGTAGATTCATGCACTTTGACATCAACTGTAGCAAGAGCTTGCTGTAGGTCCCGTGATAGTATTTTAGGGTTTTTGGAGGCTTCTTTAAGCATCTTGCGGTCTGCTCTTGGGGTGAGTTTGCTTGGACGGCCTGACCTGTCCATGTTGGCAGTTGTTTTAAATGTTCTCCACTTGTAAATGATTTTTCTTTTGAGATCTTTTTATATCCTTTACCAGACTCATAAGCATCAACAATTTTCTTTCTGAAGGCCTCAGAAAGCTCTTTGGATCTCACCATGGTGATACCTCTCACTTCAACAATTAAGAGCAAACCAAACTAAATGTCTGAGGTTTAAATAATGCAAGCCTCCTTCAAAATGCTCTGTAATGATGTTCTAATAATTTGCACCTGATGTGATACACCTGTAGGTAATTTTAGCCATTTTAAGTACAAATAAATGTGGGGTGTCCTTACTTTTTCCTCACAAGAAATTGGATTTTTTTTTAAATTACATTTTACAAAGACTTTTCTTTGGTTTTATTTGTTTAGTTATATTAGTTGAATCTCTCAATATTGTTAAAATGAAGAGCAAATGTCCATATGTTTAACTATGTTAAAAAACACACACACACACAGGCTTTCATGGGGTGTCCTAATTTTTTCACATGACTGTATATATGTAATAGGATGAATCTAATTTTAAAGAAAACCTTTTAGGATTTTAAAACTCCCAAAGCATCCTGTGTAATTTCCAATAAATGTCCTACAGGATATATATATATATATATATATCCTGTAGGACATTTTTAAAACTCCCAAAAACTCTGTAATTTCCAAAAACCTTCCAAAAACAAGACATTATTTCCAATAAAACACAAGTAGTTTTCCAATAAGATACTAAAAATCAACAGGATTTTTTGACAATAGAGTAAAGCTGACATCTGCAACCTCATAGACGTATGTCATGGAAGGTAAACATACTGAACCTTAAAAATGTGCTTAATGATGTGTTTGTTCTATTAAAACCCATTTAGATGTAATAAGGGGTAATAGTAAGATGGTCTTTAGGTGTATAGAGTCATACAGTCTGAATAAAGAGATATATAGCTGGCATTAAACACTAGATGGCACTAGATGGTTGCTCAAAATTTGTCGCCAGTTATCTCACAAAAATAAAAAGGTTTTAATTTTTTTTCTTTTTTTAATCTTCTACTTACTATTCACACAGTCTGTGTGTATTTTAATCAAGTATGTTCCAATCTAATCTACGGGCAATATGCTATAAAAACACCTACAAATATGAAAGGCCATAAAAGCACCCTAGGATACGCTAATAAGCACTAAAATGTGTAAATGTCATGCAGCCTACAAAAATAGCAATATGCCCCAAGACGTGACTACGCACCTCAAAAAATGACTTGAAAAGCGACCGCATAAAAGTAGCCATGTGTGCTAAAGTGGCCATCCATCCTATAAAAATGACTATACACCCAAAGAAGTGGCCGTCCTACTAAGAAAAGTGACACTATGCTCTAAATAGTGGTCATCGACCATCCACCTGAGAAGAAATGTGCCCTAGAATTAACCCTATACCCTAAACAAAGGGGCAACAGGCCATCAGGGTTGAACATCCACCCTACAGAGGTGACCATACACACTAACAAGTTAACATTCCTTCTTAGAAAAGTGTCACTGTGCCCCAAACAGTGGCCTCACACCCTAAGAAGTGATTATCTGAACTTCAAAAGTAACAGTGTGCCCTAAAAAGTGACCCTATACCCTAAACAAGGGGCAATATACCATAAAAAGTTCAAATCCACCCTACAAATGTCGCTATACACCTTAGAAAGTGAGAAAAGTTATACAGTACTCTAGAAAGTAACCATACACCATACAAAAAGTGACACTATGCCCTAAAAAGTTATCTTACACCCTAGAAAAAGTGGTTTTATGCCCTAAGAAGTGATCATCTGAATTTAAAAAGTACCATAAAAGTGACCATACTTCCTACAGAAATGAGCACACACCCTAAGAAGTGACGATTCTTTTTAGAAAACTGACAATATGCCCTAAAAAAGTGATCATGTCCCCTAGAAAAAGTAGCTACATGCCCTAGAAATGAACCCTGAACAGGGAGCAATACACCATAAAGAGTGAACATCCACTCTTACAGGAACTCAGAACAGGAACTAACTTGTTTCATGGCTGTTCCATAACATTAAATGCAACTGTAAACGGATAAAAAGTATGATGTGTTCTTTTAAAAAAAAAAAATTTGCAAATTGCTGCGATATAAGAGGAATAAAACACTTCAGAATGTGCTGTTATAGGAAAATGATGCACTTGTTGATTAGTTTTCTATAACAGCAGTTCTTCCTTAAAGTTACTTTCCGTAATACCTCCTTGTAAGAAAATCGAACCCTGTGCATGTGACAATACTCAACCCCATGTAAACATGCTAGAGACCATCATCGCCATAAATAATCCGCACAATTCACCGTATCATCATCATTTCCATCCAGCGTACGTGCGATTGTCTATTTTTGCGCATGGGAATGACCTTTTCCTCCGCAGATAACAGTCTACAGAGTATCATGTATTATCCCGACCCTTTCCTGTCTAAATCAATCAAACGCACACATACACACACACGCACTCACACACACACACACACACACACACACACACACATACACACACCTTTCCCCTCATTGAGCTCGGCTTCCTTCCGTCGATTTCAACAAGAACCCATAAGTCCCAGCTTTGAGAAAAGTCTGAGGAACAAAAGTACATGTGTGTAACCGAGTCAGCGTGTAATCCTTTTTTCACGACATTTTAACCTCTTGAGTGCAAATGTACAATTTTTTTAAAGCTAATTTTGCTCCTGAAGGAACACTGGCGCTCATTTCCCAGAATTTAAGTAAGGAATAGCACGCTGACACTCACACAGTGTTGTACTGTTACAGGAAAATAATCAACGTCAGGATGGTGTGATGAAACAGAGCTGGTGTTACCGTTATTTTCCTAAAAACAACACGTCCCAACATGCTTTATTCCTCTTATACCACAGACATTTGCCAATAATTACGATTATTTAATTTAAGAACGACACATCATACATTTTATCCATTTATAGTTACGACTTTTAACTCCACTGACACTGGAGACTCCTTCCCTAAATGTTAAAGAAAACATCTTACAGAAAACATCCCCATCTCAATAATTACACATTTCCATTTCGTAAAAAAATCCCTACGAATAAGCTGTTACTATAGAAACGATAACGTATTAGAATGAACTTATTATAATATAATGCTGTGATTTGCAGTTACACTGCTCTCAGAGCTGCTGGTATAAGAAATGAATCAACACTTTTCGACCAATCGGAATTGAGTATTCAACATTTTTAGCTTCCGGAGCAACATTTTAGTTTGATTCGACGTAGAATTTTAAAATTTGAAGCATTTTTAATAGCATTTTAACTCCTTTAGTGACATTGTAGCTATTCTTGATGCCTTTTTCCTTCATTACTGTTGTTTTTTTTTTTTTTTTGGTAGCTGTGTTAGCACGTTAGCACAGCATGACTGTGTGTTGAGGGAAATTTAACACCGAATGAAAAATGATTAGGCCATGTGCATACATGAACGGAGTAGTAGGAGTAGTAGTATTAAGCCAGAGTAACGCTTAGTTTAAGACCACCATAGTGATACGTGTGTGTGTGTGTGTGTGTGTGTGTGTGTGTGTGTCTGGTCCTCCTCATGTGTCATTTTTATCTCTGGACTAGGCAGCCTAATCAGGCCAGAGTCTAATGTAAACCAGAATGTCTTTTTTTTTTTTTGTCTGCTTATTTTTGCAGTCCAGAGACTTTGAAATATATTAAACCAAAATGATTTCGAAGTCCTGTACCATCGGAAAGAATCACTCTGATTTGTGTTTAATGGACGGTATGATGATTACTGTGGGAGAAACCACAATATCATCTTCTCATGTGTGTACAGTAGTGGTGTGATAATCGGCTGACGTTTATTTGCTCTACCGTTATATATATAATGACCATTGTGTTCCACTTCTATTCCACTTCTAGTCTCATTTCCTCTATGCCAAGGTAATTTAAAAAAAAAAAATCTCCAGAAAATTACCAGTTCCTTAATGTTGAAAAACTGTCAGAAACAAAATTGTTTAAAAATAAAACTCCACAAACCCTGTGTGTACAGATTTATTTCACGAGCATCATCAAATGACTGAAAAATTAGTCTAATTGTTTACATGTGTGCAATGATGATGTGTCTATTACTATTGTTATTTTTCTGTCTGTAATATTTTTCTGGAATGTTTATTTTGTCTGTGTTTTGTTTGTTTGAATTTTGTCTGTAGTATTTTGCCCGAGTGGTTTGTCTGTTTGTATTGTATTGTTTTATTTGTATTATGGTGTTTTGTCTGTGTGCATTATGTGTCTAAGTATTTGTTTGTATTATTTTGTCTGTTTTGTCTGGATTTATTTTTGTTTGTGTTTTTTCTTGTATTATTTTGTCCAAATGAGTATTTTTTGTCTGAGTGTTTTGTCTGTAGGTGTCATTCATTTGTCCTTTGTATTATTCTATCCCACATATTATGCCTGTTTGTATTTTTGTATTGTTTTGTCTAGAGTATTTTGTCTGTATGTAATATTTTAACTGTGTACATTAATTTGTCTACATAAAGAGTTAAAATATTACATAAAACATCCAGGCAAAAATACATATACATACAGATACAAATACATAGACAAAATAACACAAAAAAACAAAAATAATACATACAGACAAAAAAAAACAAATGTACAAAACACAGAGACAAGACACAAACAAGGCACAGACAAACCACAGACAAAATAATACAGAGAATGTATGTAGACAAATTAATGTACACAGTTAAAATATTACATACAGACAAAATACTTGTTTGTTTGTTTAGTCTGTATCAATAATTTTGTCCAAATTATTTATCTACCTTATATTGACTGAGAATTTTGTCTGTTTTTTTTTCAAGTGCTTTGTCTGTAAATAAATTTTTGGCTGAAGTAATATTTGTGTCTGCATGTAATATTCACTTTTTAACGTATTAACTTTTCTAAGTATTTTCTCTAGTTTTGTCTGTATGTATTGCTTTGCTTGTTTTGTCTGTATGTATTGTTTTGTTTCATATGATTCCTTTGAATATGTAGGTTTGTCTGAATGTTTCTTTCTGTATGTTATTTTTTCTGAAATTTATATATATATATATATTTTGTGTGCAGTATTTTGTCTCAGTGTTTTGTCTGTTTATATTTTGCGGTTTGTCTATATTTATCATTTAATCTAAGTAACATTTTGCCTGAATGTTTATTTTCGATTTTACTACCCTCTTGTTTTTTTTTTTTCATTTTATCTGTATTATTTTGTTTTTGTTTTCTCTGCACGTTTGTTTGTCTGAATGATTTGTCTATTTGTATTATTTTGCTTGAGTGTTTTGTCTGCATGTATTTTTTTCCATTTCCTCCTCAGTAACCTACCCCTGGGTCTGAGAATTTTGCTTTATATATAAACTTTATAAGTAACTTATTGTAATGTCTCAGGATGCAAAGGCAAAGATTTGTAGCTGACAGAAATTAGTAGCATGGTCCAAGAAGCATAAAGCAATCCCGATAAACAGAAACTGATATGTTTTGACTGATGGCTTCACCCCTCTGAACAGATATATTGGATTTGCCCAATTTGTTCAAATCCCCATGGTGATATCATCTCTTCTGGCATGCCCGTGTTAATACCCTCAACCACGTTGTATATCTTTCTGAAATTTTTTTCACTGTTGATGGTTGTAGTACATTACAGCATGGCGGACGATGTTGAAGAGACTCCTCGTTCTGGAAATTCACACCATACTGACACGCCGTGTACGCCATGCCTTGAATATATATCAAACGAATTCTCCACAGATTAATCACCGGCGTTCTGTCGCAAGCCATTTGGCGTAACGGCTGCCAGTTCGCTCGAGCTGTAGCATAAAATGGTCTTGTATTCTACATTTCTGGGACACTGAACAGATGTTCTCTGCTCAATGGCCATATTGCCTCGACTATATTGCTTCAACTACTTTCATACACAGTCAAACCTGCGTGCAGTCTGAGGCGGCATCAAATGGCGAAGATGAAAGTGATGGCTGGATGTGTTATATTCTCACTGCTTTTTATCTATAACCCATCTGGAAGAGGCTAAAAAATTTAAACATGGCTCAAAGTCACACTTTTATATGCCTTGCCCTAAAAATCCACAGTTGTGCCTATAGAAATGAACATTTTCTCCATGCTAACACATTTTGCTAAATCAATCATGCTTAGCAAAAACAACATACAGATTTCTGATTTCTGAAAGCTATGCTCTGTCACAATTTTTAACTCATTTAACGTAAAGATATTAAAATAGTCAGGATGAAATCCAATTTCTTCTATCCACTAGTAGTGAAAAAAGAAAAGAAAAAGAAAAGAAATTCTATTTTCTCTATGCTAACATGCTCCATGCTTGTATTTAGCTACCCAGGAAATCTAATTTGTGTAATGATGGTATATAAATCCACTTTTTCATACGCCATGTTAACTCTTTGGAACTTAATAATTACTTGTTTAATGCTAGAAAGTTAGCAGTTTGTCAAGATTTGTTGTTTTGCTTCCATTTTAGCTAACACTTGTACAAGGCTAACTCACGTGTTTGTTCCGCTCTGCGTTGTATATTCCTTTATCATGAATTTTTTTCTAGCATAAATGAAAGCTAGCATATACACCTGTGTTTTGATCTGAATAAAATGTCCATAGTCATGTTTGCGTAATTCGATGCTAACTCTTTAGAAACAAATCAGTTTAACACACTTAACATTAAGAAGTTACCAGTTAGCATGAAGTTTCAAACTTATAACTTATAACACAAACACTTTATACATGCTCTCGCAATCCCTGAATCGCAAAGCCGCTAATTCAGAAGCTAACGCTAATTTTGTATCCAAGAAGCATTCATCAACTCAGACACACACTCTACAGTGCAGCTATTATCCATTTTCTTCGCACTTGGCCTTGTGCCTGAGTCATGATTTGTGTCTTTGGGTTTGTGTACAGAATCTGACAAACTCCCCGCCTCAGACTTGAGCTCGATGCTAAATACAATACATAATGCAGAGACGACTTCCTCCATTGTGTGACGCTGGGTGGGGAGCTCTGTCGCCACAATGCACCTCCTTTTCCTCCTTCGATACACACACACACACATACACACTCTTTCCACTTCACTACATGAGGTTTAAATGCTAATGACTCCTTCACTCGTTTTTTTTTTTCACTCCAGCCGTAATGTAACACATCTGTCGAGCAACGCTCTCAAGTCTGCTCGTGTTAAAGGTCTTCAACATCTAAGCATTTTTCAAAAAAAAAAGGATCAGTTTGGCAAATGGTGCATAACACTTTAAGAAATGTTGAGTTTAGGAAGATCAGTCGAAGAACAGTTCTACTCCAACTCCAACAGGACAAAAAATGTGAGAAATTTTTTTTTATCTGAGCAACAAATGAATGAATGAATGAATGAATGAATGAGAAAACAACGTGAGCTAAATTCAATAAACCCCAATAATAAACCATGGCACTGTGACATTATTAAATAAATATTTAAGTAAATGATTAGTATTGATTTAAAGGTTTAATTATAATTTAAATTACAACATTTGTCATCCAATAACACTCATAATTAATATGTAATAATTGATCGTTATAAATAATAATAATAATAATAATAATAATAATAATGTGACCCAGATCAGGATAAACTGTTTTTTAAAGAGGAATGAAAGACTGATTATAATAAATAAATAAATAAATAAAAAGATATACTGATAGATCAATAGATAGATAGACAGACAGGCAGACAGATAAATAAATAATTTTAAAAACTGTATAATAATTCCTGTGATTGATTGACTCCCACCTGGTTTACTGAAGATGAATGAAAATAATTATGAAATTAATATTTACATAAAAATTTGAATTATTTATTTCAATATTCTTGGTCACCATCCAGGTATCTTAAATATTTCGTCTTCAATTAAATGACTGTTTATTGAAGAATTTATTATTTATAATCCAGTAACAAAAAATGTAATATGTCACCTCTACTTAAAGAAACCGATGCAGCGGCGCTTTAGTCCTTCAGTCTTGAACAGATCAGCTTCCAAAGCGTCAGCATTCATGCTAACATCGTGCTTGTCATCTCAGAGATCGCTAACTAGCTGAGCCGAGTTTCTGCCGTAACTCAGTGCGACTGTGTCGTGCATCAACGTCTCCACAGCAACTCGACTGTTTTGTCCTTTAGTTGATCGCCATCGTAACTGCTAGCATTAGCAACATCTCCCCGTGACATTGGCACACCGCACATCCGCTAACTTCTGACAGGGATGATAAAAACACCAAGACATTTGCTAAACACATTACCAGATATTTCAGTATAAACAGATCGAATGTGTTTGAGGGCGGAGTTTTCCTTTCATAAGGTGCCAGTCATAGCAATATTGTACTTTATATCACATTGTAGAAGGAGGATCAGGTTTCGTTTTAGTGCTTTGGGCTTTTTTAATGGCTTTAATGGCGCATGAATGGCACGTAGAGGGCACTTGTGAGTACCCCAAAGGACATGTGGACCTTACAGACACAGCTGAGTATTGGACTCTGGAATCTGGTATCATTTGGTGAATTAATACAATCTTATTTTTATCCCTATATGTGTATATATATATATATATATTGTGTGTGTGTTTGTGTGTGTGTGTGTGTGTGTGTGCATGTATAGTCAATATGCATTGTGTAAATAAGAAAATGTAAAAAAAAGAAAAAAAATTATTTAATGAAAAAGTAAAGTAGTTTTGGTGAAAGATAAAGAACAAAAACACAAAGAATTATACAAATTTATGGAAAAACAAAGAAGAGAAAATAAAACTAAAAACTAAAAAAAAAAAAAAAATCCGGTGAAAACAAATAAAATAAATATATAAAAATAAAATTTTAAATAAAATAAATGGATGAAATAATCATAACAATATTGTGTTTATTATAGAATTTAAGATGTTAAAAAAAGAGAGTTTTGAAAGATGAAAAGTTCAAAATTAAAGTAAAGATTACTTTTAGAGAGTGACACACTAAATTTGCACTCATATGCTCTCTCTCCACACACACACACACACACACACACACACAGGACTCAATGGACCAGTGTTGCTGTGAGTGTTTTTTTTTTTATACAGCACTCCTGCTTTAATGGAATCTGGTTTATGCAATCTTGAAATAATAGAAATGTTTCCTGAGGGTGCACACACACACACACACACACACACACACACACACATGCACACACATATTTAGACATACAAATACTTGACTCACTAACATGAATAACAAACAGACTCTTATTTAATTTGTTTTACTTACTTTCTTTCATATTTTTAATAAACTCTTCAAAATTCTTTCCTCATTTTTTAAAAAATTCTATATTATTTATTTTATTTGTTTTTTATCCCAACCTTTTCTTATTTAATGTTTAATATTTATTACCCATTTACAGTCTTCTTTTTCACTTCTAATTTTCTAAAAATAAAAAAAAAAATTAACCTTTTAACCTTTTAAAATTTGTTAATTTTTTTTCTAACCCCAACACAACTTTAAAATTGTTCAATTTTTGTATGTATTTTCTTTATACTTGTATTTTACAGAATTCTGGAATTTTCCTTTAAAAAACATTTTCACCTCACTTTCATTATTTTCACAAATTCTTTATTACAATTATTTATTTTGATTTTTTGTTTTATTTTACTGTTCTTTATAGGGTTTGAAGTGATTTCTTTAATATTAATTTAAATGTTTAACTTACATAGTGCCTGTACAGTAGCCTATGTATCATCAGCCAAAAAAAGAAAAAAAAACCCTAATTTTTTTTAGCTTAGAATTTATATTGTATCTTGCTTTTTTCACATTTGTTATTCATTTCTTTTCCTTTTTTTACCTTGAGATCTTTTTTTTAATATCTATCGAGTACCCGTGTATATTATTAATTTTATTTTCATTTTTTTCAGTTTCTCATTAATGTCTTTTTTTTCTTCTTTAATTTTACCTTTAAAACGTAGTCTTTTTTTTTTACTCCCACATTTTTAAAATTCGGAATTTCTTTTCAATTTGTTTATTCATTTCTTTTGATCAGGAGTGTTTGAAGTGATTTATTTATTATTTATTTAGGTGTTTATTTTATAAAGTGGCTTTCTAACAACCAAGGACATTTTTATAAGTAGCCTATGTGACACCACTAAAAAAAAAAATTTTATCTTTAGAAATTTATTTTGTATTTTGTGTTTTTCACCTTTTTTTATTCATTTTTCCCTTGATATCTTTTTTAAAATATCTATTTAAAATATTATTCTTACTCTTTTCAACTTGTCATTAATCTCTTTTTTTCTTCATTTTTTTTACCCCCAACATTTTTTTTTTTTTTTTAATTAATTATTTTTTTTTACTCCCACATTTTTAAAATTCTTAATTTCTTTTAACTTTATTTATTTATTTCTTTTGCTCAGGGGTCCAGAGCGGATCTCACAGCTGTGTTGTGGTGATTGTCAGGAGCGAGGGTTCTGAAGGAAACCATCAGGAGCTGAGACAAACACACTGCTCTGTAATTTATGACCCGGGCGTTTGGAAGGCCAAACACATGCTGTGAGACGTGTTTATTAACTCTCCCTCACCGCACTGGACTTGCCCGGTGACACTGAAATGTTTAGTTAACCCTTTTTTTTTCTCCAATGGAGCGGACTGAAGCCATTTTTGGGGTCTCATAATTATATATTTTCAGCCATTTTTCTCTGACATGTCGAGCGTGCCCTCCTCCCCAATGCAAAATATACACTGCGTGCGGTTAAATTGGAACCTTCTGGCCTGGAAAGTCATTTACACACACACACACACACACACACACCATGAAGGCAGGGAATCAAGTGCAAGTGCACATGAGAGGAAAGGAATGAGGGGGAGTGTGTGTGTACTTCACGTGGACTTCACACCTCACAATCTCTTTAAAATAGTCGAACGTTAAAAGAGACAAATGAAAAATGAGGAATGTTTAGCGGACTGCAGGTTTGAGACAGGGATGAAGGTGTCAAGTGCGAAAGACAAGAGAGAGAGAGAGAGAGAGACAGAGAGAGAGATGTAGATGAATATTGCATGAATATTTTATCTGACACTAATAATAAAGACTCGAAATGTAAGTGCATATAGAAAGTAGGAGAGAGAAAAGACAAGGAGAAAGAGAAAGTATGGAAAAGAGAAGAGAACAAAAGCAGAACTCAAGAGAGGAGGAGAAAATGGGGAGAAATGAGAGAAAGAAACAGAGAGGGAAAGAAATGGAAAAAAAGGAGAGAGATGTAGAGGGAAGAAGGAGAAGAGAAAGCAGGGAAGAGAGAGAAAGATAGGGACAGGAAGAAAGATGGAAATAGACAGAAAGAGAAGGAGAAGAAAGGAGAAGAGAAGGAGAGAAGGATTAAAGAGAAACAAGGGGAGAGAAAAATGAAAAGGAAGGGCAGAAAGATGGAGAGGGAGAGAGAGAGAGAGAAGAGAAGAGGGGAAGCAAAATGAACTGAAAAGGAGAATAAGAATTAAAGAAAGTAGCGAAGAGTAAGGATGAGAGCAGATGAGAGGAATAGACAAAGACAGAGAGGGGAGAAGAAATGGAAAAAATTGGAAAAAAAGAGAGAGAGGGACAGAGGTGTTAGAAAGCAGATTAGAGAGAGAGAACGATATGAAGAAAGACAGAGAGAGAAAAGGGATGGAAAAGGAAGGAGAAAGAGAGATGGTATGAAGAAAAATGGAGAGAGAGAGAGAGAGAGGAGCGAAAGAAGGGAAACAAAACAAACAAAAAAACAGGATGAAAGAAATACACAGGAAGATGGGAAGATGCAGAGAAGGAGAAGAAAAAGAAGAGTGAGACCAAGAAAGGGAAAGAGGGAGATTGAGAAAGAGAGAAAAATGGGAGTGAAAGAAGTGAAGAAAAACAAAGAAAAAGGAGAAGAAGGGGAGAGAGGAGAGAAGAAAACAAAGGGAGATGGAAAGACAGAGAGTGGAAGAAGAATGGAAAAAAGAAGAGTGAGTCAGAGAGAGAGGGAAAGAGGATTTAGTAAGCTAAAGAGAGAGAAAAAAGGTAGAGACAGGAAGAAAGACTGAGAGAAAAGCAGAGAGAAAAAGAAGGAGACAGAGACTATGGACAAAAATGAGAGAGGAGAGAAAAAAGGGAAGCAAAATGAGAGTAGAAAAGGAGGAGAAGAAATGGAGAGAGAAGCAGAAAACTGAAGATGATAGATAGCGTGAGACAGGAGAGAAAATACATAGAGAAGAGGAGGATGAGAGAAAAAGGCAGGAAAATGGGAAGACAAAGATAGAGAAAAGGAAAGAGGAAGGGGAGAAAGTGGGAGAAATGAAGAGAGAAAAGGGGAAAGAAACAAGATAGAAAAGGAAGAAGAGAGAGACTATGGACAGAAAAAGGAGAGAGAGAGAGAAGAAGCATAAATGAGAACAGAAATGGAGGAGGGGAAAAAGAGAGAGAAGGAGACAAATAGTGAGAGACAGACAAAAACAGAGTGAGAGAGGATAGACGATAGAGAAATGGAGAAGAGAGAAAGAGACAGAGGAAATTGGGAAAATGGAGAAAGAGCGAAAAAAGAGAAAAGGAACAGGGTGAGCTTGAGAGAGAAGTAAAGAGGAGGAGAGAAAGGGAGGGAGAGAATGATAAAGACAGGAAGAGAGACAAAGAGAAAAGGGTAGAGATATAGAGAAGGGAGAAAAGACAGATAATGAGAGACAGAGATGGATGGAGCAGGAAGAGCGAGTTGGAAGAAAAAGAAAAGAGAGAGAGAGAGAGAGAGAGTAAAGAGAAAGAGGGACAGATAGGAAAAGAACAAGAAAGATACTAAGAAATAGACAAGGAGAAAAGAAAAACCTGATGGAGGAGAAGAGACTAACAAAAAGAGTGACAGAGATTCAGAGTATTAATTTATATTATTAAATTATTTATTAAAATAATATTAATTGTATTTCTTTTTATTTCCCTATTTTATAGTTTAATTTTCTCCCTTTTTGTATCTACTTTCAAATTTTTGTCATTTTTAAATTTTATTTTTGAGGCATTTTTTTATTTTTAAACATTTTTTCATTGTTTATATATTAATAAATATTAATATTAATTATTAATAATAATTAATAATTATTTTTAATTATATTAATATTAATTTCTATTTTATTTGTATTTTATTGTTTTTTATGATATTGTTAGTTTTTTTGTTCTAAATTATTTCGTTATATATTTATGATGTCATGTTTCTTTCAGTTTTTACACTCAGTGTGGTGGAGCCATCTAATTTTTAATATATTTTAGAATAGTTATTCATGTGATGCTTGGTATGGTGGGAACATTTATTTGACCTGATAACGTAATAGAGCAGCTTTTAATATAGCAGCTAAACTTTTCTGTCTACGTAAAATAACAAAATTGCGTTGAAGACAACGTGACTGGAACAGGAGAGGTTCCTCGCGCTAGACTTCAAACCTCGCAATAAATCACTTTCCAAACTGATTAAAGGAGCACTTCACCTGAGATGACTAATGTGTCCAGAGCTAAATGAAAGTGAGAGATTTAGCTCATCATCGTGCTCTTATTTGCACTATCTTCATTAATTTTTTTTTTCAAACGCAGCCTCAGATAAAGATCTGCCGTTTGATTCAGGACTTCGCGGCTCTGAAGGAGAAGCAATAAAGTTGATATACGCCACCCGCATGTACCTTCGAGACGAGCGGCGTTGAGTTATGATGTCATGCTGGTGGAGCGTGTCACAGGAAATTATCTTTCTCACTGAAGAAAGAATGAATGCCTTCCTGTCCTCGGCTTCTCTCTCTCTTGAGTGTCTTAGCACGATGCCTGAAGGGGTGTGTAGCTCAGAGCTCACAGGTATCCATCAAATTTCCATATCTTCAGAATAATCATCTTCATTTTATCAGAGTTAATGATAATATAATGAAATACAGTGTGCTTTCCCATTAGACGGTATTTATTGTCATTTTTTTCCAAATACGGAACCTGATAAAACAAAATCTTCAAAGATTAAGTCCTTTTAAAAATATGACTTAAAAATCCTCTCAGAAATCCTGACAGAGTAGCTTATGATAGCTAACTAGCTATTATAAGCTATAAAATTATATTTAAAAAAAAATTAAACTTAAACCCTTTCAGAAATCCTGTCAGAGTAGCTTATGTTAGCTAACTAGCTAGTATAAGCAGTACACCATTACGAAAATATGAAAATGGCTTGGAAAGCCTCTCAGAAATCCTTAGTTTAGATTATTTTATATTAGCTAACTTGTTAAGCAGTAAAATTATAATTAAAAAAAAAATGAAATCTTCTCATAAATCCTGTCAGAGTAGCTTATGTTAGCTAACTAGCTAGCATAAGCAGTAAATTAAAAAAAAAATCTGAATATGGCCTAGAATCCTCTCAGACATCCTGTCAAACTAGCTTATTTTAGCAAAAGCTATACTAAAAGTTATTTAACATTATAAATAATATATAATAAGAATAAATATATAAAAAAAGAATACAGTGTATGAGTATGGCATGGTAGTGCAGTGGGGTGTAAACATTGTAGAAATCCTCTAAACAATCCTGTAAGATTAGTTTTTGTTAGCTAAATAACTCGTCTAAGCAGTAAAGATTATGAACATTTATGGATATGGCTTAAAAATCCTCACAGAAATCTTAGTTAGCTCGCTAGCATTAGCAGTAAAGACTATAAAAATTCACACCTGAAAATCTCTAAGAAATCCTGTCAGATTATTTCATGTTAGCAATCTAGCTAGTATAAGCAATAAAGATTATGAACTTGTATGATATGACTTAAATCTTCTGCAAAAATCCTGTCAGATTAGCTTATGTTAGCTAGCATTTGCAGTGAGGATTATATACATTTATAAACATGACAAAAATTCTCTCAGAAATTCTGCCAGATTAGTTTATTTTAGATAACTAGCTAAGCAGTAAATATTATAAATATTTTTGGCTATGGCTTAAAAACATTTTTAACCCTTTCAGAAAGATTAGTTAACACTACCCAGCTGCCTAGCATTAGCAGCGAAGGCTACAAATAGTCACACCTTAAGACCTCAGGTAAAAACCTTGAAATACAGTCATGTTAGCTTATGTTGTCCAGCTAGCAAGTGGTAGTAAGGATTATAAATGTTTATGATTATGATTTGAAAAAAAATCCACTCCAAAATCCTGTCAGCTTAGTGTATGTTAGCCAGCTGACTAGCTTTAGCAGTAAGGGTCATGAATATCAACATATTTTTATCAACATAATCAAAAAAATTTGCTCAGAAATCCTGTCTCAATAGCTCATCTGAGCTAACTGGCTAGTATAAGCAGTGAAGATTATGTATATTTATAATTATGGCTTAAAGATCCTCTCAGAAATTGCATGTAGCATGATCCTCTCAAAGTAGCATTTGTTATCTAACTAGCTAGTAGCAGTAAGAATTCTGCATATTTATCTTCAAAGATCCTCTAAGAAATTCTGTCAGATTAGCTTATGTTATCTAGTATAAGCAGTAAAGATTATGAATATGACAAATTCCTCTTAGAAATCCTGTCAGGTTAGCTAAAGCTGTCCACCTGGCTAGCATCAGCAGTGAAGACTATAAGAAATCCTGTCAAGTTAGCTTATGTTGGCCAGCTAGCAAGCAATTGGCAGGGAAGTTTATAAAGGTTTATGATTATGACTTCTGACTTATGAATGGTATCCAGTTGGCTAGCTTTAGCAGTGAGGGTCATGAACTTTAATGAAGACAATGAACATTCATAGCTAACTATCCTTGCTAGTTAGCTAACTAGCTAGTATACGTGGTAAAGATTATATCTATTTATAAATATGAGCTAAATAAGTTCCTGTCAGAAATTGTGTCAGGTTAACAACTATTCAGCTAGTATAAGCAGTGAAGACAATGAACATTTCTGCCTGAAAACCTCGAAGAAATCCTGTCATGTTAGCTTATGTTGGCTAGCTAGCTGCTGGTAGTGAATATTATAAATGTGTATGCTTATGAGTTGAAAATTCACTCCAAAATCCTGTCAGCTTAGCTTATATTAGCCAGCTGGCTAGCTTTAGCAGTGAGGGTCATGAACTTTTACACTTGAATTTTAAAATCCTCTCAGAAATCTTGTCAGGTTAAAGTTAGCATGCTAGCTAACAATTCTGTAAAAAAATACATCTGTTGAGAAAATCGAACTTTCTTATTTAGATATGACACAATTATATAGACGAGCTTCATTTTTATCAGCGGAGTTGAAACACATTTTTTATAAATTGTGTAGGATTTCAGTGATCATTTGTACTGTATAATTGAAGCGCCAGGAATCCCAAACGCTGTCCCTGAATTATTCAGTGTCTCCAGGTCGCGGCGCGTCTCCAGAGAGACGTGTGGACGGAAATTCTTGGAGCTCAGTGTCAAACGAATGTCGCGCGGATGCACTGACGTGTCCTGGAAGACTCACTCACACGCTCAGCTTCACACGGAGGCTTCATGAGATTGCTGCGTGTGGCAGATTGGCTGAACTAATTCAGGATTAATTGCATGCTTGTTGCAACAGGGTGCCCATATGGCCTCCAGCCTACCGGAGCGCCACTTCTGCGGTAGATCTCACACGTAGGCCCGAAAAAACAACGGCTGCCTTGAGGAGGAGGAGAAGAAGAAGGAGGAGGAGGGACAAAGTGTGAGGTCCTTTTTAAGGACGATGAGCTCAGAGACACCGATGTTGCTGGAAACAGGCATGAAGCGATAAGATGTCCAACCTAACAAGATCTTCAGTCCGCAATTCTGTCTAAAGTTTAGAAAAACTTATTCAAGAGCTTCTCCGTTTTAATGTTTCCCTTTCTTTCTCTTTTTTCCCTCTCTTCATTCTTGCTTTCTTTCCGCACTCTTTCTTTTTTTTCAGTTCTCTCTTTTGACACACTTTCCTTCTTTCTCATTTTCTGGTCACTTCTTTTTGTTCATCATTTTCTTCTTTCTTTTCTTTCTTGCTTACTTTATATTCTTCGTTTCTTTGTTCATTTTTTTCTATTTACTCTTTATCTCAATTTTGTTGTTCTTTATTATTTCTTATATCCAACTTTTCAATTCTTTCTTTCTTTCTTTCTTTCTTTTTCCTTACTTTATTAGATGCTTTCTATTTCACTCTTTCTTTAATAAATCAGTTTTTCAACTCTTTCTTTCTTTTTTCTTTTCTTTTGTTTACTTTATTACATCTCTTTTTTACTTTTTCTTTATTACATCTGTTTTTAAATGAATTCTTTCTTTATGTTATTGGCTCCTTTCTTCTTTATATCAATTCATTTATTCTTTTTCTTTCTTTCTTTCTTTCTTTCTTTCTTTCTTTCTTTCTTTCTCCTTACATTAGCTCCTTTCTTCTTTACATCCATTTTTAAATTCATTCACTCTTTTTCTATTTCCTTTCTTTCTTTCTTTCTTTCTTTCTTTCTCCTTACATTAGCTCCTTTGTTCTTTACACCGATTTTTAAATTAATTCGTTCTTTTATTATTTCCTTCTTTCCTTCCTTCCTTTCTGTCTTTCTTTCTTTTTACTTCATTAACCTCTTTCTTTTCCACGTTTTATTTATTACTTCACATTTGTAATTTATTCATTTGCCTATCCATCTTCTTTTTTCTTTTTTCTATCTTTCCTTGCTTTGTTTAAACGTTTATTTTTTGCATCAATTTTTAAATGCACTCATATTTTTCCTCTCAATGTCCTTCCCCACAGCACCCCCCCCTTCGCCCCAGCTAGATTTATTAGATTCCTTTTTCCTGTATTCATTCTTCCTTACACGCTTCCATTTTTCTTTCTACTGTGCAGCCTATTTAACATGACAATGTGCTGTTGTGTCAAAAGTCAAACAATTGTCATGGAAAAACAGAGTCTAAATGGATGAGTACTGGACTGAAGTCAATAGTGGTAGGTCATTGGTCAAGGTCATGTGCCATTTATCAGAAGCAAGACGCTTAGCCCTAAACTGCTTGCCTGTGTGCTTGCTTTGGATTCTGTCTCTGTTTTATTTCACTGTAGACAAAAAATCGAAAATACAGAACACGCATTAGATACGGTTAATTGCAGTCGGGACATTGAAAACCGTGAAAATGTTCAAAATCTTCAGCTACTTTTAGACCACAATTCATGAACCAGTGCCATAACTGCTCCTGAAACTCGACCATATTTGGCCTGGAATCTTCTAGCATCTGTTGGAAGACTATAAGACTGAATAAGCTCCATCAGTTACTCGGTTTTCTCCGATTTCTCAGAGAAACGAATAATCAGGTCATTACTTAATCACATCTGCACAAGGCCTGATGATGATTGAGAGCAAGAAACTAAAGAAGAAGAAGATGAAGAAGAAGACGATTCGGCGGAGGAAGGAGCCGCTTTATTTCGTTCTGATGTCCGGGACGGGACGGTTCATCTGAAGTAGAAAGCCATTAAAATCAAGCCGTCCCTGTACGCTAGTTAACCCGCGACCCGTCTTGAATGTCAGGGGAAAATGTGATTAGGATGGAGGATTTGAGCTTTACCCGGGAGAGCACTTTCCTCATCCATCAGCCTGTTGATAATCAGAGACGGCCCGCAGCGAGTCAACCGAGGCTCGATCCGTCCATCAGCTCCCTGAGTTTAAGAAAGCTATGTGTGTTTTATCCTGCCATGCTAATGCCACAATGCTAATGTGTTTTTAGCCAATTTTCACATGTCGTCCATGTGCTTTTATTTTGAACTCTTTTTTCCACAGTTTATTTTCACATGTAGTGAAAGTTTATTTTATTTTTTTTACATGTATTTTTTTATGTAATTCCTTTATTTTAAAAATGTGAATTTTTTTTTGCACAATTCATTTATTTTTTCATGTTTGTTTTCACATGTAGTGCGCATGCTTTTATTTTCAAATCTTGTATTTATGTAGTTTTTCATTTATTTTCACAATTAATTCATTTTTACATATGATTTTTATGAGTCATTTATTTTCACATGTAGTACATGTTTTTGTTTTTAACATGTGATCTTTTTACACAATTCACTTGATTTGTGTGATTTTTTTGTGATTTTCTTGAGAATTTTACATTTATTTTCACATATGGATATTTTTGCACGTAATTTGCTTATTTTCACATGTAGTACATGTGTTTTTGGTTTTCACATGTCATTTTCTTTTTTACACAATTCATTTTTCATGTAATTTTTGTTTGACAATTTTTCATTTATTTCCATGTGATTTTTTTTGTTACGCATAATTCTTTTATTTTCATGTGATGTGACTTTTCATTCACAATTTTTCATTTATTTTTCACATGTGAATTTTTAAAAGATTCACATGTAGCATGTGTGTTTATTTAAAATGATATGTATTGTTAATATGATGTGTTTGCCTGCGTTCACATGTGCAATTTCAGGGCATAACATGTACCATATGTGCTCACATATTACTCGATCTCATGAGAAATGTATGCAATTTTACCATTTGTGAAAAATCCAACCTGATTTCACGCGTAATTTTGTAGAAATTCTTAAGCAATTTCATTGGATTCATATGAATCATATGAATCATGTGAAATGATTCTTTCATCCAAGTTAGAGTGAATTCTTACAAATTTGCAATTGTTGGTGCTTCATAAATGCTGATGTTTTTTTAATTACAAACAATTTCTAGAAAGATAGCATAGTTGTGAGTGACAATTGCAAATTTCTAATTTATATTTAAACAAAATTGTGGTAAATAAATAAAAAAAAGCCAACCCTTGTTTTAACCACTCATAACTGTACCTGTGATTTGGGTTAAGTAATCAGATTTTGATCTGTAGACATCTAATCTATATGGCTTTTGCAGTCAGATCTGAATCCATATAGACATAAAACAACACACTACAGAGGCCTTTATGAAGGATATATATGGCTCTATGTGGGACGTTATGAATTCACTTCAGTTCAGCCTCTGCCTGCATTCCTTTTCGACATCCTGTCACAACACAGAACCATCAACTTTCTTTGCCCCACATATGAAGTTGTAAAAAAAAAAAAGTTTCAGTGCTGTTTTGTTTTTTTTTTTACAGCTATCATTTGCAACAGATGTCTCCATAGCTGATTGTGTTCCCTGACAAGATTTGTCTAATTTTCACACCCCTAATTTAATTAACAAAGCATTGCAAACAAAAGGTCAAAGTGTTTGGGAGACCAAATGTTTGAAATTGTCAGTGCTTTTTTTTTTTTTTAAGTTCTTTTCCTTACTGCCAATTAGCAACGTGTGAAATCCGCCACCTAGAGAAAAGCGATTTGGAGATTTACAGCACTGGTGAGGCCAGACGACCAGCTGGCGTGGAAAAAAAAAAAGAGGAGAAGAAGGAGGTGGAGGAGACTCATGGTGTGCCTCAAGGCTGTATCTTAGGTCTTCACCTGCTTCCCTGGAAATTGCTTCATGCATCTCGAGCATCGCTGTCACATTTTGTTTTAGTGTTTGTCAAGGAAACACAGCTTTGTCCACTCCTGGGGCTTGTCACGTGTGTGTTATTTTTTTTTTCTGAGGTAAACAACAAAAGCAATTACTCTCATTAAAAAAACATGGCAACAAAACCCTAAAAATAGAGCGTATTAAATGCAAATCTATTTGCTATTGAGTCTATCTCTTTTATACCCATTTCTCTTTAGGATCCTTTGGTTATTTTTTCCCTGTGTCCTTTCCCCTGTTTAGAAATTCATCTCTTTCACTCCAATCACTCTGTATACCATTCTGTAACAAAAAGCAATCAGATGGTTACTAATCCCTGTTTTGTGCCTCGACCCTGAGGGTCAAAGTTCAGCTCCATGAAGCTTTTCGGGCTCGGAACCCTTAATTGTTTCTTTAGACCGAGGCTTAGACCCTCTTAAATGACTGCTTTCAGTCTGTCACGATTTTTCTGTGTAACATCCCAGTACAATAGACTAAATTACAGACATGGCCTATAGGAGCCACATCTATCTTAAAAAACCTGAAAGAATGAGACGTCATGTCATTGCGGCTTAGCGGGGGGAGAAAAAAAAGGGAAAGTCCTTAGCCTGGAGCAGAAGGCTCGGTGCTGCCAAGACGAAAGCAGACAACCAACGGCACATCTGGTGGCTAACATATGCTCATGAGTTCAGTTAGTATATGACACCTTGCATGGCGTTATAGCCATCGGTCTCAAGGCGTAACCATGACAGGGAGGGTTTAATCGTGCTTTTAACCCCGGTGCTGTGCAAAGTTGCCATTTTCTTGATTTTATAAGAAGTGAGATTGCTTCATTTCCCCAACTGTGCTAAGAAACAAGCCAGGCTATATTATAGACCTATAGTGAGGGATTAGATGTACTAGCAGCGGTGGAAGGTGAAGATGGTGCTCCAAGGGGCCATAAGTCACTTGTCTGGAGATTTCTGGGGGTACTTTGCGAAGGTGGGGGTGTAACAGCAGTGTTCTCCCACTTTTTTTTTTTTTTTTTACTCTTCCATTATTTTAATTGTTTCCAAACTGCTCGGCCTTGACGGTGCCCGAGTCCATACTCGGCTCACATGCTCAGACCACACTTAACATTCCTGGGTGCGCAAGCCCTTAATCTTTCCTCCACTTTCGCTGTCACTTCGCCGTGATCAGGGTGATATACGGCACTGAGAGACGTGCTGAAAAAAAAAAAGAAAGACTGTATGGGGAGGAGGGAGCTTTGAAGACTGAAGCCAAAGGCAGTGTGTGTGTGTGTGTGTGTGTGTGTGTGTGTGTGTGTATGCCTGCGTGTGTGTCAGAGAGCATTTTGTCTTTTGGCTATGTTTCCTTTGCAAGTCATTACAGCGTCCCATAATGCATTCAGGATATTGCATCTTGCACTGTGTATATCAAAACACATATTGGAAATGCCATTATGACACAAGCCATGGATTTTTATTTTAAAAGGGTCATGCTTTTTTTATTATTCCCTAAACTTTACTCAGTAACTTGAATATGGTCTGATTGGGGAAAATTGTCTGCTTCCAAAAGCTTTTTAATGCATCCTTCTTTCCAAGACACTAAAGCGCTTCGTCACTTTATTTCATTTTTACACCACCAGCATGAAAAATACTCGCTTCTGATTCTCGGGAAAGTGTCTGTTACAGTGATACCAATTCTTTTCAGGGGAAAGTAGCTAACGCATACTCAAGAAGTCACCAGATGATGTCATAGACTAATATGACTATTCATTGACTCATCATGATCAGCATATTAAAAATGTGTTACATGAAGAAGGAAGATTTTCAGAAGACACTGAAAATCTTGGATGTTTGGATGTTGAGAACAATGATGATCAGTGATTGGTCATTGGATACAATGGTGATCAGTGATTGGTCATTGGAAACAATGGTGATCAGCAATGACGATCAGTGATTGGTCATTGGTGAACATTGGTGAACACTGATTGGTCATTGGGAACAATGATGATCACTGATTGGTCATTGGGAACATTGGTGATCACTGATTGGTCATTGGGAACATTGGTGATCAGTTATTGGGTGCAATGGTGATCAGTGATTGGCCTTTCAGAACAATGGTGATCAGTGATTGGCCTTTCAGAACAATGGTGATCAGTGATTGGTCGTTGGGAACAATGTTTAGTTATTAGTTGTTGAGAAACAATGATAATTTGGAATTGGTCTTTGGGAACACTGGTGATTAGTGATTGGTCAGTGGGACACAACTTCAACTCAGTCAGACTTTCCACATGTGGTGACTCGTGGTGAGTCGCTAGATTTGTCGCCAGTTTCTTTTTAAAATAAAGTCACTAAAGGGATCATAAATCTCCAAATCTAGTTAAGTTGGCTATACTGGTCTATAATTTTTATATATTGAAACATCTATAATAATCATAGTAATAACTGTGTATAACTATGACTATTGCTTCAGATGCTATACAGTCAAATGACAACAATAAATAATGCTTTACTTTAGGCCTGTATTTGTGCTTTGGTATCAACCAGCTAACTGACAATTAGAAAAATAACAATATGGGTACATGGAGGAATAGAAAGTTAGCTCAATAAAATAACAAGAAGACTGCTCTTTTAGTGAGATAAGCATAAACAAAGCCACAGTTCACTGGTGTAAACAAGATAATAGTGAGATAACAGCCGCCAAAACACTGTGTTTGTCTTTTCCTGTGGCTCGTCTGTAATTTTCTGATGTCAAGCCCATTGTTTGGGCTTTATCTTGGTTGCATTTGGCTATAGATCATCTGCATACAGGATTAAGATCCATACCTCAGAAGACAGCTTCATAAATATGTTTGTATGTTAAATAAATTGGAACTACAGTCTATTACCATCCAAACATCTTGGCTGATGTATTCCATCCTTTTTTTTATTGATTTATTTATGAAGTCATTATCTATACAGTAAAATATTAACAATATAACCATAATTTTATTATTATATTATACCATCATATTGAAATATAGAGACCAATCAGCATAAGTGCTTCTTATCTGCACTTTTTTCCCACACTATTGTGGTTGGTCCGGAAAAGCCTACGGAATTCAGAGAAATCCACAAATCCAAATAGAAGTTCCTTGCTCAAGGGCACGAGGGCAAGGGGCATTAGAACTTTCAGCCAACAGGGACTTCACTGATATCCCACAGTGCTTTGTGTGAGGATCAAACCAGAAACCCCCATGGATCTGACTTTCCCTTTTAGGACATTCATCTTCTTTATGGTTTCTTCCTGAACACAGGACCCGTGTTTTAAACGGCTATAAAAAAGAAATTTCAGGGCGGGTCGTGGTGTAGCTGGTGATTTCGGCTGAGTTATGCTCGGCCTTTTGAGGAATCCTGCACTCCGTCCTCCAGTATATTTTAACAGACTCTTCTGTGACAGCTTTTCGGGATGATGTATGGCTCTCCCTCCGAGTAAAAACACTCTCGGCCTCCGAACCCTTCCTCCCCCTTTCTTTCTCCACCCTGTTGATGGATAGTCCATCCCCTCCCCCTCTTTTCTTTCTCTTTTCTCCCCCTGCTGATGGTCGTGTATATCAGTAGGCAGGCCTCGGCCGAGAGGAAACGCCACGATGATGTCTCGATTTTCCCCAAAAGGTTGCCATTTCCTGTGAGCTCTGAGTCACGCAGATTTAAAGAAAGAGCAACAACCAGCCACCAAAAAAGTATCAAGTGCAGTAGAGTTCCCTGCATTCTACTGTAAATCTCTAAGCTGCAGGGAGAAGGAACAGGTCCCTTGATATTTCCTGCCCAATCTCCTGCAATGTTTCTTTCAAAGTGCATCATAAATATACATATACATACTTTCACTGGTTGTGTTTGCATGCAAAGATTTTCAGCAGTCCGAATGATGTCATTCCAACCTCAAATTCCGAATGTTTCTATATTTACCCTAAATTCAGTAACCTGTCGAAAAGCTCCACTTAAAAGTAATCTGAAACTAATTTATGCTCATGCAAGGAGCAGTGTTTAGTGTCTAGTCCAAAAACAATCACTTGCACCACAATTGCGATGAATAGCCAACATTAGCTTGGCATGTTAGCCGAGTTTTTGATCACTTTCTTGAGTTTTAGACAAGTCATAAGTCTATTTTCTTTGCTGACTTGAAGAAAAAATTAGGCGATTCGAAACAGGCCTCGTGAATTATTTGTTATTGGGAGTGCGTACAGCTAATCTGCTGGCTAGCTGGTCTGTGAGTACCAAAAAGGAAATAGCGAAAAAAGTTCAGTCAGAGTGCCAGTTCCTCCATTTTTCACTTGTAAATGTAACACAATATTTAAAGTAATGGAAGTCCATCTTACCCGTGTCTCTTTTCCTCATATCTTTTATTCAATAAAAAAATTCCCTACTAAATAAGTTACAACGTAGGTGCTCTTGCTGGAATATATTAGCAAAACAAAAATATAGCTTGCTATTATAATGACCTAGCTATTTTCATAGCATTACACCAAAGGCTTGTTGATGGAGTAGCTAAATATATGTAGCTAAGTAGCTACCTTAGGGGTTAGCTATTATCACTCTGTAAAAGGTGTTTCTTAATTTCCGGCTGCAAGGTTTATATTAATGCATGCATTCTTATCTGTTATTATTTCTATAGTAACAGTTATACACTTACACATAAATTAGGAAAGCATTTAGGGAAGGAGTCTCCAGTGTCAGCAATTCTTAACAGTTAGAGGTAAATCTCTAAGTTGTTCCACATGAGTAAGTCTTCATTAGAGATGAGTTTACGGTTTGTGTTTTTCGTATTATTAACATTATGCAAGAGATAAAGGAATGATTGTTTATAGCTGCTATAACGTAAGTGAGAACATAAACGTGAACTAATGTTTTGCGCATGTTCCACAACATTAAATGTAACTATAAACAGATAAAAAAAAAAAGTAACTAAAAATGTAATTGTTGGCAAATCGCTGTGGTTTAAGAGGAATAAATTGCTTCCGGATGTTCTGGTATAGGAAAATAATAAATTTTTGGGTGGTAACTGCAGCTGTTACCCCAAGAGACAGTAGTTACACCTTACCAAAAGAACCAAGAGATCTGCCCCAACTTAACGGTCCTTACATAATGACCTGAAAACTGCAGTTTCATCTTTCCTAGCATGTCAAACTCTAGCTGGCGTTCACACATTACTCTATCTCAGAAAATATTGTGTAATATCCACAGCTACAAGTGTATGTGTGTGTGTTTGAAAGGGGTTAAGCCAGACCCCGTAATCAGGAAGAGAGTGTAACCTGATCCAGGCTTTTCTCATCATGCGCTGCTTATTCCACCGTGTCACGACTCCAAAGTCAACACTGCCACATTTTGCTCCACTTCGCCTCATTCCGATGGCATTTCAGTTTAGGATCATGTCCGAGTGTATTGAGAAAGCCGAGTCCGTTAATGCAATAAAAGGGAGCAGAAATTAAAGCAAACAAAGAGCGGACAGGACATGGCTCTCCGCGGTGACAGAAATGTTTCTTTTGGCAGCTTGCTGGAGCTGAACATTTTTACACTTTTCGCTCCATTGTTCTGCCCTGCGTAACACAAACACGGACTTTCCTGTCCGAGCCTGGTGAAGGAGCAGCGATCACGAAAAAATAAAACAGACACAACACCTGAGCACATAGTGGCAATGGGAATGGGAAAATGTGACCAGTGTCGTCACATATCCCAAATTCCTTTAGGGAAGAAGCTGTTGTAATGTAGGTGTTTTTATGCTGTTTGTGCTTTAGAGATAAAATCTGTCCTATTTTGGATATTTCACATATTTTAGGATCTTTCTTTTGGAAAGAAAAAGCTGTAGATACTTTCTTAGTATATTAAAAAAAACTTTAATAACAGGAGATGCAAGTATATCCATCTAATCAAGGATGCAATAATAGATTACTGTTTTCATTGTGGTTTTAATTTAAAGGAAAAATCCAACCTGAGTGTCAATATTTATAATCAATATGTGATCTACGTGATCACAAACGATTTAAGAGTCCACTTTTTAAAAACATCTTTTGTCAACATTACCTTCACCTACATTACCCACAATGCCATTCGTCTACCTGCTGATCGTGGTGCAGTAGGATTTAGCCCTTGCGTCATGTCTACCCAAATAGAGTGATGCAGCGGCACTTTATTACTTCACCCTCTCCAGCTCTCTCACCTCCTCGTCTGAAAAAGATCCAAATCCAGTGCTTTAATGTTCATGCTAATACTGCTGTGAACACATCGCTGACTAGCTGAGTCAAGTCTCTGGCTCATATAGGTGCATTGCATTCTGGGACTTCAAGTCTAGCATTTACTGTCTCCATTACATCTATGTTGGATTTCTCGTTAATATTGAACGGTGAAAGTTGCTGGGAAATGGTGAGTCAGAAAAGAAAATCTTGTCCAGTAGAAATAAATCTAAATCTTTTTTTTTTTTTTTTTTTGATATCCTGTCCAAATGGACATGCTGATAGACATCCTGTGGGAAAAGAGTTTTTGTGCTTGTTCTTGCATATAAAGACACTCCAAAAAGCCAAACCCAATACAGATCATGTTTAAAAATCAGAGAAGTGGAGTTATTGACTTCCTAGCACAGACAAAGCCTAAATATATGTTATGGTCAGAGGCAGGATATTAGAATCTACTTATTTTTTTCCTTGTTAATTTTTTTCTATTGAAAGCTACCGTAGCTGGCACCCACTTGAGGCACTTGAAGACATCAACATGGAGATGGATGACTATAAACAATAGGACAGTGTCCTTAAATAATAACCCATATCCCAAACATCAGTGAATGCACTTCACTAAAATAAACCACACCCTGTGACTGTTTTAGATTTTGGCGCTTTGTCCTATTTTTTTCGCCCAGATATCTATCTATCCAGCTATGTAGTCAAGCAAGTAGTGTATCATGAAATTTTTTTTTTTTGCCTTACTGCCGACCTCTAACTCAAACTTATCATTAGCACTCTTCTGAACATGAACTTTAAATCTAAATCTGACCTCTAAACCGTAAACCTGGCTCTAGACGAATGTATCAACTGGGAAAAGTTTGGGTGTGTGGACAATTTGTCCCTGTGAAGGTTTGGTGCTTGTGAAAGTGTGAAAACAGCAAGGACAGTGGGACGTGTTCGAGGTCAAGAGGTGTGACGGCTTTGTTTGTAACACCCTCAACATGTTGGCGCAGGAGTGAGATGTCTCATCACGCACCTCGATGTCACCTTCTGTAGACCAAATGGCGCAACCTATTTTTGAAATTGTCGCCGCTCATCAGGAAAAGCTAAAGAAAGTGCTCAGAAAAAGAGCTAGAAACCTACAATGTAATCAATGAACAAGCATAACAGAAAATAGCTTAACTCTGGAGCTAACATTATACTATATATGAAAGCAGACTAACCTATAAATAGCATTACAGCAAACAGACATTTCCCTGAATTAGCATGACAGTAAACCAGCTAATACAACAACTAGTATTATTACTTTTAAAAAGACTCAAACAGGCTAATCCTGTTAATAAGCTAGCATGAGACACACCAAAACACAAACTATAGTATAGTAATAGTAAATATATTAACTAGCATTATATTAAACAGGTAAAAAAAAACACACACACACAAACTAGCATTATAGTAAACACTGTAACCCATGATCTAGCATCACTGTTAAAAAAAAAAAAGCTAATTCATAAACTAGCATTTTTTTTTTACAGAGTAACCCATGAACTAGCATTGTTGAACCGTTATTTAACAGAATAACTCATAAGACTATAATAAACCAAATAAATAACAGATATGTATATATATATATATATATATATATATATATATATATATATATATATATATATATATATATATATATGAGAAACAGACTAACCAATAAATTAGCACTATATTCAAGAAACTAGCAGGAATTAGCTTTACAGTAAACAAGTAAATCTATATACTAGCATTATAGTAAGCATAGTAACCCATGAACTAGCATCATTGCAAGCAGGCTAATTCATAAATTGGCATTTTAGTAGATAAACAAAGAAACTAGCACAATTGTAAACATACTAGTTTCTTTGGTTATCTGTTAAAATGCCAGTTTATGAATTAGCATGTTTGCAAGGATGCTAGTATTATAGTAAACTCAGTAACTAGCATAATTGTAAACATGCCAATTCATAAACTAGCACTTTAATAGTCTAACACAGGAACTAGCATTGCTAGACTCTAATTAAATGGAGTATCTTATGAACAATCACTTTAATGAACAGACAAACTGAGGTAAAGTGAGACAAGTAACTGAAAATCTAGCATTATAGTAAAGACGCTACCCCTGGAAACTAGCATGAATTATTAACAGGAAGCATTTTAGTAAACAGACAAATCCAGGCATTAGTATTAATGAGTGGAGTGGTAAGGTTAAGCAGATGCGAGTGTTACAGTTAGTGATTATATAATGCATAGTAGAAATATAGTACGTTTTTCATTTTTATTTTTATGGCATAATTTTTTAATGCGACAAAGTGTAAACTAGCGAGCGATAAAACACACATCAGCATGAATTTTTTTCCCCAAACCACCATGCCACCGGCTTTATTCAAAATTTTTTAAACAAAGCTCCTTCGGAAGCAGCACCATCATGAATGCATTCAATCGAACAATCATAATTCATTCAGCTGCAATGGAACATTCTTTCAGTGCGTGAGCAACAAAATGACATTTGGACATGAACAATTCTGGAGATTCAGAAATCAGTGACATCAACACCCGGGTCTGGGAAGAAAATGACAAATGACCCTGTTTATGGATCTATACAAAACATAACTTAAGACATAATTTATTACAAAAAAAGGCTTTAGGTAGTATTTACATTTCTGGGTAAACAAAGAGGACATGTCTGTTCTGCGCTGATTAAGAACACGACAAGATGCCAGAGGCAGCGAGATCCAGAACCACATGCAGTCTGAGGATCGTGCTAAATGTGTCAGACACCCTGATGCAGAAACAACATATGGAGGAGAACCAGCAGGAACCTGATATGCGTTATGGGATGCAGAAAACATTTCTCCTGCAGCCTTACCATCAACATGCTTCTGCCGGCGTCCAAATTTATGACTCAATCTTCAGCTAACGCTGCTTTACCAGACAACCAAACTGGCTCGTGATGCAAATTCGCTGAGACTTAAAGGGTCTCGTTTTTCCTGAACATTCAAGCATTGTTGTCGGTGTACACGCCAACAGATCTGCTCCCATAACCTTCTGCTTCTCCAACTGTCAAATATAATACTGTCTGTTACAGAACTAGAGTTTATGGTTCTAGTTTGCTTCGAATTGTTGATAATGGCCTGAGGGAAGTTCGTTTGAGATAAATCTCATCTCAGGGCAGAAAAGCGAGGCTAGTTCTCCAAAAAAGGTAATATATTAGAAGATCCTGATGTTTAGCGCTGATATGTTTTCGCAAAAAAATTCTTTGTAAAATGTTAAATTATAGAAAGACGACATGTTACAGTTGTTGTTTGGTCAACTTCCGTAAAGTAACGTAGTTCCAAACCAAATCCTAAGTATCGGGGGAGGGGAGGTAAAATAAAAACACAAGAAAATATTTAGAGCAAATATCAGTGCATCAATGAGATTACGTAAAACATAAAATTTTTGTCCTACTCACAAGGTCAAGAGAAAAGTTCTGATTTTTACTTGTCATAGAAAGGTTACATCTAGCTACCTAAAATTTTTGCGGGTTGTTCCTTTGGAGCTTCTACAAGGTTTTCCTGTCTAAAATAGTCAAATTCTGTAACGTATTTCCAAATTAAACAATGATTTTCACACAAAAATTGTGTTGAGGAGGGGACGTCAAACATTATGCTGTTATCTGTGAATATTCATTTTTCCCCATTCGTAGATAAATTTCTTTTTACGAAAAACAACATTTTGCGAAGTAAAAATACGTTTTTGTTGTCTTTAGGTACACTTTTAGATACGTTACACCTAGAAACCTTTGGTTTGATCTTCTGGTGGAACGCTTTAACTTTTTTCACGGTTTTATTTTGTATAATGTTAGCTTTGTGGTTTACTCAACTTGTGTAACGTATTTTCAAATTAAACTCGAGGGGAGGGGAGATAAAAGATGACATTTTCTCTACAGTATGTAGCTAAACATTAGCAGTTGTTTAGAGGTGCGCAACTATCAACGCATTCAGAATGAAAAATTGTGATAGTCATGTGACAGGAATGTGCAATGTAAAAATAATCTTGCTGGATTTAAGTAAAGTCTTAGAAACATAACGTACGTTACAATCTAAAGAGTTCTTCATTTTGTTCCTCAGGAGGATTTCCTTTCTAAATAGATCCAATGAGGAAGTCTTTTTTTTAAAGAATATATTTATTAGGAAAACGTCTACTAGTAAAAAAAACGCAGGGTCACATATTGTTTAATTTTCTGGAGAATTAGCATAGCTAACAGTGCGGCTAGATTGTGGCTTAGAGAAGAAGAAAATAAAACAAAATTCCCCTCTCAATTTCTGCCTCATCTCCATTTCATTGGCTGTTGCAGATATGCAATCATTATTTTTTCTGCCCTGAGAAGAGATCTGGAGAAATAAAACGTAAACCTCCCATGAATGGATAATGATTATGTGGCTTTAAAGTTTTTGCCCTGATGCTGTTTTTTTTTTCAGGATGTAAATCTATGGAGTTTTTTTTTTTTACGTCTATATGTCTGTGCGGGTTTGGCTCCGTTTTCTTCCCCTGAGCGAAACGCCGTCATGAATTGATACTGTAGCACCTCAGTCTGCCATAATGAATTAAAGCGCTGACTGGAGAGCGGAGAGAAAGTCCTCACTTCGTTCCAAGAGTCATTCGTCTCTGATTCACTGGCGTGAGCCAGGAGCATGTTTCTTTTCTACAGCCAGGCTGAAACTTGAGCACAAGCTCTCAGTCGACACTTTCAGCCTCAAAGCTTTGGGTCCCTGACTGATACAAATCACACGGCGTTCATGTTTTAGAAGCAGTAATTCCCCAACCCAGACGGTGATTCGGACCGTTCCGGGGGCTTTTGGGGCTCCTGGACGGTTGGTGGCTTCGTTCCAAGAGTCATTTATCTCTGATTCATTTATTCTGAGCAATCAAGCTCTCAATTGAGACCTTCTTTTCAGTCTTGGACGAGGCTCAAAGGTTCTGATTAGTTCAGACTTTGTAGTAAACGTTGGCC